>NC_045553.1:15334731-15634731 GCF_009769535.1 Thamnophis elegans | reverse complement strand
TGGACTAGATGACCTACAAGGTCCCTTCCAAATCTGTTAATCTGTATATCTTCCTCAACTCTTCATGTTTCCTCTTGTCTTCTAGCTATGAACTGAGTGGCTATTTTGAGCTGGCATTTTGAACCAACGGATTTCCTGATTTGTTGATCCATGATGATATTCCCCATTGAATACAACACAACAGCTAAATCCGGGGTGTTTCAGATCCTCTTGGTCAACGAACTCCAAGGAAAAGTTCCCAGGTTCAAAGAATACCTTGCTGAAAAAGGCTCAGTGGTGGGGTTGGGAAGGGCCCCACTTGGAGTTTCATACAGTTTTTGCAAGTTGGAAACCCAACCCAGTTTGAAGGAAAAACAGACTATAAAATATATGCAGGCAACCCACATGAATGATTTAATTGCAACTCCCATCAGATAGAACATGAAAAATATATCCTCAAAAACCTGCCCTATAATAACAAAAAAAAAAAAAACCATACTCCTACAAACCCACTGAGAAAAATAGTAATTTGCTGCTACCAATATATTTTGAGATGCCATCTGGTACATGCAAAAGAGGTGGAAGGGAAACAAGTAAGTAAGTTGGCTAAATAAACCAGGATTTCTCCGGTTCATGGCTGACCCCGGCTTGTTAAGCAAGCAGCAATGTAAACCAAACTTTTTATACAAATGAAACTTGTAAATATTTTCAAGCCTCCAGTCTGGTGGGGCAAATTCTTTCCTGGGCTAAATACACCTACAGCAAAGTTCCTGAAGAGGAGAGCCATGCCAGCCTTGGATGCAAAATTATCAAGTAGAATATGGTAGCATTTCCCCTTACTAACACAACTGACGAAAAGGCACAAATGTTTGTGAGCTGGAACATGAAAGCTTATGTATGCTAATCACATTTGAAAGTTGGAAAAAGTGCCAACAGATTCCTGATATCATGCAAAGCAAGAGGTCCTCCAATTGCTGTTTGTAGAGGAAGCTTTAGTGGCCTAGATAGAACTCATCATGTGCAGCTAACAAGAAACCAGTCTCATGGCTGAGTGAATTATGTGAGCTCAGCCTATTGTTGATGTCTTTCCTTCAGTAGATAAATGTCCCCGTGTTTTCATTTCTCTCTAGACAAAATCCCTCCCAGTTTTACCTTGCCTCAGAGCAAAATAACCTGTTCAACAGCTGTCAATGTCACCGAAAAATAAGAATTACGGCACTGCCTACAAATGTTGATCGTGTTACAGCGTTCAAACTATGCTTTGAGCTGGTCAAAGGGCTTGCGAAGTGGGCTTAAAATCATATGTGGGCTTAAAATTGTCAAAATGTTGGTTTTGACCAGGCTGTGGAGGCCCACCCCCCTTTATGGGAATTCTGTGGGATTCTGTGTGTGGGGGGAAGACCCCGGCCTCCATTCCATCCTTTGTTACTTTGGGACCCCCTGCCCTAATAGGGAGCCTTCTTAGATAAGTAGGCTGACATTTCATGCTATAGGAAAGCTACTCATTGGAGCACAAATGCATCATAGAATCTTAGGGCTGGAATGAACCTCAGAGGTCTTCTAGTCCAACCCTCTGCTCAAGGAAAGAACAATCAACAGTGAAAGCAATCAACCAATGGAACAGAAGTTGCCTTTGGAACTTGTGGGAGCTTCATCACTGGAGGCTTTCAAGAAGAGACAGGACTGCCATCTGTCAAAAATGGGGTAGGGTCTCCTGCTTGGGCGGGGGGGGGTGTTGGACTAGATGACCTACAAGGTCTCTTCCAACTCTGTTAATCTAATCTAATCTAATCTAATCTAATCTAATCAAGCAGGAGACCTTATTCCATCCCATTTCAAATGGCTGTCTAATCTTTTTTTGAAAACCTGCCGTGATGGAGCACCCACAACTCAAGGAGGCAAGCTTCCTCACTGATTAATTGTTTCCACGTTCAGGAAATTCCTCCTTATCTGCAGATTGGATTCCTTTTAGGTTTGGATCTCTTTTTAATTTTTTTAACATCAACTCTCCCCATCTCTTAAATGAATCTTCCTTGAAGCCAGGAAGTTGGGGGACAGGCTGAGAGTATTTCTGTGACACAGAGATGACTTTCTATGCTTCTTGAGGCACGAGAAGCATTTTTGCTTGCAATTCTGCCTTCCCCTCCTTTTTTAAATATGAAGCATTTGGGTACATTATTTTTGACTCTCTTTCACACTTTCTCTTAATATATTTCTTTATTTGCTGGCAGACTGTACTGCAAAATTCAGACTCATGCACATTTCAAAGGAGAACTAAATTTCAGGGCCTATATTGATGAGAAATGCCACTTTCCACTGTGTTTTCTGGATGTCCTGATCTATGTATTGCTTTGACGTTGCCTCTGATGGACTTCAGGTATATAAGAATCAAGGTATTTGATGCAGCCCGAAGAGTCTTCCCCTCAATTACCCCAAACTCTTGTTCCATGTAGCGAGTAAAAACAAATTCCAGTCAATCAACAGACCTGTAAGGTAAAATCAACTACCTGAGTACCATTTCTAATAACTTACAACAATTCATTCATTCATCATTCTGCGCATTGTTTACCCACCACAGGATGAAGGCCTCTTCTGCATATTTCAAACCAATATGGCCCTGAGATTTCTTTTGGCCACTTGCGCCAGCAATACTTGCTGATGTCCTTGATCTTGTTTTAGGTCTCTTTCGTGGACGCTTTTGATCAAGTGGGATCCATTCTATGACCGCCTTGGTCCACCTGGTCTCAATTCTTCTTGCTCTGTGACCAGCCCATTTCCATTTCCATTCTTTTACTCTTTTGATGACATTGTATACTTTTGTTAGTTCTCTCATCCATCGACAGGTCTTTCTATCTTGTCTTGTGATGCCGAGCGTATGTATATATGTATATATGTATGTATGTATGCATGCATGCAAGCAAGCAAGCAAGCAAGCAAGCAAGCAAGCAAGCAAGCAAGCAAGCAAGCAAGCAAGCAAGCAAGAAAGAAAGAAAGAAAGAAGGAAAGAAAGAAAGAAAGAAAGAAAGAATATATATATTCTTTCTTTGGTGAATTTATCAAACATAAAGGTAAAGGTAAAAGTTCCCTCACACATATGTGCTAGTCATTCCTGACTCTAGGGGGCGGTGCTCATCTCCGTTTCAAAGCCGAAGAGCCAGCACTGTCCGAAGACATCTCTGTGGTCATGTGGCCAGCATGACTCAACGCCGAAGGCGCACGGAATGCTGTCACTTTCCCACCAAAGGGGGTCCCTATTTTACTATTGCATTTTTATGTGCTTTCAAACTGCTAGGATGGCAGAAGCTGGGACAAGTAATGGGAGCTCACTCTGTTACGCATAATCTGACTCTTTTTCAGGTTTATTTTTAAGGATGTATTACAATCCTACTTTCACTTAAGGTAGAAACATCCAACAACATGGGGGGGGAAAACAATGCAAAAATGAAACAGCAATCATAAAAGTAATATCAGTTGGGAAGATTCAAACAGCAAATTGCCTAATTTAAGCATTTTTTCTTCTGATAAGAGTGCAACTTTTAATTTCATTTCAGAAGCTACTACTGTAGAAGTTGGAGTTTTGTGAAAGTTTAGAAAGAGCTGTTTGAGATCCTGCTGCAGATATCAAACTGAGATCAATGTTGTTAAGTTAATATTTGATTATTGTAGTACAGTATTTATTCTGGATTTAAATTGTAAGGGCACTGTTCATGTTTAATTTTTTTGGGGGGGGGGTTGTGTTAGATAGATAGATGATAGATGGCATGTTCCTCTCAAAATAAGACTGGGCCTTATATTAATTTTTGCTCCAAAAGGCTCATTAGGGCTTATTGTCCAATTAGGTTTTATTTTGGGGAAAATATGGCACTAAATGCATCCACCTGGTTGACAATCCTAACTATGGCTTAATTTGGGGGTAGGGCTTATATTACGAGCATATTATTATATCTATCTATCTATCTATCTATCTATCTATCTATCTATCTATCTATCTATCTAGATAGATAGATAGATAGATAGATAGATAGATAGATAGATAGATAGGATCACTAATTCCAGAGAAACTCTCAAGTGTGTTTCAAAGAAAGTAGAAAAAGAGAAGGTCTTTCAAATGGGGAAAATACGTTATATTATGTTTCATAATAATGATCATGCATTGATCTTTGAAGTGCAATCCCAGCCAACCATATGAGGAAGCAGATCCAGGTTCCACCCACTGAGGGATTCCAAGAGTGGATTTCCTTAATTGAAAGCAAGATTTCTCCTCCCAAAGACCAGGTAGCTCTTCTGGACTGAGGAATTCAGGTGTTTTCTTGTCTATCTGACCTGCAAGGTTGCCCTTTCTCCCTTCCGCCCCCAAGTAGGGCATCATGGAGGAGTTTGAAGCAGCTGATGACGAAGTGCCAAACAAATAGGTAAGTTGATTGACAGTCTTTCCCAAGAAATATCAGGAGAGCTGAGATTTTCCAATCACAGCTTTTGATGATTTGAGTCAAGCAGTTGGTGGAAAAACCCTCCTCTCAGTTTCTTGACAACTGATGGTGAGGAGGAAGGTGGTATGAACACAATGAAATCATCCAGGAATAACTATTTTTAGCCCTTAGTATGAACTCAGAAGTTTCTTCTCTAGGCAGTGAAGTAGTGGTGGGTTTCAAAAATTGTTCGAACCTACTCTGTGGGTGTGGCCTTCTTTGTGGGAGTGGCTTGCCACCCATGTGACCGGATGGGAGTGGCTTGCCACCCATGTGACTGGATATGAAGATGCCGACGACAGTTGTCAGAACCACCTTAAATTACCTCACACACAGCACTGGCATGCATAAGAATATGATGTAAACTTGTTTTTTAAAAGGCATCTTTGGTTTGCGTTAAAACAACTTCAACACACGCAATGTTCTGATTGCACCACAAACACAGTAGTTATCCTTACCTTTCACAGAGGCACTGAGTTTTATAAATATGAGCATGATAGTATAGAATAATCATATCCAAGGAAGGAAGTGAGTCTATTTTTTAATCTCATCCATGTAGCTTAATAATTACAGAAGACCTGAAAGCTCATATGATCTAACTTGATCTAAATGAACTAAAAGGGGGTCAAGTTGTTTTCCAAGGCACCCAAAGGCCAGACAAGGAATAATAGATGGAAACTGACCAAGCAGAGACTCAACCTGGAAATAAGGAGGAATTTCCTGACAGGGAGAACAATCAACTGATAGAACAGAAATTGCCTTCAAAAGTTGTGGGAGCTTCATTCCTGGAGGCTTTCAAGAAAAGACTAGACTGCCATCTGTCAGGAAAGGTAGAGGGTCTGCTTGGCCAGTGAGTTGGACTACCAACTCTGTTAATCTGTTAAAAAAAAAGAGAGGCTTCATTTGAACAGGAACTTCAACAGTTCCATCACATGTCCGGGAAGGTCCCTTCCAACTCTGTTATTCTGTCTCCTAGTTTCTAGCCTGATGCCTTAACCAGTACATGGAACTGGTCCTGAGAGTTTAGGGGCAACGGGGACATGTTACAGTGGTGGTTGCCAATTTTGTTTACTACCGGTTCAGGTGTGCTTGCACACATGTTCAATGCTTCTGCGCATGCACAGAAGCGTCCTGGCTGGTGGGCGGAGCCTCCCACTGCCGCTACCACCAGTTCACCTGATTCAGGCCAAATCAGGAGCAACCCACCTCTGATATGTTAGCATTTACAATCCAAAGTCATATCTTACAGGACATGACTTATTTTTTTTTTGTTCCAGTGTACAAAATAATGATCTGGAATTATCAGAAGACAAGTTTTTGTTGAATATCAGAAACAGGATGGATATCCTCTATCTAAGATGCTATAGTCTAGACTAGAGTTCTGTCGCATGCAGGGGTTTGACTCAGTTGCTCCTTCGAACACTCATTGTCAGCCTCTGTTTTGCTGCTTGCTTTCGGCTGCCATTGAAACGGGGAGGGGGGCATTGTATGTGGGTGGGGAAGTGTCGGCACAGGAATGACTGTAAAAGGGAGTTGGTCTCACCATCTACTGCGCATGCTGCAGATAAAGGATTTGCCGCCCAGACCAACTGTGCGGCATACCAGCCTGATGATGCTTTTTGAAGATGTCTCCCACATGACACCTCTGGGGTGTACTGATTGGACTATGGACTAAGGTTACCAGGGGGAGGGGGTTGGGTTACATATTGATATCTATGATTACGCGGATTTTTGCCTCAGACCTCGCTTTGCTTAGCTACTATCTACTCATTACCAGTAAAGGTACTCTTAATTCTGCAAAATGGAGTTGAGTGGTTTCTTTCTTGGTTACTGAGTGAAGCAGTGCTGACACTCATTCTATCTTGTTATGGTCTAAACCAGGGGTCTCAAACCTTGGCAACTTTGGCTTGGGGGACTTCAACTCTCTGGAAGTTGAAGTCCTCCAGGCTTAAAGTTGCCAAGGTTGAAGACCCCTGGTCTGAACCAAACAGCCTACCATCCATCTGTTAGCAGAGGAAAATTGGGCCCCCACATCATTCATGCAACGCTTTTGTGGCAGGCAGCCAACATGATAATAGGATTTGGTCCTGTTAGAGGACAGGAGCAACCTGCTCTTCATTTGCCCTCAACATCTGGCTGTCAACCAACCGAAAATGTTTTGCTCCCAGAATAACAAAATTAAAATATCCCCCAACATTTAGTATTTAGTATTTAGTATTTATTAATGCTTATAGGCCGCCCTTTTCCCTGAGGGGACTCAGGGCGGCTTACATAAAATAAGGGGGGGGGTATACAGACAATAGACACAACAATACATAGAAGTAAAATAATAAGCAACATTCATTCATCATTCGGGTGGGGACAGTTATCTTTGCCCCCAGACCTGACGGGCTAGCCAGGTCTTAAGGGCTGTGCGGAAGGTCTGGACGGTGGTGAGGGTACGAATCTCCACGGGGAGATCGTTCCAAAGGGTCGGAGCTACTACTGAAAAGGCTCTCCTCCGTGTAGTTGCCAGTTGGCACTGACTGGCAGATGGAACTCGGAGGAGGCCTAATCTATGTGATCTAATTGGTCGCAGGGAGGTAATTGGCAGGAGGCGGTCTCTCAAGTACACAGACCCACTACCATGAAGGGCTTTATGAGTGATAAGTAGCACCTTGAAGCGCACCCGGAGATCAACAGGTAGCCAGCGCAGCTCGCGGAGGATAGGTGTTATGTGCGTTCTGGACTAGCTGAAGTCGCCGGATGCTCTTCAAGGGCAGCCCCATGTAGAGCACATTGCAGTATTCCAGCCTAGAGGTCACAAGGGCCTGAGTGACTGTTGTGAGGGCCTCCCGGTTCAGGTAGGGTCGCAACTGGCGCACCAGGCGAACGTGGGCAAATGCCCCCCTGGTCACAGCCGTCAAATGGTGGTCAAAAGTCAGCTGTGGGTCCAGGAGGACTCCCAAGTTGCGAACCCTCTCTGAGGGGTATAAAGTTTGACCCCCCAGCCTGAGCGATGGAACACTGATCGAATTATTGGGAGGAAAGCACAACAGCCACTCGGTCTTCTCCGGGTTGAGTACAAGCTTGTTAGCCCTCATCCAGTCCATAACGGCCTCAAGACCTCGGTTCATCACGTCCACCGCTTCATTGAGTTGGCACGGGGCGGACAGATACAATTGAGTATCGTCCGCGTATTGATGGTATCTTATCCTGTGCCTCATCATTCAGATCTCCTAACTATGAGGTCCATTTGATGTCTCCTACTTTATTTAGTACTAGCCGATAACCTGGCATTGCCCAGGTATTTTTTTATTTATTGAGGGAAAACGTCCCGACCAAACATAATTTCTAATGTTGGATTTTGCCCCTTACCAGAGGGAGCCCGCTTGTGGAGTATTGTGACGCCATTACCATGGCAACACCACTACACTGTACAATAGAAGCCAGTACGGCTGTATGACACAACAGGTTATATCTTAACAAAACAAACGCTCTTAGGAGTGTTAGGGGTGTCTTACCCCCACAGTATTTTTCTCCATAGAATTAGTAATCTGTGTACCAAGTTTGATTGAAATTACTCAAAGTTTTGCTGGAACATACATACATACATACATACATACATACATACATACAGCCTTTTAGATAGATAGATAGATAGATAGATAGATAGATAGATAGATAGATAGATAGATAGAAAGAAAGAAAGAAAGAAAGAAAGAAAGAAAGAAAGAAAGAAAGAAAGAAGGAAGGAAGGAAGGAATATATAGCAGGGCTGACTACACAGTCCCCTCTGACTTTGGTCATTTCAGAAGACAAAATCAGGGGCTGCTAATAATACCCACATAATGGGGGTTGTGTTCATTTGAAGGATATGAAGTGTGACAATTCCATACCATCTCTCCTGTCTGCTCAGGAGGCATTTATCAGGTATAGGCAACAATAAAAAAGAAACACTAAGATCCTTGGCTGGACTTCGTGAAAATGCAGAATGCTATCCTTTATACATACATGCATTACTGAACTGACTTTTAACAGTTTAAATCATTTCTGATCTTAAGCATAGGCTAACTGGAATTTCTTAGTCCCGTATTTATTTTGTATATAGTCAATCCATTTTTTCCAGTCTCGTTTATATATCTCATTTGAATGATCTTTGAGATATGCCGATATTTTAGCCATCTCGGCTAAGTTTGTTACTTTCAATGTCCATTCTTGGATTGTAGGCAAGTCTTCCTTCTTCCAATATTGCGCCACCAACAGTCTTGCTGCAGTTATCAGGTGCAGAATCAAATTGGTCTCTACCACTGTAAAGTCAGTACATATACCTAGTAAAAATAACTGAGGACTAAACTTTATCCTTCTTTTAAAAACATTTTGCATGACCCACCATATTTTTATCCAAAATGCCTTAACCTTTTGGCAGGTCCACCATATATGATAATATGTAGCATCGAGAGAACCACACCTCCAACATTTAGGCTGTACATTCGGATACATAGAAGCCAACTTTTTAGGATCTAAATGCCATCTATAGAACATCTTGTAAAAATTTTCTCTCAGATTTTGAGCTTGTGTAAATTTCACATTTCTTACCCAGATTCTTTCCCATGTATCCAACATTATTGGTTCCTCAATATTTTGAGCCCATTTTATCATACAATCTTTAACTAATTCTGTTTCCGAATCCATCTGTATTAATACATTATATATCCTCTTTATATGCATTAAGCTTTGATCTCTTATTTGTTTAAACAGATTATCCTCAACTTGGATAAAACCAATTTTTTGATCTATTTTCCACCTAGCCTGTAATTGCCCATACTGAAACCATGTTTGAACTACCTTCTCCTCTTTTAATACCTCTAAAGATTTTAATTGTAATACCCCCCTTTCCGAGGTAAGAAGCTGTCTGTAAGTAATTCTGTCCTGTTTTTGTGCTGTATTCATATTTTCAATTGCGTGTCTAGGAATTGCCCACATGGGTATCTTGTCATTTAATTTATATTGGTATTTCTTCCAAACCCGCAATAAAGCATTTCTTAAAATATGACTTTTAAAATTCTTATCCAATTTTTTGTTGAATAACAGGTAAGCATGCCAACCAAATACCAGATCGTGTCCCTCAATATTCAATATTCGTGGATTGCATTATTATGAGCCAGACTTACAACAAAGTCCCCTGAATTGAAGGTCCCAAATACCTGCAGTCAGATATTCTTTGCAGGATGGAACCTCAGTTGTTTGGCCCCATCAAGGTCACAGCCTGCAGACTTTGGGACAGGTCCTCAGCAGCATCACTAGGTCAACCTGGGGGGGAAGATGTACAAAACTCCAGATGGTTAACAGACCTGAGACGTTTCATGCAGATCTCACGTAAAAGAGAAAAATTAGCCCTCGGGGATTTGAGCAAATAGCACTAGCAATAGGACTTAGAACTTAGACATATATACCACTCATGGTGCTTTACAGCCTTAAGCGGTTTACAGAGTCAGCCACTTAGCCCCCAACAATCTGTGTCCTCATTTGACCCACCTTGGAAGGATGGAAGCTGAGTCAACCTTGAGCCTGGTGAGATTCAAGCTGCCAAATTGCAGGCAGGCAGCAGGCAGCAGAAGTAGCCTGCAGTACTGCACTCTAACCACTGTGCCACTGTGGCTCAAATGAGGGGGTTGAGGCTCAGTCTTTAAACCCCACCTCAAGTCTGAGCAGATCTGAGAAATGGAGGGCAAGAATGTTCTTCACAGAACCCAGTATAGGGAGTCAGCCTAAACAAGACCTCAAGACAGTTCTTGGCAGCACGATTGATCGATCGATCAATCAATCAGAATAGAGCTGGATAGATACCTTTGAGGTCTTCTAGTCCAACTCTCTGCTGAAGCAGCAGACTCTATACCATTTCAGACAAGTGGCTCCCCAGTTTCTTCTTAAAAATCTCCAGTGATGAAGCACCCACAACTTCTGAAGGCAAACCGTTCCACTGGTTAATTGTCCTCACTTTTAGAAAGTTTCTCTGCAATTCCAGGTTGTTTTTCTCCTTGATTAGTTTCCATCCATTACTTCTTGTCTTGCTTTCTGGTTCTTTGGAAAATAAGTTGACCCCACCCCCCTCTTCTTTGTGGCAACTCCTCAAATACTGGAAGATTGCTATCATGTCCTCCCTAGTCCTTCTTTTCTCTAGATTGGTCACTCTCAAATCCTGCAACCGTTTTTCATATGTTTTAGTCTCCAGGGCTTTGATCATCTTAGTTGCTCTTCTCTGCACTTTTTCCAGTCTCAACATCTTTTTTGTAATGTGGGGACCAAAACTGGATGCAGGATTCCAGGTGGGGCCTTTCTAAGGCTTTATAAAGTGGTACTAATACTTCACGTTAGTTTGATTCCATGCCTCTTTTTATACAACTAACGATTGTATTAGCTTTTTTTGGCCGCCGCTACACATTGCTGGCTCATATTTAAGTGATCATCTACTAGCACTCCAAGATGCCATAAAGGTGCAGAAATAATAAAGTTTTACCACTCTTATCACCATGATGTAATCCCAAATAAGGGCTCTTACACATGTTCAATTGTTGTCCCCAATTTGGGTGAGCCTGGTGCCGAAGCCAATGATGGACACTAGACACAATGCTGGTTTTCTGATTACTTTTTATTGGAATACTCCAAGGAAAAGGTTTAAAGGCCAAGATCCAAAAACAAAGGATTAAGTAAGCTTTATACATTTTCACTAAAGGAGAAGGCAGGACAAGGCAGGATAATAAGAAATATCATCTAATAAACATTTTAGTCATAATTCTACAATTTGTTTTAGTGGTCTCTAGCTGTCCCTATTCCTAAATCTTGGCTAATGAATGCCCAGGAGTTATCTAATACAGATTTCATTTGCTGCAGGCCATCTCTATTCCTAACTTTTAGCTGAGATCTGCAAGTTGCCTAATTCTTATTACTTTTATCAACTGTCTAACTAGCCATAATTGTTACAAGCGTTACACATGTGTATTTCCTGTTGATAAGCAGTCTTTGTTCTTGCCGGACAGACCCGAAAATTACAGTCCTCCTGATTTACTTTCAAGTTTGTGCCATGACCTTGCTTTAGCAGCCAGTCCATCACAATCACTCTCACTCTTCAACAACTCTTCTGGTCTTCCATTTCCAAATCTCCTCAGACCTCATAGGGTTATGCAGTTCAAGGCCTCCAGACACCCCTCCACCCCAAGCTCTGTCTAAGGCCAGGGCCAAATTTTCCACAGTCCCTTGGGCTGGGCCAATCTAACAGGGCCTATTGCCCTGAGGCAAGGTGATATAACAAAATATGCCTATTCCCCCCCCCCCCCCAAAAAAAACCCATTTTCTTTTCAAAAAGGAACAACACATCTTTTGCCTGGAAAATGCAGAACTTTCTAAACTAATTTATCATGACTTCTCAATAAAGCAGCTAATTGTAGATTATTTAATAAGCCACAGCTAAATAAATCACAACTTAATCTGATGTCACAGCCACAATATATTTGGAAAGCACCATGTTGGGGAAAAACTGGTATGATGTTATCCTAGTAAAGTCTCTGGGCAGTTAGAGGAAAAAGGGAGCAGCTCCATCATCTTATTATATAATCAACTCTTCAATTTTGTTATGCTTTGTTTTGATTCTGGCACTAATCAAAGATTTCACTGTCAAATGCCTTTGCAAACAATAGTAATTATTGCACTCTAATAAAGTCAGATATGAGACATGATTGCACCCTGATTCTAAAAAAAAATGTCAGATGGGAAATACAAGGGCAGGAAAACTGTTAGATTTATTAATGTTGCTTCCAAATTGTTGGCCAAATATTATGAAATCAAGTACTGGACTTAATAAAAAGGAACTAGTCTTCCCCAGCCAGCCGTGGCATAAAATCTTGTGCAAAATGTCCAGACAATCTCATCCAGTAAACAGAGGAGATTTTGCAGAAACATTGCAAGATCTCTAATTCAAATGAATCCATTTAAGTTAAGAGTTCAGGGATTCCCAGTATGGATCAAGTAGATATCCTGAGGCTTTTGGGCTTAAGTTTGGTCCTTTTTCAGTGGCTCCTGGAATGGAATACTTTATCAAAATCTCCCTGGCTATTTCTCAGATGAAAAAGGGACATCTGGTTCCCTGTGATTGTCCTGATAAGCATAATTTTCCACAAAAAGCTCCCGCTAAGCCTCCCCTTCTCCTCCCCTGAAGAGAAAGGTTTTTTGATCAGCGTGTGCTACCTGTTATATGCCAGCGAAACAAGGACATGAACCTCACAATCGATACAAAAGCTGCAAGTGGCACAAAGAGCCATGGAAAGATAGACGCTCGACATCACAAGACAAGATAGAAAGACCTGCCAATGGATTAGAGAACTAACAAAAGTATACGATGCCATCAAGAGAGTAAAAGGATGGAAATGGAAATGGGCTGGTCACAGAGCAAGAAGAGCTGGTGGCAGGTGGAATAAGGCAGTCATTTAATGGAACCGTCCATGAAAGAGACGCACACAAAAAAGATGGAGAGATGACATCAGCAAGTATTGCGGGCCCAACTTGCCAAAGAAAGCTCAGAACAGTATTGGTTGGAAACATGCGGAAGAAGCCATCCTCCTGCAGTGGATAGACAATGGCTAGAATGATGATGATGATGATGGTGCTGCTGGTGATGATGATGATGATGATGTGCTGATCCATGTGAATTCCTTTCAATGAGGAGAAAATTCCAAGCCAACATCCCCCAGGTTTGGAGTCGGCTGGTGAGGAAGAGAAGGAACAGCTGAGTCCAGTGCCTGATTCGTGGATGCACAGAAGGCAGAGGAGAGGAGAGCAATGGAAATCTATGGGCCGGTCCTTGGGACGGAAGAGCCACTGCTGCTAGCAAAGCCCCACCCTAGCTCTGGGGATAAAATGCAGAGGGCGGAGATGAATAGATGTGGCAGACAACAATTCATCTTCCAGCCAGACAGACTTGTTAACCTGTGGTGAGAGAGAAACTTTTTGCCCAGGCTGCTGGTGCTCCTAATTAAAGAAAATGAAAGAAAGAAATGTCCTGTAAGATATGACTTTGGATTGTAAATGCTAACATGTCCCCACCTCAAATTCTCAGGGCCAGTTCCATGTACTGGTTAAGGCATAAGGCTAGAAACCAGGAGACAGAATGACGGAGTTGGAAGGGACCTTGTAGGTCATCTAGCTCAACTCCCCACCTAAGCAGGAGACCCAGGAGTGCGCGATTGGCAGTAGTGCATACTAGGGATTGCACGTGCTGTCTGGGTGTGGGGTGCAATGGGCAGTGGGAGGGGGATGGCAAAGGCTGGGGGGCATGGTGTGTGACTGGGCATTGCCAGCCAGACTGGGAAACCACCCTGCCCATCTTCCACTGATGCCGAGGGTGGGCGAATCCCTGCGTTTTCCAGGACACATGATAAAACTGTGTGGCCTGTTGAACTTCCTGTTCAAATTAAGCCTCTTTTTTTAACAGATTAACAGAATTGGAAGGGGCCTTGTAGGTCATCTAGTCCAACCCCCACCCAAACAGACCCTACACCATTTCTGATAGACGGCAATCCAGTCTCTTCTTGAAAGCCTCTAGTGATGAAGCTCCCACAACTTCCAAAGGCAACTTCTGTTCCATGGGTTGATTGTTCTCATGGTCAGAAAATTTCTCCTTATTTCCAGGTTGAATCTCTCCTTGGTCGGTTTCTATCTGTTATTCGTTGTCTGGACTTCAGGGGCTTCGGGAAATAGCTTGACCCCCTCCCCTCTGTGGCAGCCCCTCAAATACTGGAAGTGTGCACTCCTGTCTCCCCTGGTCCTTCTCTTCCCTAGACTAGCCATGCCCAGTTCCTGCAACCATTCATCATATGTTTTAGCCCCCAGTTCCCTTATCCCCTAAGTCCTCTTATCTTATCCCCTAAAACTGTGAGTTCTGGCCCTGCCTTAGCAAAGAAGCTCACCTTGAGCCAGTCCCTGGTTCTCAGCCCTAAGAAGGAGGCAATGGTAGATAACTTTTGAAAAAACTTGGTAAGAAGACCACAAGGGTTTATCTATGCAGTCACCAGGAGTTAAAAACTGGTTTGAAGGAACACAAACACACACACACACACACACACACCCCTACCTCCTATTATGAAGACTAGAGCTGGATTCCTAATCACTTCAACCTCACTTTCATAGAACTTAATTTCTGGTTCCATTATCATACTTTGTGTCATCCTTTCCCTGAATGAGGGTCAGTTTGTCTAAACCCATCCTGATGCCAGATTCTTAAAAGTGGAAGTAATAACTGGCAACAAGACTAAAATAGAACCATTATTTCCTCCCGCAATTTAGGAACAATACTTTTGACGATGCAGCTTAAAACTGTATCTTCAGTTCCACCGTCACATCGCATGGGTAGCGTAACTTTTTCACACCATGCGTAGAACTTTAAATCATGCAGGCCTTGCCCAGCTGCCCATTTTTCTGCTCCCGGAAAATATTCTTGTTCTCTGTTTTTCTCTCTCTCCATCAGCCATTGAAGTTGGTCTGGTTTAGCTTGGTGTCTGTGTGAACCTTCTGACTGTGCTTTATAAATTGTTCATGGAAGCCGGTGGAATCTTCTGCAGTAGCTTAATGAGGTGCCCAGTGGTGTAGCTGGGCCTGTGGCCATCATTGCCCAGGCTCCTGAAGGCTAAAATACAGCCTTGCTCCAAATGAGATGAACCTTTCTTCCCATCCAGCTGAGCCCGCCTATTCTGAATTCAGCAGAAGTCTGCCTGCTACTTTCTAGGTGAGTGAACAAGCTGTCTTTGTTTGCTGATGTACCTGAGATGAGCTTCTTCTTAGAGAGAGCTTAGTGAATTAGCTGAGCCTTGGATCCCTTCCAGCCTAACACATGTTGCATGTATAATCAGCTCGTGTTACTTTCTATATTTTATTTTGCTCCGTTTTGTAAACAGATTCTGTAATATCTACTAATGATGGTCCCCACCAGGGGCATTTGTAGATGAGTCACTGAGCAGTCTCAGCCTCTCAGCTCTCCCGCTCAACATCTCGTGCAGTGGTCCAGTGCCTAAATAATGGCAGTCTTCCAGCTGTTATTGGTTTGCTGATTCACAGAAGCGGTACTCCTGGTTCCTGCAAGGAGAAAAAAAACACCTATGAATAAATCAACAGAGATGTGCAAGGAATGAATTTCCCAGGGATGCTCTATAGAAGCAGGCTTATTTGGATAGTACGCTTGAGCGTCTTCATCAAAAGAAAACTACTGACCTTGGACCAAAATAAAAAAAAAAACACAAAAGTTTACAGTTGAGCAAATAATGGAAGAATTTTAAGGAAGAGAAAAGAAGAGTCTATAAAAGAAGCAGCATTTCGTACTTGACTGCAGGTTATTACCTGCACATATTCTATATAGCAAGGTTGTTGTCACTATCCACTGGGTCAAACCTGACTCCTGGTGACAAAGGGGCAACAGTTTTCTGGGGCAACTGGAAGAGCCTTGCCAGGGCTTGGGGAGAGTGACTGCCCCAAAGACAACCAGGGAGAAGAGCAACTAGGATGATTAAAGGCCTGAAGAATAGAACATATGAAAAACGGTTGTAGGATTTGGGTTTGGCTAGTCTAGAGAAAAGACGGACTGGGGGCGGGGGATGATAGGAATATTCCAGTATTTGACAGGCTGCCACAAAGAGGAGGAAATCAACTTATTTTCCAAAGCACAAGAAAGCAAGACAAGAAACAAAGGATGTAAACTAATAAAGGAGAGAAGCAACCTGGAATTAAGGAGAACAGTGGAGACAATTAACCAGTGGAACAGAAGTTGCCATCAGAAGTTGTGGATGCTCCATCACTGGAGGCTTTTAAGAAGAGAATGGACAGCTACTTTTATGAGATGGTATAGGGTCTCCTGCTTGAGCAGGGGGCTGGACTAGAAGACCTCCAAGGTCTCTTTCCAGCTCTATTCTGATTGATTGACTGAAGACTAGGACTTACAATCTTCCAACATCTAAGGCAATGCCTTTAACCACGATGTAGTGTTTCTCAATTTGGCACCTTTCAGACGTTCAATTCCTAGAATTCAGCACTGGCTGGGGAGTTCTGGGAGTTGAAGTCCACACATCTGAAAGCTGCCAAGATTGAGGAACACTGTCTCTCATCCACTGTTTCTCATGTATCTATACCAAAAGGCCACCTCCTCTTTTGATTATCAATTTTACAGTGTTATATCAGATGAACAGAAAAAATTAGTATTCCGACAGGAAACACCGGAATGTAACCTCAGGATTAATGATTGGGAGGGTGGGGAGATTTGTAATATTATGAACAGAATGGCAGGAGACCCCAAAATAAACTGTATTATATGAAAGTCTTCTTCCTTGTCTTTTGTCAAAAAAGATAGGTAATATATATTAACAATCCATGAAAGTTCGTATCTCGTTCCTGTTAGGGATACAAATTCTACTAGACAGTTACATACCCAAAGAACAGAATCCTTCATTATTTGATCAAATCCTTGAGATATAGCTAAGAAGAACATTTCCATCTTTCACTAACATGAAATGAACCAGAGTCATAGTTGTAGACCCAACTGAAGGACTATCTCTAACATGGCCCCATTAGTCAACTCATCAATCTCTTCCTGGGCCAGAGGGGATCCAGGAATGACATTCTTCATTATAAAAGTAAAGGTTCCCCTCGCACATATGTGCTAGTTGTTTCTGACTCTAGGGAGCAGTGCTCATCTCCGTTTCAAAGCCAAAGAACCAATGCTGTGTGAAGATGTTCTCCGTGGTCATGTGGCCAGCATAACCCTATGCCAAAGGGGCATGGAACGCTGTTACCTTTCCATCAAAGGTGGTTCCTATTTTTTCTACTTCCATTTTTTACATGCTTTCGAACTGCTAGGTTGGCAGAAGCTGGGGACAAGTAATGGGAGTTCACTCCGTTACGCGGTGCTAGGGATTCGAACCGCTGAACTGCCAACTTTTCTGATCAACAAGCTCAGCGTCTTAGCCACCACTTCCCCACTTAGCCACCACTTCCCCACTTCATTGTACACACTGACAACCTGGACTGAAACTTACACTCTTCATCTTCACCTTTATCGCTACAGCCATAATCATCATTTCTAGGTAAGATGGCTTTGACTTGTTTTCATGAAGAACTTCAAAGTTCTCAGAAGTAACTCTGAATGTTCTCTACTTCAAAGGGAAGAATGAGCCTGTTGCCTCAGCAAGGAGCTTCCTGACACTTTGCTTGCCTCAACTGACACTTGCAAAACGAATGCTGAGAAAAGTCTCCAGCTATTGCAAATGTCAGTCAAAGATGACCAGGGGAAGGACTACTGATGCTTTGCTTTGTTCCTGGGAGAACGTTGCTTTGTAGATCAGAACAGAACAGAATAACAGAGTTGGAAGGGAGCCTGGAGGTCTTCTAGTCAAACCCCCTGCCTAGGCAGGAAACCCTGCACCACTTAAGACAAATGGTTATCCAATATCTTCTTAAAAACAGTGTTGGAGCATTCACAACTTCTTTAGGCAAGTTGTTCCATTGGTTAACTGTCAGGAAATTTCTTCTTAGTTCTAAGTTGCTTCTCTCCGTGATCAGATTCCACCCATTGCTTCTTCTCCTGCCTTCAGGTGCTTTGGACAATAGCTTGACTCCCTCTTCTTTGTGGCAACCCCTGAGATATTGGAACACTGCTATCATGTCATCCTAAATCCTTCTTTTCATCAGACTAGACATACCCAGTTCCTGAAACAGTTCTTCATATGCTTTAGCCTCCACTTCCCTCATGGTTGCTCTGTTCTGCACTCTTTCTAGAGTCTCAACATCTTTTTTACATTGTGGCAACCAAAACTGGATGCAGTATTCCAAGACCTTATAAGGTGGTATTAACACTTCACGTGAACTTGAGTCTCTCCCTCTGTTGATGCAGCCTAGAACTGTGTTGGCTTTTTTGGCAGCTGCTGCACCCTGCTGGCTCCTATTTAAATGGTTGTCCACTACGACTCCAAGATCCCTCTCACAGTCACTACTATTGAGTGAGGTACCACATATACGGTACCTGTGCATTTTGTTTTCCCTGCCTAAATGTAGAATCTTACTCCAAGAACTAATTATAATGTTGCAATTATGGATGAAGCATAGTAAATTTTCTCCATGTCTGATTTGGATCCTTAGAGTGTCATCATTTCAAGTTATGAACTCCGGAAGTCAGGAGTCTGATGCTATGTTCAGGTTCAAGAAACCCTTTATTGAATACATCATATCGGCACTTATAAAGGTGAAGCTAGCTCTAAATAGTTCCTGTGCTTGTGGTTGTTGTTAGTTGTGAAGTCGTGTCCGACCCATCATGGACAACGTTCTTCCAGGCCTTCCTGTCCTCTACCATTCTCTGGAGTCCATTTAAGCTCATGCCAACTGCTTTAGTGACTCCATCCAGCCACCTCATTCTCTGTCGTCCCCTTCTTCTTTTGCCCTCAATCGTTCCCAGTATAAGGCTCTTCTCCAGTGAGTCCTTCCTTCTCATTACGTGGCCAAAATATTTGAGTTTCCTCTTCAGGATCTGGTCTTCTAAAGAGCAGTCAGGGTGGATCTCCTTCAGGATTGACTGGTTGGATCACCTTGCAGTCCAAGGGACACGCAGGAGTCTTCTCCAGCATCAGAGTTCAAAGGCCTCCATTCTTTGGCACTCAGCCTTCCTTATTGTCCAACTTTGCTTAGGGATAGTTAAAAGAATAAGAATTCCCCGCCCCCCTTTTGTCTCTTGGGTCATATGGGCCAATTGGTTCAGCCGTAATTTCCAACAAGTGCCCGTTGGCATGACCTTGGCTCACACACTGGCTGGTAGATGTTTTGCTAGCAGCTGAGGCACCACAAGTTCCCCTTTCCCTCGTGAATGGCAACTGAGAAACAAAGCAGGAGTAAACATGAGCAAGCATATCTTCAGCTGAAGTTGTTTTGCAGGTTGGTATGAAGCTTAGGGCAAGCACAGGGTGAAAAGGACCTGTCTGCAGCTGCTCGGACAAGCTCTGTGATTCACCCTGAATCGTGAGGGAAGGACTCCTGATTAATTGAAGCTTCTGCTGCACCAGAAAGAAAAAGATAGGAAATTATCCTTCTGTAATCTTCCTTAAGTTAAGAGCGTAACCAAGAGCAGCAGCAGCAACAGAATGAACATATACAGAGTCTAATTCACTAAACTCAGATGAAATGCTCTGAAGTCTGCTACTGGTTCACTTCATGTCTGCATGCGCCAGCGGTGGGATTCAAATTTCCGAGGTACGGGGGGAAGGTCTTGAGTGGAGTTTATGGACTGAGTTTCAACTTGTCGCGTCTGAGGAAGTGGACAAGGCCATGGGAGCGGTGAGTGCCTCCACTTGTATACTGGACCCGTGCCCCTCCTGGCTGGTTTCGACCAGCAGGGAGGTGACACGTGGCTGGATCCAATTGATAATTAATACCTCTCTCCAGGAGGGATCCTTCCCGCTCCTCCTAAAGGATGCGATGGTGAGACCCCTCCTGGAGAAACCGTCTTTGGACCCAGCCATCTTGAGCAACTATCGTCCAGTCTCCAACCTTCCCTTTGTAGGGAAGGTTGTTGAGAAAGTGGTGGCCTCTCAACTCCAACGGTCCTTGGATGAAACCGATTATCTGGATCCCTTTCAGTCCGGTTTCAGGCCTGGTTACAGCACGGAAACTGCTTTGGTCGCGGTGATCGATGATCTCTGGTGAGCCAGGGATAGGGGTCAGTCCTCTATCCTGGTGCTCCTTGACCTCTCAGCGGCCTTCGATACCATCGATCATGGTATCCTTCTGCGACGGTTGCGGGAGGTGGGAGCGGGAGGCACCGTTCTTCGGTGGTTCTCCTCCTACCTCTCGGACAGGTCACAGTCGGTGTTGGTTGGGGGGCAGAGGTCGACCCCTAGGCCCCTCAATTATGGGGTGCCACAGGGCTCGGTCCCGTCCCCCCTCCTATTTAACATCTACATGAAGCCCCTGGGTGAGATCATACGGTGGCACGGGATTAACTACCATCAATACGCAGATGATACACAATTGTATCTGTCCACCCCGTGCCAACTCAGTGAAGCGGTAGAAGTGATGTGCCAGTGTCTGGAGGCTGTTAGGATCTGGATGGGAATGAACAAGCTTGCGCTCAATCCCAACAAGACTGAATGGCTATTGATGTTCCCTCCCAAAGATTGGCAAACTATTCCATTTCTCAGGCTGGGGGGTGAAATTATATGCCCCTCAGAGAGGATTCGCAATTTGGGAGTCCTCCTGGACCCACAGCTGACTTTAGATCACCATTTGTCGGCTGTGACCAGGGGGGTCTTTGCCCAGGTTCGCCTGGTGCACAAATTGCGACCCTACCTGGACCGGGAGGCACTTCAGATAGTCACTCACGCCCTCATCACCTCAAGACTGGATTACTGTAACACGCTCTACATGGGGCTGCCCTTGAAAAGTGTTCGAAGACTTCAGCTAGTCCAGAATGCAGCTGCGCAAGCGATTGTGGGTGCACCCAGGTACACCCACGTTACACCTATCCTCCGCGAGCTGCACTGGCTACCCATTGGTCTCCGGACACGCTTCAAGGTGCTAGTTGTTACTTATAAAGCCCTGCATGGCATTGGACCTGGGTACCTGAGAGACCGCCTCCTGCCAATTACCTCCCAAAGACCGATTCGATCTCACAGGCTTGGCCTTCTCCGGGTTCCATCGGCCAGCCAATGTCGGCTGGCAACCCCCCGGGGGAGAGCCTTCTCTGTTGCTATGTTGGCCCTCTGGAATGAGCTCCCCATGGAGATCCGGACCCTTACTACCCTCCTGGCCTTCCGTAAAGTTACCAAGTCCTGGCTGTTCCGATAGGCTGGGGGCTGTTGAAATACCCAGTCCCGCCTCAATTGTGAATGTTGTGCATTTTTAAATTCTTTGTATTGTCTTATTTATTTCCCTTTCCCTGTTTATTGTGAGCCACCCGGAGTCCTTCGGGAGTGGGCGGCATACAAAACTAATAAAGAACAACAACAAACAACAACAACAAATTATTTTACTGCTGGTTCGGTGGGCATAGCTTGGTGGCCGTGGCTTGGTGGCTTTGGCAGGGGACGGTTACTGCAAAATCTCCATTCCCTCCCGATCAGCTGGAACTTGGGAGGCAGAGAATAGATGGGGGCAGGGCCAGCCAGAGGTGGTATTTACTGTTTCTCCGAACTATTCCAAATTTCCGCTACTGATGCTCCAGAACTGGTCAGAAACTGCAGAATACTATCTCTGGCATGTGTGCCAAATGCACGCTTCGTGTGCATGCACACCACAGATGGTAAGAATTTCCTTTTCTGAATCTGCAAAGTTAGGTAGGACAGTGAGGGGGGAAACAGCTGTGCTGTGCGATTTAGATCCGCTAGAAAGCAGGATTTCCTTTTTTGGGCAAACCAGTAGTTTAAAAATGCTTTAAAAAGTTCCAATGATCAGCTGTGTGACAATCAGTGATTGTCGGAACTTTAAAAAATACTTTTTAAAGCATTTTTTACTACCGGTTCGTGTAAACTGGCCCGAACTGGTAGCATTTCACCCCTGACTAAACTCTGATTGGTTTCTCCCACCAACCTTTCTATCGGATTTCTGGAGGGTCTGGTATAGGTGTCTCCCTCAAGTGAAAAGATTCCAGCCAGGCAGTTAAATTATGTCATCAGTTCAGGGATGGGTTCCTGCCAGTTCTAACCTCCTCTATAGAAGAGGTTCCACAAATCTACCATGCCGTTTAGAACTGGTTCCAGCTCACTCCCCCCGCCCGTCTGCACATCATCAAGATGAAGAATGTTGGATCTACAAGAACCCCAAGTGTTGTAACAAATGAATATTTTCATTTTCATAACTACAACTAAGTGGGTTCTTGGATGTAAAATAATTGCACAAAAATTCCAGAAAGCTGAAGTCTTTATTATAGAGCAGCTCTCAGTCACTAAACACGAGGAGACAAAGAAATCGAGAAGTCACACAAAAAAGTGATACTGCACAACTAAGGAAGGCACATGTCCGGGTTCCAAGCAAGACCCCCCCCCCACGAAAGAAGACTCCAAGGCTTGAGTTTCCTCAAAGTTCCATTTTATTAGAGATGCATGTCGGCACATCTGGGAAAAGCCGAATTTGAAAGCTTCCAGGTTTTCCTCATCCAAAAGAAAGTCAAAGTCGCTTCCCCTGCACCCACAAGTCCATCGCATGGTCCAATCAATTCACTGTCCCAACTGGAGATGGCCCCCAGTCACTCCCATCCAGGTGCAGGGCAAGTGTCCTTGACTCCCAGAGAAAGGAATGTCGTTATGGCTAATCCTCCATCCCCCCTTCCATTTTCCCAGGCACTAAATGTGGCAACCCAGAAGCTCCAAAGAAAAATATGGCTTCCAGGGCTTCCCCTAGATGTTTTGGTCACAGGGCTTAAGTTCCAGCTTTGGTCAAGAAAATCGTTCTCTAGTCCTTGATCTTCTCAGACTCTGCAGCCTATAAGATACTTCTATCTGCTTCTTCTAACATGAATTTCCCCATTTTATAAGCCACGGTGGTGCAGTGGTTAGAGAGCAGTACTGCAGGCTACTTCTGCTGCCTGCTGGCTGTCTGCAATTTGGTAGTTCAAATCTCACCAGTCTCAAAGTTGACTCAGCTTTCCATCCTTCCAAGGTCAGTAAAATGAGGACCCAAATTCTTGGGGGCAAGAGGCAGACTCTGTAAAGTGCTTAGAGAAGGCAGTAAAGCACTGTGAAGCTGTAGATAAGTCTAAGGTCTATTGCTATTGCTCTTTCTTTTCACTTTTTCCTTTTCCCTCCCTCCCTTCCTTACATTCGTGATGCAAAGTGATTAGAATGCAGTATTGCAGGCTAATTGTGCTGACTGCCAATAGTTCAATTCTCACTGGTTCAAAGTTGATTCAGCCTTCCTTCCAAGATGGGTAAAATGAGGACCCTGATTGTTGGGCGCAAGAGGCTGACTCTGTAAACTGCTTAGAGAGGGCTGGAAAGCATTGTAAAGTGGTATATAAGTCTAAGGGCTATTGCTGTTGCTATCTCTCCTTAGGAGGGAACAGGGGCTTTAGAAGGTGGTAGAATACAGCAAGTTGTAGATCCATTGCAGGAGTTATTAACTGACGGGTGATCACTACAAAAGCACAGTACAAAAATTACTACTTCATTTTTTTGCTTTAGGATTTAGTCTCAGTCTGTCCTTCCTTAATATCAAGAAGATATTCAGACATCATCTGACTTAGAATAACTTTATTGTCACTTTGAATGTACATTGATTGGCATACATTAAAATGAAATGTCATTGTATATAGCTCTCACAGGGGCACCACCTCCAATACACACTACATAATAACAAAATAAATAAATAAAACTATGCATATGCACTATATGATACAGAAAAACAACACCATATAGTTTGGATCTATGCATGTACATGGTGAGAAAAATGAATCTTGTGAGTTTGCCAGACGGGTGGCGTAGGCAGCAAAGCTGTTATAGAATCTGGTAGTCCTACTAGAAATACTTCACGACCTCCTCCCAGAGGGGAACAACAGAAACAGACCATGAAGTGGGTGTGTGGGGTCTCTAACAATGTTTCGAGCTCTAAGCACATAGCGCTTATTAGCAGTATCCTGAATAAAGGGAAGTGAGCTTCCTATAATCCTCTCCGCTGTCCTCACCACTCTCTGTAGGGACTTTCTATCAGAGACTCTGCTGCCACCAAACCAAACAGTCTGTTAAAATGCTCTCAATCATGCCTCTGTAAAAAGTGCTGAATGGATATCATGTATGACTATAATGTCTCAGAACTCCAGGGGGATCCTTTTATGGGCAGAATAAGAAGCCTAATCTATTCAAAGTTTTTGTTTTCAATTAATACATTCATTTTGGTTCTGTCAACAATGAAAGGGAATACACACACCAGAGCAACACTTTCCATGGCTTGCCCATTGATTTGTAATGGAAATGTTTAATATCTTTTTATATATGCATAGATTAAAGAAGGCTCACATAGTTTTTTTTTTCTTGATGAAGACTGATGTCAGCCTCTGCTTTGCTTACTTGCTATCGGCTGCCATAGAAAGGGGGAGGGTGGGGGCATGGTATTTGGGATGGGAATAAATGGCACTGGAGGTGATATGGCAAAGGGAGTTTTCTTCTTACCATCTTCTGCACATGCTGGTGGCCGGTGTTTGGACCTGGTCAAGGCCAACCGTCCTGCATACCAAGGTAATGATGTTGTCTGGAGATGCAACCCACATGACACCTTAGGGAGTTGAAGATTGGACACTGGGGTGGGGGTTATTAGAGGGAGGGGGTTGGGTAAAATGAGGACCCAGATTGTTGGGGGCAAGAGGCAGACTCTGTAAAGTGCTTAGAGAGGGCAGTAAAGCACCATGAAGCTGTATATAAGTCTAAGGGCTATTGCTATTGCTATCTCTCCTTAGGAGGGAATAGGGGCTTTAGAAGGTGGTAGAATACAGCAAGCTGTAGATTGTTTGATATGTATGTGTTCGCTCAGATCTTGCTTTACTTTCACAGCTATCTTTTCATAACCAGTAAAAGTACTTTTTAATTCCACAAACAATGGAGTTGGGAGTTTTCTTTCTTGGTTACTGAAGGAGGCATGCCTGACAACTGCATGAAGAAAAAATATATTCAGGAGTGGCCATATTAAAAGATAAATATATAGAATACAGAGTTGAAAGGGACCTTGGAGGTCTTCTAGTCCAACCCCCTGCTTAGGCAGGAAACCTATACCATTTCAGGCAAATGGTTATCCAATCTCTTCTTAAAAACTTCCAGTGTTGAAGCATTCACAACTTCTGGAGGCAAATTGTTCCACTGATTAATTGTCCTCACTGTTAGGAAGTTTCTCCTTAGTTTTAGGTTGCTTCTCTGCTTGATTAGTTTCCATCCATTATTCCTTGTCTGGCCTTTGGGTGCTTTGGAGAATAGCTTGACCCCTTCCTCTCTGTGGCAGCCTCTCAAATATTGGAAGATGCTCTCCTGTCTTTCCTGTTCCTTCTCTTCCCTATACTAGCCATGCCCAGTTCCTGCAACCGTTCTTCATATGTTTTGGCTTCAGTCCCCTCATCATCCTGATTGCTCTTCTCTGCACTCTTTCTAGAGTCAACACCTTTTTTAACATCATAGTGACAAAAACAGGATGCAGTATTCAAAGTGTGGCCTTACCAAGGCCTTATAAAGTGAAAACATGAAAATGTGGAGCATAAAGGATGTGCAAAATATTTGACGCACAAACCATGAAGCAGCTTGTTTGCCAGGTGGTTTATGTCCAGAACAAAGCCAAGATCTTTTGAGCTTTTGGCTCTATGCACAGAATGAAACAGAGGACTGTGGGCCGAGAAAACATTCAGGAGAACATAAATGGCAGCTGAAGAGAAGCAAGGCTGAGAAAACAGCGGGTGAGAGAGGTCAGGCAGGGCCATGAGCAATGGCAGCCACTGAGGGGAAGAATCCTCAAATACCGGAAGACTGCTATAATGTTCCCTCAGTCCTTCTTTTCTCTAGACTAGCCAGACCCGGTTCCTGCAACCATTTCTCAGCTTTGGAAACCATATTAACTATGCCTGTCTCTGAGTTTTTAACTGGAGTGGGGTTTTTCTGGAATGCAGACATTGTTCTTCATGTGTTTTTGTCTCCAGGCCATTTCAGACAAGTGACTGTCTGGTCTCTTCTTAAAAGCTTCCAGTGATGAAGTATTTACAACTTCTGAAGGTAACTTCTGTTCCACTGGTTGATTGTCCTCACTGTTGGGAAGTTTCTGCTCAATTCTAAGTTTCTTCTCTCCTTGATTAGTTTCTATCCGTTTCTTGTCTTGCCTTCTGGCGCTTTGGGAAATAAATTGACCCCTTCTTCTTGGAGGGGCAGCCCCGCAAATTCTGGAATACTGCTATCATATCCCCCCTGGTTTTTCTTTCCTCTAAACTGGCCATACAAAATTCCTGCAACCAAATGTTTTTGTCTCCAGGCCTTTAATCATCCTAGTTGCTCTTCTCTGCATTTTTTACAAAGTCTCAACATCCTTTTTGTAATGTGGTGACCAAAACTGGATGCAGGATTCCAGGAATGGTCTTACAAAGGATTTATAAAGTGGTACTAATAGTTTACGTACTTCACTTTACGAGGCATTCAAAGGAAGCCTGGCAGAAGGGAGCCTGTGGTATTCTCGGCTGCCTAATTGGCGAGCATGCCTCATTCTATGCTCAAGGACAACTGGCGGCATTGTTGCCATTCAGGAGTGGAATTGGCACAATTTAACCTCTCTGCCAGAGATGCCTCTGAATGCTCCTCCGTTCTGGATGGCCTCCCAGATTAGATTTGTAGCCACGCTGGTCCCTTTTTGTCTTAAGGTGAAAAAGAAGACAAAGGAGGCTTTACAATTGTATGAAGCGCAAAGCAAAGTGTGGGAAAAGAAAGTTGCTGCTTCCCCAGCAATTTGATTTGTCAGAAGAATCTTGTCAGAAGAAAGTAAGTGTGTTTGTGTGTGTGTGTGTGTGTGTGTGTGTGTGTGTTTATATGGGTGAGGGAAAGAAGTGTGGAAGATAACAATTTTGGCAGTTTTGTTTGTTGTATCTGGGAGAACGTTGACCGCCTTCAGAGCACTCGGAGCTATGAGTGTTGTGGCCCAACAGTGGTCAGCAGAGCTGGCAGCAGACTCGGACAGTGAGGAGGTTGGGGAAGGCTCTGATGAGGGCTCTGTGTCAGAGGCAGAGATGGGGCCAGAGCCGTATGCCAGTTATCAGCCGCCTTCGGAGTCAGACATCAGTGGGGCAGAAGAACACCTGGAGCCTGTTCCCAGTGTGCACATGCACAGAGTTGCCAGAAGAAGGGAACAGCTAAGAAACAGGGGTCAACTTGACAGTAAAGGCATAGGTGGATGGTGAATGGCTCCTCCCATAGGGAATATAGAGGAGCCAAAGGGGAGTGGAGTTTGCAGGAGGCAATTAGTTTGCTTAATGGGTTTGTGACTCTCCAAGACTCCTTGCCAAGTTGTGCAGATATTGGCCTCGCAGCTCTCCAAGCCAGATAAGTCTGTGATTGTAAATCCTCCCTTGAAAGACTTTTCTGGATGTGAATGAGTAGAATTCACAATAAATTAACAAAAGGTTTTTTTGTCAGGAGGAGTTTGCTTCAGACTCTTGGGAAGCCTCGCTTAGAACAACAAGTAAAGCTGCAGAAACATTTTTTGATCCAGCTTTTCTCTGGCAATAGACCAACAATCGTCTTGAAATCACGACAGACCCGATAATTGTTTCATCTGAGCTGGTGAGGGATGACTGGCTACCGACTACTTTCCTTCCCCCTCAGGCTGTGGCTCAATGTGCCTCCCGCAAAGGCTCTGCCACTCTGCTATTTCAGTCCTTGAGCAGAAAGAGGCAGGAAGATCAGGAGTGCAAGAACTCAATGCTCACTGTGGCTGCTTTAAAAGGTTCCTTGCAGGTGAGACTGATCCACGATACCTGAGTGATATATAGGAGAGAATAGCAATAGCCCTTAGACTTATACACCGTTTCACAGTGCTTTACAGCCCTCTCTAAGCAGTTTACCGGGTCAACCTTTTGCCCCCAACAATCTGGATCCTTATTTTACCCACCATGGAAGGATGGAAGGCTGAGTCAACTGGATATGAAGTGATAGCAACAAAAGTAAAGCAAAATCTGAAGCTAAAGGAGCAAAATTGTACGTATCAAAAGTTTACCCAAAGCCCTCGCCCCAGTTACCCCAGCTCAAATGTCCAATCTCCAGCCCCCAATGGTGTCATGTGGGGTGCATCTTCAGGTGGCTTCATCCCTCTGGTTTGCCGAGACGGTTGACCTTGACCAGACCTAAACAAGACCATTCAGCATGCACAGAAGATGATGAGAACAAAACTCCCTCTTTTGAGATGTCTCCACCAGCACGATTCCCCTCCCAAATACCATGAATCCTCTCCCTCCCCATTACTATGGCAGCTGATAGCAAGCAAGCAATATAGAGGCTGACAGAATCTATGCAAATGTGCTGTCCCACTCACTCACATCCACATGTAACAGTGGTTTAGTGGGTTTATTAATATTCTTTAGCAACTCCCTTCAGCAAAAACCCAGAACTGGCCCAATTAAGTCCAGCCAAAAGCAGACCAATGCTTGAGCAATGGCCAATGAGTCTACAAGCCACTTGAAAGTTTCCCAAAGAAGTCAAACTCACCAGGCAAAGCTAAATTCACAACACAAGAGGGTTCACAAGGCCAGAAATATCCAGAGTTCACAAGTCATGGCACGGGGTCAAGGAAGGCTGGAATCCCTACAACCAGGAAACTCACAGATAGGAAAGGAACCCATTGTTCCAAGCATTGTTTCCACCTGTTTGCTATGCTAAATAACCAGCTTCTGGTGCAGCCCATTGAGAAGAGCAAGGCTGCCTCCTCACAAGCAATCTGGCTGACCTTCACTGCTCCTGCCTTTTCTCTGCCCTACTGTTATTGGATTGGGGGAAGAAGGTGGCTCCTCTTCCTCATCACTAACCAGCTGCAGCTGCTGCTTTCCCCACCTGACACCTCAGGGCTGTCCTGCTGCAGCAGTGCTCCAGCCAAATCCCTCTCAGGTAGCTGCTCGGAGCCATTGACTAACTCCCCTCCAGATGTGCCTGGAATTGGTTCACCCTCCTCTGTGCTGACATCTGGAGAAGTATCTGGGGAAGCGTCTGGGGGAGTCATCACAGCAAATCCATCTTGACCTTTTTATGGTTGCGAGAAAAGATCTTAAACCAGCTTTAAGATTTGCCAGTCCAAGAAACCATATAGGAGCCTTTACATTTAGTTGAACGAAGGAGGGAAAGAGGTTGAACTATCAAAGTTTCCCTCTGAAGCTGGAGGCCTTGTCCTGCTGTCAGACCGCACTCAAAGGCCTGGGTTGAAGCCAGGAGTCTCTTGGAACCCATTTGCTCAACCCTGAGTGGTCTCAGCTGTGACGTGGACTGCATATATGAAGCAACCCACCCATCTGAGGAAGGCAGAACTTGCTTCCCAGAGCAGGACTCCATTGGGGATCTGGAAAAAGAACATAGAACTTAGAGTCATATAGAGTTAGGTGGTGTAGTGGCACAGTAGTTAGAATGCAGCATTGCAGGCTGACTCTGCCCACTGCCAAGAGTTCGATTCTGATCTCCTCAAGGTTGACTCAGCCTTCCATCCTTCCTAGGTTGGTAAAATGAGGAGCCAGATTGTTGGGGGCAAGAGGCTGATTCTGGAAACCGCTTAGAGGGGGCTGTAAAGCACTGAAAAGTGGTATAAAAGCTAAGTGCTATTGCTATTGCTCTTCCTTTTTCTTTCTTTTTTCCTTCCTTCCTTCCTTCCTTCCTTCCTTCCTTCCTTCCTTCCTTCCTTCCTTCCATGTTGCACAGTAGTTAGAATGAAAAATTGCAGACTGACTCTGTCCACTGCCAAGAGTTCAATCCTGACCGGCTCAAGGTTGACTCAGCCTTCCATCCTTCTGAGGTTGGTAAAATGAGGAGCCAGATTGTTGGGGGCATGAAGCTGACTCTGTAAACCGCTTAGAGAGGGCTGGAAAGCACTGTGAAGCACCTTAGACTTATATGGTGTTTTTGTTATTGTTCCTTCTCCCTTCCCTCCTTCCTTCCCTCCTTGCTTCCTTCCATGGTGCGCAGTGGTTAGAATGCAGTATTGCAGGCAAACTCTGTCGACTGCCAGCAGTTCGATTCTGACCAGCTCAAGGTTGACTCAGCCTTCCCTCCTTCCAAGATTGGTAAAATGAGGAGCCAGATTGTTGGGGGCAAGAGGCTGACTCTGGAAACCCCTTAGAGAGGGCTGGAAAGCACTGTGAAGAGTTATATAAGTGCTATTGCTAGGTAAGCATCCAGCCTGGCCTGAACAAAACAAATCAAAGTATTGATTATTTTTAATTTTAATTTTAATTCTTTTTAAAAAATGTGTCATTGTTAATTTTAATTGGGTTTGGGGATATCCTATTTAATTTCTTTTTAACTTTTATAGTATGTGTTTCTTTTAATGTTGTACACCGTCCTGAGTCCTTGGAAGAAGGGCGGTATATAAATCGAATAAACCTCAAACCTCAAACCAAAGGTTTCTAGTTGATTATGTTCCAGTCATAAAGTCAAAGAATTTATATCATCTATTGTTCCTGGAAAAGATGCCCACCAGAATTCCTGCAGAAGCAAGAGCCTTTTCAACAGAGGATTCTCTGGGCCACTTTCAGGGTTCTTGGGCGGGCGGACTATTATAATTTCCCTGATATTAGATAAATTGTATTTATCACCAGCTGATAACCTGGCATTGCCCTGGTTTATAGACATCAAAGTGTTTGTCTGACAGGGAGCAATTGAGAGGGGTCTTTCTTCACCCTACTCTCATGCCCATCATCCCCGTCCTCTCCCTTCCCTCTCTCATGCGCTTCTCTTTCCCGCCCTGTCTATGATTCTGGCACTTTGCCCCAAATCCACCAGGTGCTTCCCCATTGGTCCACTGACTTTCCAGAGAAAGCTGTGAAGGAACTGACATCACAAACAATTGCCGCTTAGGACGCCGCACTTGCTCTCCTTAACGGGCCAGACATTCCAGAGTTATTCTGGAACACACACACACACACACACACACACACACACACACACACACCAGGGGTGTCTTACTCCCTAGTATTTGTTTCCAGAGGGTAAGCCATCTGCATACCAAGTTTGATTGAAATTGCTTGAGGTGCTCCAGAGTTATGCTGAAACATATGTACATACATATGTACCAGGGGTGGGTTCCTGCCAGTTCTAACCACTTCTATAGAAGAGGTTCCACAAATCTACCATGCTCCCTCCCTCCGCCCATCCGCACATCATCAAGATGAAGAGCGAGAGGAGAATTCTGGGAGTTGAAGTCCACAAGTCTTAAAGCTATCAAGTTTGAACACCCCTGGGATTTTTTTTCCTAAAGAGTCAGGGCTGCAAGGGTCTTGTAACTTGACAGCTTTAAGACTTGCGTGCTTTAAATGCCAGAGTTTCTGGTTGCTAAGCAATAGCATTGTTAAGTGAGTTTCACCACATTTTACAAGTTGGCCCCGCCCACCCAGTCACATGGCTGGCAAACCACTCCCACAAAGCAGGCAACACCTACAGAAGAGGTCCTAAAAATTTTTGAAACCCACCACTGATACATACATACATACATACATACATATAGCCTTTTTTTATATAGATAGATAGATAGATTTTCTTACTGCCCAATCCTCTTGTGGTCCTGCCCAATTTGGCCTTTGATTATTCTGGCTAGAGAGCTGAACTCAAACACTTCCAGAGGTCACTGGTTGACCAAGGAACTGTTAGATTCATTCTGAGGAAGTTTGGTTTTAATTCCCACCCTCCCCATCCCTCTCTTCTGTCTTCCCTGCAAAGTGTGCCTCCTACTACAGAGATGACTCACCCATCCCCTTCACCAGGTCATTGATTCAGTTTTGTCTGACAACAACTCATGATCTCAGATGATTTACTTACCTGGTGACCATGATTTTCAGTCTTTCTATCCGGTGAATGTTTCATTCTCAGCTTGGGGGGGGGAGGAGTAGTGTTTGTCTGTGTGTGTGTGTGTGTGTGTGTGTGTGTGTGTGTGTATGCCTGCGCGCCCTCCTGCAATTCTTATGTATTGTTATGGCCGCCTCCAAATCCTGAGTCAGAGCGTGGAGAGAGAAGTCAGACAGGGCTTTTCGGTTTGAAGAGGAGGCTGGCAGGCAATCAAATACCTGCACAGGAACATCACAAGTCTGAGCAGGTGCGACTTGGTTCAGATCAGGGGTCTCCAACCTTGGCAACTTGAAGCCTGGAGGACCTCAACTCCCAGAATTCCCCAGCCAGAAAAGCTGGCTGGGGAATTCTGAGAGTTGAAGTCTGCCTGTCAGGCCTGGAAGCCATCTTTTGCAATGGGCCTTCAACTCCCAGCATTCCCCAGCTAGCATGAACTGGATGGGTGGAAGCTGCCAGTATGGCAGTGGGAGATTGGACCATGTGATGGACTTGTGGGTGTGGAGGCAAGATCTTGAACTTTCAACTGGGCGTGGAAAACCTGGAAGCTTTCAGATTTGGGTTTTCCCAGATGTGCCAACATGGCTCTCTTAATAGATTGGAACTTTGAGCAATACTTTGCCTTGGACTCTGATTTACTTTTGGATGCTATTTGGAACCCTGACACCAGGCTTTGCCGAGAGCCGAGGTGGCGCAGTGGTTAAATGCAGCACTGCAGGCTACTTCAGCTGACTGCAGTTCTGCAGTTCAGCTGTTCAAATCTCACCGGCTCAGGGTTGACTCAGCCTTCCATCCTTCCGAGGTGGGTAAAATGAGGACCCGGTTTGTTGTTGGGGGCAATATGCTGACTCTGTAAACTGCTTAGAAAGGGCTGAAAGCCCTATGAAGCGGTATATAAGTCTAACTGCTATTGCTATTGCTATTGCTATTGCTATTGATATTACAGAGTAACAGAGTTGGAAAGGAACTTGTAGGTCCATTATGGCAAACCTATGGCATGCAGAGCCCTCTCTGCAGGCATACCAGCCATTGCCCCAGCCCAGCTCCACCATGAATGCATGCAATCTGGGATGAAAGGAAGAGTCCTCCTGGGCCCTGTGCTGGGCTTCCACTGTCCCTGTTCAACATGTTGTGGGAACAGGCCTCCCACGACACGGTTACTGAAGCCTCTCTTGGTTCTGTGGTCCTTCTGATGGGCAGATTTTATGTTTTCAACCAACCAAACATTTCCCTCCTCTCTGTGGTTGTTTTTCTTCTTATTCTTCTTCAGAATAAAAGGCAAGGGTGAGGGAGGTGGGGGGAGAGGGGAGGGCATATCAGTTGCCCCGAGGTCTTTTGAGGGAAAATTGGCTAAAGAAACAACACATGATTAAAGCCACCCAGAAAAGAGAATATTTTTTAAAAGAGAGAGAAGGAGAGAAAGGCCACACAAAGCAGGACAGTGGATAATTGCTGTGTTTTTTGATTCAAGCTCTCTGCTAAGGATTACTCCAATGATTTGGAGGAAGGGGAAAATATATATATAAGGTATGCTGGCCAGCAGGTAACTTAAAACAAAACTGCTTTCTTTCTGATTGCTTCAAAATCAGAGTGCTAAACGAAGAAGAAAGAGCAGAGAAGAGATCCAGAGATGTGAACTCTTCCTTCACTCTAAAATGACCATTGGCTTACCTGAAGCGTCCTTTTCTGGGTGCCAAGAAGGAGAGTCCAAGCATGGGTTAAATACAGCCAATCTGGCCAGGACTGAATTGAAACTTTAAGCCACGCCTCTGGTGCCGGCTATTCTTCGGATTTTCTTCAATGAAGGCGTGGACAATGCGCACTGAGAAGTTCAGGAACAAAGTCAAGGAAGTCAAAACAAGTATCCATAGTTCCGCAGAACTATATGACAACTGGCGGAGCAGACCCCAGGGTGGGGTTGGATTCTCCTTCGCAGCACCCAGAAAAGGACCCTTCAGGTAAGCCAATGGTCATTTTCCTGGGTGCTGCTCTGGAGAGTCCAAGCATGGGACATACCCAAACTAAATGTCACTAGGGTGGGGAGTGGAAGTATCCAGGGTCTCTCCACTGGTATGAATGCCCTGGAGAACCCGCCTCCCAAATGCCCCCTCCGCAGAGGCGAATTTGTCCAGTCTGCAGTGTCGAACAAAGGGAGATAAGGAAGTCCATGTTGCAGCCTTGCAAATCTCCTCTATTGGTGCCTGGGTAGCCCAGGCCGCCATGGTGGTGGCGCTTCTCATAGAATGAGTGGTGATATGGCATGGCACCGGGATAGGTTGAAGAATGTGGGCCAAGGTGATGCAGGCCCGTAGCCAGTGACCGATGGTCTGAGAAGAAACTTTGCAGCCCTGGGAGGCCATTTGAAATGCAACAAAAAGTGATTCAGAGCAACGGAAGGCAGCTGTGCATTTGATGTACTTACGTATCGCTCCAAGAACATCAAGCATATGCCACTTTTTCTCCTTGGGATGTTTGTGGGGTGGACAAAAATCCGGAAGTACGACCTCCTGGGCCCGGTGAAACCAAGAGTTGATTTTGGGTGTAAATGCTGGGTCCAAACGGAGGATCACTCTGACAGGTTGAATCAAACACAAGTCCTCGCGAATTGACAGAGCTGCCAATTCAGAAATTCGTCGTGCAGACGTGATGGCAATCAAAAAGGCTGTCTTAAATGTCAGATGTTTGAGGCTGGCCGAATTGAGGGGCTCAAAGGGCGGGGCAATGAGAGCCCGTAACACTACATTGAGATCCCATGAGGGGTACCTGTGAACAACTGGAGGCCTCAGGTTGGTTGCACCCCTTGGGAAACTGCGGATGATGGAATAACGCCCAAGGGAAGAGTGGTCGTCTATCATCAAAATCGTGGACAAGGCTGCCACCTGATGTCTAAGAGTGTTAGGGTCTAGGCCCTGGTCAAGCTCGTCTTGTAAGAAGTCCAAGATCTGGGAAATCATAGCCGTAGTAGCCTCAGCCTCGTGCTTTCTGCACCAGTTGTCAAAGGCCTTCCACATCGTATCGTATATTCTGTTTGTAGAAGGCCGCCTGGATGCCTGAATGGTGTGAATCACTTTGGTGGAAAGGCTACCCCTACTTAGGAGGTCCCTCTCAAGTGCCAGATGGCTAGTTGTAGCCACTGGGGCTCTGGATGTTGAAGCACCCCCTGGCTGAGAGAGACCTTATGCCAGGGAATCCACCAAGGAGGGTTGACGGAGACACTCACCAGGTCAGCGAACCAGGTCCTTTTGGGCCAGTAGGGAGCCACGAGCAGAAGTTCCACCTCCTCTAACAGAATTTTCCGAATCACCCTGGGAAGAAAAGGCAATGGGGGGAAGGCGTACATCAGACCCGGTGGCCACGGAGAGTGGAGAGCGTTGACCCCCTTGGTTTGCGGGGCATAGAACCTGGAGAAGAACCTGGGGAGCTGTGTGTCTCTGGGGAGGCGAACAGGTCGACCAGAGGACGGCCGAACCTCTGAAACAACTGGTAGAACAGGTCCGGGTGCAGGCACCACTCAGAGTGATCGACCGTGGCCCTGCTCAGACAGTCTGCCTGGATGTTGTGGACCCTGGAGATGTGCTCCGCTTGGATCGAGCACAGGTGTTTTTCTTCCCACCTTCCTAGGCGCTCTGATTCCTCCATCAGGGATCTGGAGCGGGTGCCCCCTTGGTGGTTTATGTGTTCCTTTGTGGCCACATTGTCCATTAGGATTCTCATGTGACACCCCTTGATGTGGTCTTGCAAGTGAATGAGTGTGAGCCGCACTGCTCTCAGTTCTAAGCAGTTGATGCTGTGGGACACTTCGGGCAGTGACCATCTGCCCTGCGCAATCTGGTTGTGGAGATGAGCGCCCTAGCCGAATAGACTGGCATCCGTTGTGATGATGAGATGGTCTGACTCTTTGAAGAGGGTGCCCTTCGCCAGCGTGGGGACAACCACCACTGGAGAGGCTGACGTACCTTCGGAGAGACTCGAACCAGCTGTTGAGAGTTGCTCATGTTGGCCTTCTGGTAGGGCAGGAGGAGCCATTGTAGGTCTTGTGAATGAAGGCGTGCCCAAGGAACTATTGACAGGCACGAAATCATCTTGCCGAGGAGTTGTGACAGCTGCACCACCGATGCCTGCGACAAGTATAGTACCTGCAACACCTGGCTTCTGATGCTTGCTCTGGAGACAGGGAGACCTGGTAGATGGTGGTGTCGATGATGGCGCCCAGGTGCAGTCTGGTGGTTGGATGCAGGTGACTCTTTTCTCTGTTGATGGAGAACCCGTGATGTTGGAGGGTTTGCAGAGTGTGCTTCAGGCCTTGTACCGCTTGACGATGATTGGATGAGGACATCGTCCAGGTAGCAATGCAGGTGCACTGGGCGAGATCTCAGGAAAGCCGCCACTGCAGCTAGGATCTTCGTAAAGGTTCGAGGTGCCGAGGAGAGGCCGAATGGCCAAGCCCTGTACTGTAGTGGCGGCCTGCATAAAAGAATCTCAGGAACCTGTAGTGAGCTTTGTGAATGGGGATGTGGAAGTAGGAGTCCTTGAGATCTATGGATGTTAAGAGATCTCCTGGCCTGATGCAACCCAGAATTGACTGAAGGGACTGCATCTTGAACCTCCGGTATGCTATGTGATGATTTAACTTTTTTAGGTCGAGGATCCCCCTCCACCCCCCGGAGTTCTTTGGGACAAGGAAGAGTATTGAATAAAATTCTGTCCCTTTCTGACCTGGTGGAACCAGTTCTATGGCGTCTATGTCTCTGAGGTGAAGGATCTCCTGTTCCATGAGAGCCTTCTTGACCAGACAGGAAGGGGTTGGACACCGAATGAAGTGTCAGGGAGGTGGAGAAATGAATTCTAATGTTAGACCTATGCTTAGCGTCTGAAGGACCCACAGGTCCGATGTGATCCACTCTCATTGAGCATGGAACAGCTGTAGACACCCTCCTATGGGAGCCGTCTGCTGGTGGTCACTTATAGCGTCTGAAGGGTCTGGAATTGGACCCTCCGTGATAGGGATGTTTGGAGAAGGACCGTTGATGGTTCCTGTCACAAAAGGGATGATGGTCCTGAAATCTATCTGTGCTCTGAGAGTATGGACATTGGAAGGAACTGGAGGTAGACGGTTGCTCCGAGTTCCGAAAGGGCTGCCTCCTTTAGGTCTGTGAACCCTTACGGTCAGATTTTTTGTTGAGCGAAGGCATAACCTTCTTTTTGTCCTTGTTTTCAACCAGGACAGGGCCTAGGGCCTCCCCAAAAAGCTTGCCGCCCTTAAAGGGAGCCGAGGCAATCTTCCACTTGGATCACAAATCTGCATTCCAATGTCTGAGCCATAAGAGGCACCTGGTGGTGACATTAGAAGCCAGGGATCTAGAATCAAATTTGGCAGCGTTCAGGGTAGCATCAGCCATGTACTCTGTTGCTGCGATAATTTTGTTGACATCCTGTCTCAATTTGGTATCCCCCGCCGGAAGCTTGGCTAGGAGCTGTCTCAGCCAGAGTAGCGCCGCCCTGGACAGGCAAACCTACCAGAAGTCCGGACAGGAAGGCTTCTAGCAGCGACCTGCAAGAGACAGCAATCAGGCTGCTTTAGCCACTTTTCGTGGCAAAATTACTTCAAGAAAATGGCGGCTGGAACTTTTACCCTCACAAAATGGCCACTGCCATGTTTGATGCTCTCAAAATGGCCACTGTGACATGGGACCCACCTAAAATGGCCGCCCGCATACACCGGAGAGCTCTGAGGCTTCGTGCCAACAGCTGGCTCTCAGTGGAGATATAATCGCAGCAGGATCACTGTGATCACGCTGGCATTGACACTCTGACCCATGTGCCTTCCCCAACAGCTGCCTGCAGCCTCACGGTGCTTCAGTGAACCCAGGACACCAGAGAGGTGGAAATTGGTGAGAATCAGGGAATTAAATTCAAGGGAGATTTACCAAGCCTGCTCCAATAATCAGAAAGTAGAATAGATTTTTTTTGAAGTAAATAGACAATTAGAGAGTCCAAGCAGTCAATTAGGAATGAAGAGAAACTGGAAGCGCTTCCTCTAGGCTTAGCTGAATTGAAAAAATCTGAAGAATAGCAGGTACCAGAGGCGTGGCTTAAAGTTTCAATTCAGTCCTGGGCAGATTGGCTCTATTTAACCCATGCTTGGACTCTCCAGAGCAGCACCCAGGAAAACCAGTGTTTTCCAACCTTGGCAACTTAAAGATGTCTGGACTCTAACTCCCAGAATTCCCCAGCCATCGAATGCAACCTTGGCAACTTGAAGATGTCCAGACGCTGGCTGGGGGATTCTGGGAGTTGAAGTCTGGACATCTTCAAATTGCCAAGGTTGGAAACGCTGCTCTAAACTGATCTGCTTTGCAGATGGTGGGCAGATCTGATTTTGATGCACCCTGGCGTTGCTCCCTGAAGAGTTTTGTTTTGCTTGTTCTGATTTTTTTGAAGATTGAAGGCGGGCAGAAGACGCGAGAGCCAGGACTTCCAAACAGCAAAGGTTTATTGAACAGAACAAACAGATGACAGCGATTCAAAGAAGCGGAATCTGCGCCAAGGTATTTATATGCGGTTTGTAAAACGGGGAACCAATAGGGAGCCGGGTACTGTCCAGCAACTGCTGACGCAGTACCCCGGCCAATCAGAGTGTGTTAGCTGGCTAGCAACAGGCTATGCTGCGTCCCAGCCAATCAGGGCGCAGCATAGGCTGTTGCTGGCCCTTTAGGAGTTTTATTAATATTCTACACCCCTTCCCCCCAGTTCTGCGCATGCCCCAAGGTGGAGCATGCATAGCCCTCCAAGTAGGCAGGGCGGCGCCGGACCCGCCCTGATCTTCGCAGTTCACCTGCAGTCGTCGGAGGGGTAGGACCTGCTCGTGGAAGCTCCTCCCTGAAGGGAGTGGAGCTCCGAGCATCGCCATCTTTGGACTGCCCAGAAGGTGGGCTCAATGAGCAAGGTAGGCCGGGCCGAGGGGGCGCGGCCACTGTAGGACAGTCAGGTTGCCAGGAGGCGGTGTAGACTGGCGGGATTCCGGTTGCGGTTTGAGACGGCAGGGGCGCTTGCCAACAGGGGGCGCTCGGGTAGGATGGGCCTGACTTGGGGAAGGCCCATTCGAAGTGCATTGGGTCAGCTTGAGCAGGCTCAACTGGAGCATTAAACCCTGGCAACAAGGGGTAGGAAAGGCCTGGATGGGGGAAGGCCTGTGATGTTGACACCGGCTGGAAGGCAGCTGTGTTGTTGGGCCCTGGATCCTTCGGCCCGCTGGTCTCCGTAGGGAGGCGCCTCCTTAATTGATCCAAGTGGCGCCTCCACTCGGATCCATCGGCCAGTCCGACCCTGTAGGAACACGGGCTGGTTATGGAATTGATCACAGCAGCTACCCACTTAGGCTCCCCCGCAAAGGACCGGGCCCACACCAAATCCCCTAGACGGAAGGAACGGGGAGGTGTGACCCCCCAGGTTGCATGGCTGGTCCTCCTGAATAGAGCGGGTGAAGCCTATCCAGGGGGGTCCGCAGGCGCCGGCCCATCAAGAGCTCCGCGGGGCTTTTGTTGGTTGTTGGGCAGGGGGTGGAGTGTTGGCTTAGTAAGTAAGCCGCCACCCTCGTCTGCCAATCGCCCCGGTCCATGCGGCCCAGTGCCTCCTTTGCTGAGCGGACCGCCTGCTCTGCCCGGCCATAGTGGCGCGAGAATGAGAATGGCTGCCGAGTTTTACCGCTCCGGCTACCGAAAGACAGCAAAGAAATAATTCAGATGACCAGGACCCCGGACATGGAAGCAGAGGGGTTCCTGCAGAGCACAGACGTTTGGGCTCTCCAGGGAGGTAACTATTTGAGTAGGGGGCTGCATTTGAGCGGCTCCTGGACGGCGTTACCTCCCCCGTTTCTTTTGCTGACCTATTTAAACAGCTGGCTGGCGGCGGTGGCGGAGACGGCTTTGTACGAGAGGCGACGGTTTCAGCCTCGTTGCCCTGGGAATCGTTGGACTTTCCCTTTGAAGATTTTCCCTCCGAGTGAGCAGTGCCGAGGCGTTGGTGTGTGTCCCGGAGAGGGGGTGGGGAGCCCAGGAGAGATGTCTATTGGGTCTGGGGGACTGGCTTCTTGCCCCCACCATAGCCCTGTGGACTCCCCCCCTTCCCTCCTGGCGCGGCGCTTTCTTCCGCTTTTGCCGCTGTCCCTACGAGGCTCCACGTTGCCTGACCATCTCTCTGCTCAGACTGGGACTCAAGGACCCCAACGACAGGCCTCCTGTGGTGACCAGTGCCATCCATTGCTGCTACCACTCCAGGAGTATCGCATTAGTCACCACTACTGTCATCATTTTGTATTAGACGCCATTACACCGGAGAGACAACGAGCTGGCAGCTTGGACTCCCCCCAGTGGCCACTACTGCAACTGCAGCCCTCGGATTTTTACACAGACTTTTATATGCATGAACGAATTACACCTGTTCAATCAGTGTCACCTCTCTCTGCTCCAGTGTCACTACTGCAGCCACTCAGACTCTGCCTTTTACTAAACGTTTGGCAGTCCGGACTTAACATCTTTGGCAGGCCCCTAAACCATCTAGACTCCTGGGACTTTCCAATCCTGCTAGAAGGAGAGAAGCACCATCCTCCCCCCTCTATGTATTTTCAGCGGACTGGAACTGGGCCTTTAACCATCCTGCCAATTAATTGCCAGAGGAAGGGAGAGGAGTGGAGTACCTCTCCCCCCCTCCCCCCCTAGGGGAGGGTGGAGGACGCCTTGGACTATCACAAGCTTAGTACGGACTTGCCAACTTGCGCAACTTTTAATTTTTAAATTTTAATTTTTAAATTGGTTTGTTGAGTGCATGAGATTGTCTGGGATGGTGTGAATGTGAGTGCGTGGGACTGAATGAGTTAGTATGAAAGACCCACTTTTAGCAGTATTATTGTTGTATTCTTTTTGTGTTTTAATTATATTGTGGGGACTGCCTGTGTGAGTGTCTGAGTATGCCTGATTCGGAGGACCTGGCGGGGCAAGCGGGGGCCATTGGGGTGGTTGGGGGAATTATGCCCACGGGAGAGAGTCGGAGCATTGCGATCATAACAGGGAGAGGCAGATATGGCGGGGACTTTAGGGCTGGCCATTATAGGGGAAGGAGGGTTCGCTATATTGCAGAGATCCCTCCTTCCGGCCCTATGAGTCCCACTCCAAGGTCAGATGGCGTGAGCGATCAGGACCCTGGTCTCAGGCTGCTGTCGCTAAATGCCAGGTCTGTCACCCATAAGGCTCCCCTCGTCCGGGACTTGATTGTAGACGAGGGGGCAGACCTGGCATGTATTACTGAAACATGGCTGGGCACGGAGGGAGGAGTCCCCCTCGTAGAGCTGTGCCCAGACGGGTTTCAGGTGCTTCATCAGCCGAGAGCCCAGGGAAGGGGTGGCGGTGTGGCTATTGTAGTCCGGGAGTCTTTAGCTCCTCGTAGGCTCCCTGCTCCGGAGCTTGTCGGGTGTGAGTCCCTGCTAGTGAAGTTGGACCTCAAGGGTCAAGCGGGTTTGCTGCTAACGTACCTGCCTCCCAACTGCGTTGCAGCGGCCCTCCCTGCGCTCCTCGAGTCAATAGCCGAGCTAGCAATTGAGTTCCCTAGACTAATGGTTCTGGGGGACTTCAATTTGCCTTCGCTCGGTGAACACTCGGATGGAGCGCAGGAGTTCATGGCCTCCATGACAGCCATGGGCCTGACCCAGGTAATTCGAGGCCCTACCCACTTGGCAGGACATACACTCGACCTCGTATTCCTCTCGGAGCAGTGGAGTTATGATCTTGGTCTGAGGGGAAATGAGATCACTCCCCTGTCGTGGTCAGACCACTACCTACTGAGGCTAGACTTCCGGAGGCCAAACCCCCACCGTAGGGAGGAGGAACCGACCAGGTGGTTCCGCCCCAGGCGACTGATGGACCCTGTTAGGTTCCAGACGGAGCTTGGGGTCATTCCAGATGCTCTCGCCCACAGTTCGGCGGAGACTATTGCTGCGGCCTGGCACTCGGCGGCATCAGAGTCTCTAGACCGAATTGCGCCACTACGGCCCCTCCGGGTCAGCGGCTCGCGGAGACCCCCTTGGTTCACCGAGGAGCTCCGCGAGATAAAGCGCCGGAGGAGACGCCTAGAGCACCGGTGGAGATCCGACAGGTCCGTATCGAACCGAGCACTGTTGACAGCTTGCACCAAGGTGTATGTTTGGGCATTGAGAACCGCCAAAAGATCACACATTGCCTCCTTGGTAGCGTCCGCCGAGTCTCGCCCAGCCGCCCTGTTCAGGATAACCCGCTCCCTCCTAAATAGGAGGGAGACGGGGAACCCCCTGCAGGGTAAGGCTGAGGAATATAGTCAGTTCTTGGCGGACAAAATTGCTCGGTTTCGATCGGAACTGGACTCCACCCCTGCAGATCCAGCCGGGACACAGGGGAATAACTTGGTAGACCATCTCTGGGTTGAGTTTCAGGATGTTGCCTCTGGGGATGTGGACAAGGCTATGCGAGCTGTGAGTTCCTCCACCTGCATACTGGACCCGTGTCCCTCTTGGCTGACTGCCAACAGCAGAGAGGTGACACGAGGCTGGATCCAGGCGGTTGTTACCGCCTCTCTTCGGGAGGGACACCTCCCCACCGCGCTTAAGGCGGCGGTGGTGAGGCCCCTCCTGAAGAAACCGTCTTTGGATCCAGCAGTTCTTAACAACTATCGTCCAGTCTCCAACCTCCCCTTTCTGGGGAAGGTTGTGGAGAAGGTGGTGGCCTTACAGCTACAGCGTACCTTGGAGGAAGCTAACTACCTTGACCCCTTCCAGTCTGGCTTCAGGCCCGGTTACAGCACTGAAACCGCTTTGGTCGCATTGACCGATGATCTCTGGAGAGCCAGAGATGGAGGCTATGCGTCCATCCTGGTTCTCCTCGACCTCTCAGCGGCTTTCGATACCATCGACCATGGTATCCTTCTGCGACGACTGCGGGAGGTGGGGGTGGGCGGCACTGTTTTACAGTGGTTCTCCTCCTACCTCTCGGACAGGTCGCAGTCGGTGTTGGTGGGGAGGGAGAGATCGTCCCCGAGGCCCCTAACCTATGGGGTGCCGCAGGGCTCGGTTCTGTCCCCCCTGCTATTTAACATATACATGAAACCGCTGGGCGAGATCATTCGGAGGCACGGGATTAAGTACCATCAATATGCGGACGATACGCAGTTGTATCTGTCCGCCCCGTGCCAACTCAATGAAGCGGTGGACGTGATGAACCGGGGCCTTGAGGCTGTTAAAGACTGGATGAGAGCTAACAAACTGGTACTCAACCCGGAAAAGACCGAGTGGCTGTTGTGTTTTCCTCCCAAAAATTTGGTCAACGTGCCACCAATCAGGCTGGGGGGGCAAAATTTATACCCCTCAGACAGGGTCCGCAACTTGGGAGTCCTCCTGGATCCACAGCTGAGTTTTGACCATCACTTGTCGGCTGTGACCAGGGGGGCATTTGCCCAGGTTCGCCTGGTGCGCCAGTTGCGGCCCTACCTAGACCGGGAGGCTCTCACAACAGTCACTCGAGCCCTTGTGATCTCTAGGCTGGAATACTGCAATGTGCTCTACATGGGGCTGCCCTTGAAGAGCATCCGGCGACTTCAGCTAGTTCAGAACGCGGCCGCGCGAGTGATCATGGGCGCACCACGGTTCGCCCATATAACACCAATCCTCCGTGAGCTGCGCTGGCTACCTGTTGATCGTCGGGTGCACTTCAAGGTTTTACTTACCACCTATAAAGCGCTCCATGGTAGTGGATCTGACTATTTGAGAGACCGCCTTCTGCCAATTACCTCCCTGCGTCCCATCAGATCGCACAGAGTAGGCCTCCTCCGTATTCCATCCGCCAGTCAGTGCCGACTGGCGACTACGCGGAGGAGAGCCTTCTCAGTTGCAGCTCCGACATTATGGAACAACCTCCCCGTGGAGATCCGTACCCTCGCCACAGTCCAGGCCTTCCGCACAGCCCTCAAGATCTGGCTATCCCGTCAGGCCTGGGGATAGGATTACTCTCACCCCGCCCGAATGTTGAGTGAATGTTGTGTTTTATGGATAATTTTCTTTTATTCACGATTTTTTTTTTTTTTTTTTTTTTTTTTTTCTTTTTAAGTCTTGTCTTGCACTCCCTTCCCCTGATTGTTGTGAGCCGCCCTGAGTCCCCTCAGGGAAAAGGGCGGCATACAAATACTCAATAAATACAAATACAAAAATACAAAATTGCAGGCCGGGTGGTACGGGGCTGTGGGCGCATGCCGGATCCCTTGATCGGCCAAGAACCCCTGGAATGTGGTAGAGGTGAATTGCGGCCCGTTGTCTGAGACTAGGACGTCCGGCAACCCATGGGTTGCGAACAACCGGCGAAGGGCCCTGACCATACTCTCGGCTGTGCTGGAGGTCATAATGACCAGCTCCACCCACCGAGAGTAGGCATCTACCACAATCAGGAAGTTCTGGCCGTGAAAGGGACCGGCAAAGTCGACGTGGAGGCGTGACCACGGGCCTCTCGGAGCCTCCCACTCTCGAGCAGGCCCGGCTGGGGGGTTGGGCCGGGAGAGCTGGCAGGTGGTGCAGCGTCCTACATAGGCCGCTATCTCTGTGTCCAGCAAAGGCCACCAGACATAGCTGCGGGCTAATGCCTTCATTCGCACTATGCCAGGGTGGTCCTTGTGGAGCAGAGGCAGGACTTGGGGCCGGAGCGTGGTAGGGATCACGACCCGATCCCCCCAGATGAGACAGCCCCCATGGAGGGAGAGCTCAGCTTGCCGGGCCTTGAATGGCCGGAAGCAATCGACCACCTTGTCCATGGGCCATCCCCTCAACACCCAAGAGCAGACCTGGGCGAGGATTGGATTGGCCTTGGTGTGGGCCGCGACATCCGCGGCCGTAATGGGCAGGCCAGAGGATGCGATTAAAAGAACTGACAGGGAAGGCACGGGGGTGGGGTCAGTCTCAGGCAAGGGGCAGTGGCTAAGGGCATCAGCGTGCCCTAGCTGCTTGCCTGGACGGTAGAGCAGCGTATAGGAATACGCTGCGAGGAAATCCGTCCAGCGAGTCATCCTGGGAGATAGGATGGGGAGGGGGGGTCGGCTTGTCGCCTGCCAAAAGCCCAAGGAGAGGCTTATGGTCAGTGACAAGGGTAAAGTGTCGACCATACAGATAGTCATGGAACTTTTTAACCCCGGACACTGCAGCCAGAGCCTCCTTGTCTATCTGGCTGTAGTTGCGCTACGCGGAGGAGAGTGTCCGGGAGTAAAAAGCCACAGGGGCTTCTGAGCCATTTGGGAGGACATGGCTCAGAACCGCCCCCAGACCATAGGGGGAGGCGTCACACGCTAGCGTCAACGGCAGCTTGTCATTATACTGTACTAAGACAGCCGATGATGTAAGCGTGGCTTTGACAGCTGCGAACGCATGCACTTCGCGGCTGCCCCAGCGCCAGGCCGCTGATCGGTCGAGCAACCGATGCAGCGGCTCGACTAGTGACGCCTTGTGCGGCACGAACAGCGCATAGAAATTCAAAAGCCCCAGGAATGCCTGCAGCTCCGCCTTGGAGGTGGGAGTGGGGGCGTTCCTAATGGCAGACACCTTAGAAGGCGTAGGGTGGATCCCTTGGGCATCAATTAAGAAGCCCAAGAACTCCACTCTGGGAACAGCAAATGAACATTTGCTGCGTTTCAATTTTAAGCCCACGCCCCTAAAACGCAGGAGGACCTTCCTGAGCATCTCGATGAGTTCTGAGCGGCTGGAAGCAGCGATCAGAACGTCATCGAAATAGGGAACTACGCCAGGGAGCCCATGGAGCAGCCACTCCATGAGGCTCTGGAAGATCCCCGGGGCCACGGAAACGCCGAATTGCAGGCGGCGGCAACAAAAAGCCCCACGATAGGTGACGATGGTCTTGGCAGCCGCCGCATCATCATCCACCGGGAGCTGTTGGTAGGCCTGCGCCATATCCAGTTTGGCAAATGTGCAGCCCTGCCCCAGGGAATGGAGCAGGTGCTGCACCACAGGGACTGGATAGGGGTTTGCCTGAAGGGCAAGGTTGATCGTTGACTTGTAGTCGGCGCAGATCCGCACCGACCCGTCTTGTTTGACTGGGACCATGATTGGGGTCTCCCAGCGCGAATGGTTGACGGGTTCGAGTACGCCCTGCGCCAACAGCTTGTCGAGTTCAGCGTCAACCTTAGCCCTTAAGGCAAAAGGCACCCTGCGGGCCTTAAGCCAAATTGGAGCAACCTGGGGATCGAGGTTGAGGGAGATAGGGGTGCCCTTATAAGAGCCCAGCTAGCCGTCGAAGACGTCTGAGAACTCTAAGAGGACGTCCTCTAGAGAGGAGGGAACCACCCTATGCACCCCCCCAATAGAGAGATCCAAGGCAGGAAACCAATCAAGGCCAAGCAATGCAGGGAGGGAATTTTTTACAATTAGGATGGGCAGGCGCCCATGAAAGGTCCCATAGTCAACAAGGATGGGGAAGGACCCCAGGGTGGGAATGAGAGTCCCCTGGTAGTCCCTAAGGGACGTGTCCACTGGTTGTAGCTGGGCACAGGAGACGTGGGGGCACAGACGGGAGAAGGCGGCCCAGGAGATCAGGGAGCGGGAGGAGCCAGAGTCCACCTCCATACGGCAAGGCTGACCTTCCAGTTGGAGTGAGGCTGAAACCTTCCAGGCTCCGGCGGACGCCTGGCTCATGGTTTCCCTGGCGATCTCCGGCTGGTACACAGTGTGGCAGTCTTCAGCCCGCCGAGTGGGCCGCGGCGGCTGGCAGCGCGGCTGTGCTTGGGAGGCGGCTGGCTGCTACAGGAAAGACGGCGCAGGCAGAGAAGCACGGCAAACCTGGGCAATGTGCCCCTTTTTGTTGCAGCGGCGGCAGACAGTGTTTTTAAACGGGCAGGCCGTGCGGGCATGGTGGCCGCCACAACCAACGCACCCGGAGACAGTAGAGGCAGCTGGAGGTGGTGGAGGTGGGTGCTTTGGCTGTGCTCTGAGCTGGCCAACGAGCTCATTGGAGGGGTCCTCGAGCGGCAACAGCTCATCTACCAGGCAAGCTTGCAAGGCAGGCGGAGGGCAGCCTGGCATCGGAGAAGGGAGTGGCGATGCCAGCTGCAGGCGTTCCATGTTGGCCATGGACTGCTCAGAGAGCTCCGCTGCCCTGGCAGCTTCCATGGCTTGCTGCATGGTGATGTCGTGGTGCCTTAGCATGCGGCTTCTCAAATTTATGTCTTTAACGCCGCACACAAACTGTTCAACCAAGTTCTCGTCCAAATTCTGGAAGTCGCACTGAGCTGCCGTTACGCGGAGCGACTCCAGAAATTGGCTGATGCTTTCAGTTGGCTTTTGGACGCGGCGGCGAAAAGCGAAGCGGCGAGCGATGTGGGATGGTGCTGGGGCGTAGTGGCCCTTAAGCCTGGTCATCAGCATGTCCCAACCGAGCGTGTAGGCTGGCCGTGGTGCGGCCAAAGCTCTGGCTGATGCGAACATCGCGGGGCCGCAGCAGCTTAAAAAGAAACTACATTTTTCTTCTTCAGGCTGGTTGTGATTTTTTGACGCGATCAGGTAACATTCGAATCGCTCCATGAAACCTTCCCAGGTTTCACCAGCAGATCCGAATGGTGCAAAAGGTGGTAAGGCGATGCCATGGTTGCCGATTGAGTCAGTTCAATGGCAGTAGATGGAGCGGAGAAAATTTTTTTTTTTCCTAGCGATTGCGCGCCGGCGGTTTAGACGCGGCTTGTGCGGCTGGCTAATTCTTTCTCGCTCGTTGTCCTAGGCTCTGCGGGAATCGCTGAATCCCACCCTCGTAGCCAGTTTTGAAGATTGAAGGCGGACAGAAGACGCGAGAGCCAGGACTTCCAAACAGCAAAGGTTTATTGAACAGAACGAACAGATGACAGCGATTCAAAGAAGCGGAATCCGCGCCAAGGTATTTATATACGGTTTGTAAAACGGGGAACCAATAGGGAGCCGGGTACTGTCCAGCAACTGCTGACGCAGTACCCCGGCCAATCAGAGTGCGTTAGCTGGCTAGCAACAGGCTATGCTGCGTCCCAGCCAATCAGGGCGCAGCATAGGCTGTTGCTGGCCCTTTAGGACTTTTATTAATATTCTACAGATTTGATGGGTTTTTCATTTTCCTTGGAGTGCACTTATGTCTCCTAGAGACCAGGTGGCTAAAGGAGCCTTATGGATTTCCAGGTCTCATGGCACAAGTTGGTCTGCCCTTCTTGGTCTTCGCATTGATCTGCAGAGGTGCAGGTGTAGCCACCCAGATCATCTCTCTAGCTCTCTGCAATGCCAGGGAAAACTGATAAAGGGGAAACAGGATAGCAGTCTTCCAATATCTAAGAGGGAGGCCGCCCCAAAGAAGCGGGGGGTCAGCCTATTCTCCAAAGCACCAGACAGCAGAACAAGGAGCAACGGATGGAAACTAATTAAGGAGAGAAGCAACCTAGGCCTAAGGAAGAATTTCCTGGCAGTGAGAACAATTAACCAGTGGAATGGCTTGCCTCCAAAAGTTGTGGGTGCTCCATCATTGCAAGTTTTAAAAGAAGACGCCAGACAGCCATTTGTTTGTCTGAAATGGCATAGGGCGAAACTTTTTGGCACCAAGTGCCAAAATAGGAGCATGCAGGGAGCACCGGAAACTGGAAGAGCAACTCCCTGCCATGCATGTGTGCTGATCACCTGGTCTTCCAGTTTCTGGCACGCTTGCATGTGCCAAGACCAGCTGGCCAGCGTGCATGTGAGCGCCAGAAACTGGAAGCTCAGCTTCCTGGTGCATGCATGTGTGCCAAGGAGCTGCTCTTCCCGTTTTCAGCACTCTCATGAGCATGAAGACCAGCTGGCTGGCACTTGTGCCAGAACCCAGAAGAGCAATGGGAGATGGCTGCCATGCCTGGAGAGGCCATAGGCGTGCCATAGGTTCACCATCACAGGTGTGGGGTCTCCTGCTTGAGCCAGGGGTTGGACTAGAAGACCTCCAAGATCCCTTCCAACTCTGTTGTTCTGATAAAGCCTCTGAAGAAGTAGCTTCTTCTTAAAATCTCCAAGATGGAGAGGCCAACCCCTCTATTCCCCCCACTCCCTTCCACTCTGCAAAGGGTCCTAGGCAGCTTCTTTAAATACTGCCAAAGACATGTGGTCCTAGCCCCTGCGCAGACCCATTAAAATGCAATTAGAAAACTCTTTATGAGGACAGAAAGAGGCAAGAAAAAATGGAAAAGAAGCACACCCAGATGCTTAAAACTCCACAGAACTGTTGAGCCAAAGAGACTGACAGCAAATCAAGACAGGCCCCTCTTTAGGTGGTCCCAGAGAACTCAAGTCAAACACGAGGCGGAGGAAGGTGACGGTGTTGCTCATTGAAGCCCAAATGACTTCAACTAGGCGAGCAGAAGAGCTTTTGACCTGCTTCAGCATACTATCAGCCAATTATGCAGCTCTATTATTGCTAATGAAAAGAACAAATGTCGTCTCAATCTTGAGATTCTATGAATATTTAAAAAGGGTGCACGCAGGCTCTAGGCGAACAGAAAATATACACGTCATGTTGACAAGATTTAAAACCTGACTGGAAAAGTTTTGGAATGATGCAAGTTCTACATGGGGCTGCCCATGAAGAGTGTTCGAAGACTTCAGTTAGTCCAGAACACAGCTGTGCGTGCTATTGTGGGTGCACCTAGGTACACCCACTTTACACTTATCCTCCGCGAGCTGCACTGGCTACCCATTGGGCTCCGGACACCCTTCAAGGTGCTAGTCGTTACTTATAAAGCCCTTCATGGCATCGGACCTGGGTACCTGAGAGACTGCCTCCTGCCAATTACCTCCCAAAGTCCTATTCGATTGCTCAGACCTGGCCTCCTCCGGATTCCATCTGCCAGCCAATGTCGGCTGGCGACCCCCTGGGGGAGAGCCTTCTCTGTTGCAGCTCTGGCCCTCTGGAACGAGCTCCCCATGGAAATCCGGACCCTTACTACCCTCCCGGCCTTCCATAAAGCTACTAAGTCCTGGCTGTTCCGGCAGGCTGGTGGCTGTTGAAGTATCCAGCCCCACTTCATCTGTGAACGTTGTCGTATTTTAAATTGTTGTATTGTCTTGTATTGTCTTATTTATCCCCTTTCCCTGTTTTATTGTAAGCCGCCTGGAGTCCTTTGGGAGTGGGCGGCATACAAAACCAATAAATGAAATGAAATGAATGAAGTTGAAGGCAGCCGCTCAATTTTCAATAAGAGGAAGGGGAGAAGGAATTGACAAGGTCCACCGTTCTGTCTGACTGGTGTCCACCTATTCGTTTCTCCACATGCTACAGTATTTCTTCCCCCCCCCCCAACCTCATTAGATGCACATCCACTCTGAATTTAGTTCCCTGACTTGTCAGAATGGTGTGGAAGAATTTCCAGTTCATTAAGAAGGATTTTAAAAGCTAGACTTTACAAAGAAGACAAGTTAGCATTTTCCTCTAATCCAACACCTTCTGCTTTATCACAGACTGCTCTTGTATGGCTGGTCTAGAGAAAAGAAAGACTAGGGATGGCATAGTGGCAGTCTTCCAGTATTTGAGGGGCTGCTTATTCCCCAAAGCACCAGAGGGCAAGACAAGAAACAACGGATGGAAACTACTCAAAGAGAGAAGCAACTTGGAATTGAGGAGAAACTTCCAATGGAACAGATTTTGCCTGCAGAAGTCCTTCATCATTGGAGGTTTTAAAGAAGAAACTGGGCAGCCTCTTGTCTGAAATGGTCTAGGGCTGGGCTGGTGAACCTATGACATGTGTGTCACAGGTGGCCCGTGGAGCCATATCTGCCGGCATGCAAGCCATCAGCTGCAGCGCACATGCACATACCAGCCAACTGATTTTTGGCCTTCTGGAGGGCTGGAAGAGGCCATTTTCGCCTCCCCGGGCTCTGGAGGCTTTCCTGGAATCTGGGGAGGGTGAAAACGGCCTCCCCCGTCCCCCAGAGGAAATACGAACATCAGCCTGGAGGCAAGCAGTGTGGCACCCATGGGGGGGAGCATGGGGAGGGGTTGTGCATGCATGCAAATGTGGGGGGGCTTTGCATTATGGGTGCCAGCATGCGCTATTGCGTGGACGCACTCACGTTTTTGGCACCCAACAAAAAGGCTAGCCATCACTGGTCTAGGCTCTCCTACTCAAAAAGGGGATTGGACTAGAAGACCTCCTAGGTCCCTTCCTGCTCAAATCTGAATTGATTGATTGATTGATATGCCTCACTTTATGACTGTCTTTATAGAACAGGGTGTCAACTTCCATTGTTGGCATAGTGAGAGAAGCGGGGAGTGCATTCCATGCATACTGTCGGCTAAAGTTGGATCTCAGATTACTGCAGCAGGCTTGGGATGAGTGCACCTCATTGGGGAATGTGATTTATGACACAGACTGAGGGGAGGGAAGGAACGGGGGTAAAGTTCAGCTAAACCTCAAACAAAGCTAAGACTTGACTGTCTGTAAGGTTTCCTAAAATGCCCTAATTGATTCATCAGTATCTAGTCAAGTTTCAATACAAAACTAGTCATTTATTAGGAGCATCATACACTATATTGCCAAAAGTATTCGCTCACAACTGAGTCTGAATATGTGGATGGGTGAGCGAATATTTTTGGCAATATAGTGTAGGTAAGATCTTTTTGCAATCAGGTCTAAGTTTTGTTGGAACTATAGCTGAACTTTAACCCTGTCCTCTGAAGAAGCCCCACACTCACTTCCTTCTTTTTGAGAAGTGACTTGCAAACGGGGGCAAGCCAAGGGACCATACCAGTATGGGGGCTTGGCCACGCTGCCACGCTATGGGTATGCAAACATATGGCCAATTTCTGCTCCTGGTATGACCGTACTGGTTCATACTGGGAGCAACACACCTCTGGGCCAAAGGCTTTGCTCTCCTGGTTGGTTGGTCAGTTGGAATCTCATCTTCCTCTCCCACTGTTTGCTTTCATCGGATGCTGGCCCTCGGCCCCTCCAATAAAATCTGAATACATTCCAAGCACTGAGTGACCTTCGTTCACTCATTATAATAAGAAGACTTTTTCTCCTTTTTTAAAGCAATTAAATTTGTCAGGAATGACTTGTGATGAGACACATGCTCTTTACGGCCATAACTAGTGCTGACTGCTTCAAAAAAAGGAGAGAAGCCCTTATATTTTTTTTCTCAAGCACCCCAAAGAAGTTTATTTGATCTGTTCTTTATCCCTTCTGCACACGTGGAATGGCTTTCTTCAACCTAGTGCCCTCTTTACAGCCTGGGGATGGTGGGAATGGCAGGCTGAACAGAGGGGTAATGTTATTTGAGAAAAGGAAAGAAAAGATATGCTCAGACCTTCAAAGGGAAACTGGTAACAGCTCTGTCCACACAACCTTTGCTGTACGGAGCTTAACATGGGATTGTGTTGAAACAGAATGAAATTGTCCATCACGGTGAGCCACAACATACTTCACTTCTTTGACATGGTTGGTGAACTCAGAAGTCTTCTGTGCAGAAATGTCAGGGGGGGATGGGTTCTAGAGGGGCAAACAAGGCATGGATTATCATGCTGTTATGATACAAGCTCCATAACTTGTGTTCTCCATTGCAATGTCACATGCATGTATGAAAGGAGCAGAGCTAGTATTGTGCCATGTTCTACACTGCTGGTCTCGTTTGGACACCTCTGATCTGGTCTAATTGGGTTTAGGGTTTAAAATCTTGTGGGAATCCAGAGGCCTGACATGTTTTGAAAGGCACATAATTGAATATGCATCTTACAAACCAACCCTAGTTGCAGGATGGTGTGAAGAATTTCATTTGAAGAACTGATGGATGCAGAAATGATTCAAGAAAACTAACCCCTTGAACTGATTCTCAGAGAGATTTCCTGGACCACTTGGGCTTGACAGCAGCATCTGGGAACCAAATTGCCCGTTGATCTGACTTTTCTCTGACTATTGATTGTCAGGCATCTTCTGGGCTGCCACAGCAGAGCTGAGTTGAGTTGTGGGAACAGGAGGGGGGAAGTAGAGATAGCTGGGGACTTGTAGCAGAAATAAAATTCTTTCCTCTGGGAACAAAAGCCTTTCTCACCAGGTGCTAAGAGAGGTGGGATCTGAGACCAACTGACTGTGACCTGATTGGACCATGGGATGGATTGCATGGGCAGGAGAAAGAAACCTTTACTTTTAACTGGGAGGAAACCGGAGTGGATTTTAGAGTCGGGTTTACCTCAGGTGTGCCAATACGACATGACTCATAAATCTATGCTTTGAGGAACATACCTGCCTTGGAGTTTTGTTTCTGTTGGGTGTGTTACTTGGAACCCTGACACTAATGTTACCAAATGGAATTGCAAATCTCGGTTGAACTGAAAGGACAGTAATATGCAAAGTGTCAGCTTTGGAAGCCATATTAACCCCGGAAGCTTCCACGCTGCCATATTCTTGTGCTTGGGAAATTAGGAGGGGGGACTTAGTAGAGGGAATGTAGTTAGACATAATAGCATTCTTCTTTTCGGTCAAGGTCATTGTATTCTTGCACTTGCAGGAGGAGGGGTTGAAGTGATGTCACGAGTTGGGATGGAGGGGGATTGGACCATGTGAGGGACTGATGGGTGCAGGGCTGGGTTTGGACTTTTGACTTGCTGAAGGAAAGCCTGGGAATCTGAGATTAGGATTTTCCCAGATGTGCCTGCATACCTACTCTAATAAATGGGAACTTTGAGAAAACACCTGTCTCGGAGTTTTAACAGGAGTTGGGTCCTTCCAGAATGCTGACACAAAGTCCAATGGAATCATCTTCAAAAAAACAAATCAGTTCAAATGAATTATTGAAAATTTTGGGGGAAAATCATTAGACTCAGTTCAGGCCTTTGAAATCAATCGTTAAATCAGGTCCATTCGATTTGGCTTTCCAAAGATATTTTCAGAAAGTCCCTTTCCTGAGTATCTCAATCCTCCCAAATGCTTCAGAGGCATTGATTTTTGAGGATTAAATTGACTTTCTGACCTCATTTGTCAGACTGATTTGGAAATTCAGGTGCCTCATGTTCCAATCAAGCCTCCAAATCAAATATTTGGAAAGCCGAGACAGTGATTTCCCAAAGTAATTCTTGCTAAATTACCTACAAGCATCCTTGATTGATTGATTGATTGATTAGGTACCATCAGGTTGGTTAGGAAACAAAAATTGTAAAAGCAAGAGGTTGCAGCACTGAGAATCCCTGAGAAGAGAATTTGGTCTTATTTTAGGTCATCATCAACACCTTGAACTGAACCCAGAAGGAAGCTGGTAACCAATCAAGATCAAGTGAGGTATTACAACCACTCTATGAAGCCTTAGTAAGACCAGCCTAGAATACTGCATCCAGTTTTGGTCACCAAACTATAAAAAAAGATGTTGAGACTCTAGAAAGAGTGCCGAGAAGAGCAACCAAGATGATGAGGGGACTGGAGGCTAAAAGATACGATGAATGGTTGCAGGAACTGGGCATGGCTGGTCTAGTGAAGAGAAGGACCAGGGGAGACATGGTAGCAGTCTTCCAATATTTGAGGGGCTGCCACAGAGAGGAGGGGGTCAAGCTATTCTCCAAGGTACCTGAAGGCAAGATGAGGAATAATGGATGGAAACTGAACAAGGAGAGATTCAACCTAGAAATAAGGAAATTTTTTCTAACAGTGAGAACAATCAACCTATTGAACAGATTCCTTTGGAAGTTGTGGGAGCTTCATCACTGGAGGCTTTCAAGAAGAGACTGGACTGCTATTTGTCAGGATTTGGACATTCAAAGTGACAATAAAATTATTCTATTCTGTTCTATTCCTATTCCTATTCCTATTCCTATTCCTAGTCCAACTCTGTTAATCTGTAACATCCGTAGCTCATAACTAATGTAGCCTATGTTGATCCAGGTGTGTGCATAATACCCGATGCTGCCACTTTTGCACTAGCTGAAGCTGGCCATGCCCACCTGCCCAAGGTCAAACAAAACCCTGATGTGGTTCTCAATGAAATTGAGTTTTGACACCCCGGCTATACATAGTGACCTATCACAGAAGGACATTTGATTTTTTTTTTGTTTTCTAAGTGAAGAATATTGCATTTCTCTCTAATTTTCATTTTGTTACTTTCCAGCCCATTTCTCCAACTTGGCATTATTCTAAAAAAATTTAGTCTGACTTCTAGGATATGATCTGTCCAATCCAAGTTTGTCTCACTTGCAAATCTGATAAGCAAATATCTGAATACTTCATTAGCATTACATTTCCAGACAAGTTGTTAAAAATATTCAAGAGTAGAAGATCTGAGGTCTGATCTTGTGACACGCAACTTGATATCTTTTCAATAGCTTGCAACATTTTAGCCACTTTTAATTTTTCAAAAATAATTAAAACATGTCTTAATTTTGGGGCTCAGCAGGTGCCACTGTGGAGTTTTATAAGGAATTAGCCGATAACCTGGCATTGCCGGATTTATAGGGGAAAATGTCCTGACCAAATGTAATTTCTAATGTTGGATTTCCCCCCTTACCATAGGGAGTCCCCTTGTGGAATACTGTAACCATGGCAACTCCACTGCGCTGTACAGTAGAAGCCAGTATGGCAGTATGGCACAACAGGCTGTACCTTAACAGAGCACACACCCCAAGGGGTGTTAGGGGTGTCTTCCCCCACCCCTACCCCCGAATTTTTCTCTAGAGAGTAAGTCATCTGTGCACCAAGTTTGATTGAAATTATTGAAGGTATTCCAGAGTTATGCTGGAGTGCACACACATACACATACGCAGCCATTTTTATATAGAGAGATAAGAGACTCATGGGCATTGATTGAAAGGGGCGGGGCCTTGGGCCTTGAAAGGGGTCTGTCTCATCCTTCGGTTCATGATCTCAGGGGAAGCTGGAGCAGAGAAAAATGAGAACTGTATGCTGAATTTCAAAGGAACAGGTTAGGATGAAGTCAAATGGAAAATAGGCTGGATTGAATGGCTTGAAATTCTGAAGGAGAAAAATGTCTTAGAAAGATGGTAAAATCTGTGAAATGAAGTACACAAAGAATTTCTTATCAGAAAGAAAAATGGGGGGGTGTCTAAAGATGTCAGCATGAATGCAACAAAGCCTCAAAAATATCAAAGATAACACAGACATTTATAGGAAATGGAAATAAGGGACTTTAACCACAGAATAATATAAAGAGGTCTCCAGAAATGTGAGAAATCAGTCAGAAAGTCTGAAAGAACCTTAAGCTTGTAAGAGGTATCAAAACCAGCAATCTAGGATATTTTGGACAATATAGAATCCTTGGCCTGGAAGAAGACTTGGAGGTCTTCTGTTCCAACCTTCTGCCCAAAGCAGGAGACCTTATCATCCCAGACAAATAGTTGTCCAATCTTTTCTTCAAAAACCTCCTATGATGGAGCACCCACAATTCCAGGAGACAAGCTCTTACCCTGGTTAATTGTTCTCACTTTCAGGAAGTTTCTCCTTGATTCCAAGTTGGGTCTCTCTTTGACAAACTTCTTGTCCTTTGCTTCTTGTCCTGCCCTCAAGAATTTCAGAGAATAAGCCAGTCCCTTCTTTGTAGAAGACCCTCATGTGTTGGAAGAAACTTCTACCTGGGTTCCATTCCAAGTGGGGAGAAAAACACTGGAAACAATGGTGGCTGTTTGGAGAGATGGTTTTAATGGTGGACAGGACCATGTGGTTTGAGTCCTGGGCAAAAAGGCAAATGGGGGAGAGAGAGATTTATACCCTCTCTTGGACTTTTAATTTGAGCTTGTATTCTGATTGGTTGTCAGACTCCCATAGGGCCCTGCAGGGGCAACTCTGTAGATTGTATTTGTGTCTTAGGCTTGGTTGAGCCTTGCTGGGTGATGATGTAATGAAAGAGCTTTGGGATTCCTATTATGACTCTGTCTGAAGGAGGTAGATCTTTGTTATGTAGAATAGACTGGCCCAGGCCTTTATGGTCCATTGACAAAGGTGTGTGTGTGGGAGTGAGTTTCTACCTCCTTTTTAGGGGAAATATTATGCCCTTTTAATATTTCCTAAAATATTTCATTTTTCTGGGAGAATGGTGGGTGCTAACTTTCCACACCAGAAAAAAGGTTTCATGTTTGCCCTAATCCTTCTCTTTGTTATGCTAGACATACCTAGTTCCCTTAACGGTTACACATATGATTTATCCTACAGACCTTCCCAAAATTAGAAATAATATTTTGCCTTTCATATCTGGATCCTGGCCCAGTCCTCACACAACCATCTCTTTATCTGTCTAATCTATCTATCCACAGCATTCATGATTTCAAAATGCTTTGCCCGGGTCAGTACTGCTACCTTATTAAAAAATCTAGGTGCTCTGAAGTGGCTCCCCAATTTTGAGAGGCGATGCTTTCATGAAATAGAATGGAATAACGTCTCCAACACTTTTGGAATTTGCAATATGCTCCTGGTCCTTGTTTTCTGATCACGCTGCAGTAGGAACCATTGTTCCCATTGTTAGAAACACATACAAACACAAGACGCCCTTTTATGTTTATGCAAGGAAGGTGCAAATGATTATTTTGAATTGCAGATGGTAATTAAGTACAACAATCTCTGAACTCCGCAGTGGGTTAGAACTTTTATTACAGAAACAGTGCATTCAAAACACCCCTTGTTTGCAAGACAATTGCATTTTTTCAATTAATAGCCAAGGAGGCCTGAAATTTGGCACTTGCACAATGCGAAATGTGGCAGCATCTGCTAGTTTGCCTGTTGCTGCAAACAGGGTTGAGAACTGCCCAAAGTTTCAGGAGATGAAAAGAATCCGTGGATGTTTGCATCGTAAGTTGTTTGTAGGCTGATAAAATCAAGAGAGCAATCGACTGCAGAGGGAATTAATTTCCAGGAGTTCTCATATGCACAATTAAGAGAAAGATTTAATATAGATTAAAAAAGAAACAGGGATAGAATGTAATAAAATGGAATTTAAAAATGAATTATGTGCAAGTGAGGAACATGCAATCGCTAAAATGTGTACACGTTGATTGAGATTTGAAACAGAAGAAGGGCAAGTTAAAAAAGTGTATCGTAAAAGAGGCCAAGAATTTTGGTTATAATATTCAAATGCATCAATGAGAGAGAATGTGGTTAAAAACCCTGAAATTCATATTGTCTTTCTATTTAAAAGAAAGCTTTAAAAAAGGAGGTACTGATGGTATATGACACAGAGTGTCATAGAATCGCCCAGTGATGAAGCATCCACAACTCCAGGAGCCAAACTGTTCCACTGCTTAATAGTTCTCAATGTCAGGAAATTCCTCCTTACACTGAGCCGAGGGCCCCAGTGGTTAGAGTGCAGTAGTGCAGGCTACTTCTGCTGCTCACCAGCTGCCAGTAGTTTGGCAGTTCAAATCTCACCAGGCTCAAGGTTGACTCAGCTTTCTATCCTTCCAAGGTGGGTAAAATGAGGACCCAGACTGTTGGGAGCAACAAGCTGACTCAGTTTAGAGAGGGCTGTAAAGCACTGTGATGTGGTATTTAGTCTAAGTGCTATTGCTATAGTCCTGCCGTAGACATGAAAACTTGGTTGACTTTGGGTCAATCACCAGGAGACTGGGAGTTCTAGTCCTGCCTTAGACATGAAAGCTAGTTGGTTGACTTTGGGTCAATCACCAGGAGACTGGGAGTTCTAGTCCCATCTTAAACATGAAATCTAGTTGGTTGACTTTGGGTCAATCACCAGGAGACTGGGAGTTCTAGTCCCGCCTTAGACATGAAAGCTAGTTGGTTGTCTTTAGGTCAATCACCAGGAGACTGGGAGTTCTAGTCCCACCTTAGGCATAAAAGCTGGCTGGGTGACTTTGGGCCAATCACCAGGAGACTGGGAATTATAGAGCCAAGGTGGCACAGTAGTTAGAGTACAGTACTGCAGGCTACTTCTGCTGATCACCGGCTCCCAGCCCATTGGGGACAATGGGCTGACTCAGTAAAACCGCTTAGAGAGGGCTGCAAAGTACTGTGAAGTGGTATATAAGTCTAAGGGCTACTTCTACTTCCAAGGTTGGGTCTCCCTCTGACAAGCATCCACCCGTTGTTTCTTACCTGCCCTTGGGGGCTTTGGAAAAGACCTCCACCTCTCTGTGACAGGCCCTGGTGTGCTGGAAGACAGCTGAAAAATGAAATCCACCTTTTTCAAAGTTTACTCTTTGCCAGTTTTCCTTTGAGAACATTAAGGAAAAATCTATAGAAAAGGGAACAATATTCATAAAAATTAGAAACATGCATTTTATTTGGAAAAGTTGCAACATTATATTAATAAAAATTTATCAATAAAAAAGAAACTGCTTGCTAGGCATGTGTGGCAGAGGGAACAGACCTTCTCTTGTCCATGTGTGACATTGACGTATCACCTCAACAAGGTGCTTTGCTTCGAACCTTATGTCACAGGAAGAGCCTTGTACGTCACAGTCCTGCCTCAGACAAACAAGTTCAGATTCTCAGAAGCAGCAGAAGAGGTGTCAGGCTTACCACAGCTAGATTCCTAGGAAAGAAAGACCCTCGACTCCATTTGGTTGAAGTGATCAGGTTCTTTTATTAAGAATTAGTGCTTGGAGCAAAAGCAGGCTAGAACTAAAGTTCCCACGCAAAAGTTTACAAACTTTTCCGCTTTCTCCTGGCCCTCCTCCTTTGACTGGTTCATCTTCAACCAATGGCATGTGGCAGAGGTGTTTTGGGAACCAGTTGGATGTTTGATGCAATTCGTGTGCCTTTCTCAGGCTCCCAGTCCTTGAAGGCTGAAACAAACTGGTTCTCACAACTCAGATTTCCGTCAAGCCTATCATCCCCCCTTCCTTTGGGTCTCCTCTACCCCCTACATGCCAATTGCCAATTTCCTCTCCTCCCCCCTCCCACTCCAACAAATGATGGCAGAATGCCAGTGCAATATCAAGTTGAAAATGGCAGATCTAACAAGAGGTAACTGAACATGTCCTGCACATCTGCAGAAACCTCATCTGAACACTGGGCATGCAGAAAGAACCCACAGATTCAACAAGGTTGCTCTTCCTTTCCTTGTTTAGAAGTAGGGACTACATGGCTTTTGCAAAGCTAAGAACAGGGACACCTTTTCAGACTTTGCCTAACTAATTGCATATTTTGTCCAGATGGGGCCCAACGGCACTCTTGGAAATGGAGGTGATCTTGCAGGATGTTGCTTTGATTGCTACCAAGCCATTTGCCCTTTTTTTGAACAACCAAAAAAAGAGGTTTAAAATGAAATATTCAGGGTTATCCTTTGGTAAGATGGGCAGCCAATGAATTTTTAAATAAATTGATAAATATTTGAAGAAAACCAGTGTCCATAATTGGGTAGGCATTCTGAGAGGCATTCATGGGTACAGCTAACGTCTGAATGATGACCTGGGACATGGCACGAAGGCCACACAGCCAGCTGAGAGTTCAAACTCCCCTTTAATGCTCCAAATTTCCCCCAAATACTCTCACGTTCTTGGCAAGTCCCAGAGCAAAGCATGCGCTCTCACACACAGCAGCCTCTGGCTGCGCACAGTCCAGCAAAGGAAAGGAACAGGGAAATGGGTCCATGAAACAAGGAACAAACAATGAGTCCACAAAGTCTGGAAGAAGAGACTGAGTCTTATGAAGCAAGGAAGAAGCAATGCAGTCCTGCAAACTCCAGACATCTGCAGCGGCACACAAATCTCTACAAATCCAGTGTTTATTCCTGACAAACACCCCTCCCCACAGTGTCTCCTTAAATCTCAGTCCCCAGGTGCGCCTTGTGAAGAGGGGCAGGATGATCTCTTCCCAAGTTGTTGGATTAGCCTGCACTGTTCCTGCCTTCTCTCTGCTCTCTGTGCTTGGGGATCAGGAGTGGGAGGTTCTTCCTCATTGCCTGAGCTCCATCGCTCCTCATGTCCACATATTGCCCTCTCTTGGTCATCCTGCCCCCATTCCTCCTGGCTAACAAGCTGCCCCAATCCTGAGGGTCCCTGGACTGCCTCATCCTGCTCCTCCCCACATTCCTCTGAAGCCAAGAAAGCCTCTCCCTCGATCTCTGTTGGCTCCAGATCCCACTTGTCCTCCTCTGCAGATTTAATCTCTGATGGGGGCATAACAGTCCCTAAGCATCTCTTTGGAACCCATAAATACTTAAGTACCTGTGCAGGATGTTCTGTTTCTATTCCCTTTGCCTTCCATGTATCCTTAAAGTCCCCCTGAGAATACTGTTTGCCTTCTGTCTCTATCTCCAACCCAATTCAACCTGTCAGGCACCTATCTGGACTATTGATCTTTAATTGGCATAAGCTCCTCCCCTTCTGTTCTCCACAAAGCAGGACTGGCCTCTTTGCTCTCCAGAAAAACAATTGTTCAGTGTTGGCAAAGGTGAAACCATCCCTGTTGTAAATGAGGACAGTGTATCAACTGGCCATATGGCACAGCTGGCATGGTCTCTAGCAGGACTTGGCATTCGCTGCCCATCTGCCTGATGCCAGAGCTGGATCAGTAGAAGGATTCTAGGATCTGCATCAGGAGCTCCAAACTCTTCAGTCCAATCGACTCTTTCATCAAGTTGCAAATTGCTCATCGAATCTCAATGAGCAATTATTGTGTGAAAGAATATACAAATAACTCAATAATAGTACAGGTAGTCTTCGACTTACAATAGTTCCACAATTTCTTCAATATCAATGTAATTCTTGTCCTGCAGCAAGTTGTCTGTGATGACCCAGAAGAAGGCATGAAGGCCACACAGGCAGCTGAGAGTCCAAACTTCCCTCCCCACAAACATGATATCAACTCTCTGTGTTGACATTCCATGCAGGTGGAGCTGGATCTCTGGTTACAGTAGCTGGGTTGAGATGAATGAAGCTATTGGATAACGTGATTTATGACAGACTGAAGGGAGGACAGAAACACGGGCAAAGTTCAAAAGCAAATAAAGAAAGCAAAAAAGGTGGGTGCAAATAAGAAATGCCTAATGAAGCTGTTAATAAATCACTGCTTTTTTATTACAATATTATGAAGCATCGTTAGGGTACTTTACACACTCCCACATTATGCAAGTCCCAGAGCAAACCCCTCACACACACACACACAGCAGCAGACTCTGGGTGCTAGCAGTCCAGCGAATGCAGTTAGTTCAACAACTTCAAAGAAGTCCAGCAAGACAAAGCAACAAAGAAAGGAATCCACAAAGCAGGGAAGAAGTGAGCAGTCCTACCAATGCCAGACACCAGCAATGGCACCAATTCAGCATTTGTTCCCAACAAATGCCCTCCCCACAGTGTCTCCTTAAATCTCAGTCCCAGGTGCACCTTGTGAAGAGGGACAGGGGGCTCTCCTCCCAAGTCTTTGGGTCGGCCTGCACTATTCCCATCTCCTCTCCACTCTCCGTGCTTGGGGATCAGGAAGGGAAAGTCCTTGCTCATTGCCTGGACTCAGTTGCTCCACATTTCCACTGCCTGCTCTCTCTTCCCCACTCTCTCTACCATCCTGCCTCTATTCCTCCCTGCTGGCAAGCTGTCCCAAGCCAGAGGGGCCTCGGGGCTGCCTTGGCCTGCTCCACCCCACATTCCTCCAAAGCCAATGGTGCTGCCCCCTCAGTTTCCATTGCCCGTAGCTCCACTTCATCCTCCCTGGTGGATTCAGTCTGTGATGGGGGCATGACATTGTCCCACAGTGAGTTGGCCACTGCGAATTGGCTGTGGTGAGTTGTCGTAGACCTCTTAAGGGGGAATTTCCTGACAGTGACAACAATTAAATCAATGGAACAGCTTTGCCTCCAGAAATTGTGGGTGTTCCATTCCTGGATGTTTTCAAGATTTGTTCAGGGTGGTATAAGGACTCCTGCCTTGGGCTCATGGTTGAACGAAGAACTGTGATGGTGACCCTCTGGCACACAGAGCCCTCTCTGTAAGCACATGTGCCGTTGCCCCAACTCAGCTCCACACTCATGCGTGTGGCCTCTCACCGGCCAGCTGATTTTTGGGTCTGTGCATGCATGGGTCCCATGCGAGGGATGCGCACATATGCACAGGGGTGTGCATGCATGTGTGGAGTCACATGCATGCATGGGGGGGTGGAGTGGGGCAGCACCCGCAGTCTGCTTTTGCTCCCAGGAGGCTGTAGGGAGGGCTACTAGGCCCAAAACAGGGCACGGGGGGTCCATGTGCAGGGGTAGAGGGAAGCACAGGGGTGGTGGTTCACGCACACATTGCTTTATGGGTGTGGGCATGCGTGCACCCATGCTTTCGGCACACGACAAAAAAAAGTTTAGCTATCACTGAACTAGAAGATTTGCAAAGTCTCCCCCAAGTCCTATGATTGTTTAACAATTCGCTGCAAAAATGAAAGTGGCAGCTAAATAAATGAAGAGGAAGAGATTGACTTAAAATGCTGCTTATCATTCATTTGTTAATCACTTCCAAACCTCCTAAAGCGCATCATTCATGCCTGTGCCATTTCTCTTTAAAACAACAAACTCAGAAGGAAAAAGATGTGCAAAATTTATAATGATCAGTGTCTGGAATGGATATACAATATGCCAACTTGATACAATGCTTATTTGATCTATGTCATCATTAGACTGAGATTATGAAGGCTGAGTTGGAAAGAAAAAAGGGAGTAGAATTGATTTAACTCTGCAGTCAGCTTCTCACAGTGGCCAAATAGATGCTATCAGAAAGCCCTCAAGTTGGGTATATAGGTAATCCTCAACTTACAGCAGTTCACTTAATGACCATTCAAAGTTATGACAGCCCTGAAAAAACTGACTTATTCCACGCTTATGACTGTGGTCACATGGTTTACATTCGGATGCTTGACAAGTGACTCACATTTATGATGGTTGCAGTGTCCCTGGGTCCGTGATCCTCTTTTGCGACCTTCTGACAAGCAAAGTCAACGGGGAAGCCAGGTTATTTAATGACTGTGTTACTAATTTAAGAACTGCAGAGATTCATTTAACAAAATATGTCAAGTAAAATGAGGCAAAACTCACTTAACAATTTCCTCACTTAGAAGCATAAATTTTGGGCTCAGCTGAGGTTGTATGTTGAGGATTACCTGCGTATGGGTATTGCCCCTGCCTTTCCCCCCTACCCCACTGTAGTATGGCAGCATGCAGAGGGCAAAACATTCAGCGATGAAGCATCTACAACTTCTGAAGTTAATTGTCCCCACTGTTGGGAAGTTTCTGCTCAATTCCAAGTTGCTTCTCTCCTAGATTAGCTTCCATCCATTGCTTCTCGTCTTGCCTTCTGTCACTTTGGGAAACAAATTGACTTCCCCCTCTTCTTTGTGACAGCCCCTCAAATATTGGAAGACTGTTATCATGTTCCCCCTGGTCCTTCTTTTCTCTAGACTGGCCATAAACGATTCCTGCAACTGTATCTTTTTGTCTTCAAGCCTTTAATCATCCTAGCTGCTCTTCTCTGCACTTTTTCCCCAAAGTCTCAACACCTTTTTTGTGATGTGGTGACCAAAACTGGATGCAGTATTCTGGGTGTGGTCTTCCTAAGTCTTTATAAAGCGGTACTAATCCTTCCTGGGAAGAAAGTGGCTGGAGGCAGGCGCTCCATTTGCTGTCACACAAGAACTGCATCTTTTCCCCCTCCTGCCTCCACAGCAGAGCAAAGGGGTAGTAGAGACAAGGTCCCCTTTATCTGTCTAGCTCACTTAGCAGAGGGAACAATTTGCAGCCCCATTATCTTTGTGCTTGGCGCAATTGCCTATAATTGACACAAGGATAGATTCTGCCCCGCCTGCTTTCTGCAAGCTTTCTTTCTTTCTTCGTTTCTTTAATTAGTTTTCATTCATGGTACTTAGCGAAAGGAGCTCTGCCTTCTCTCGCTGCTTCTCCGACTATTCTCATTGTGCAGTCCGCTCCGTTCTAGGGAAGAAAAAAGAGAAAGAAGAAGCCAACGGCAGGCAGGCTGGGAGCTCCAGAGCAGGAGAAACGGTTTGACAGGCGAAAGGCAAGCTCGTTGCAATGAAATTCTAACACCCCAATTCCTAAGGGGGACCTTTCAGTTTTTATCCTGTGCTTCCGGGCCTGATTGGCGAAGAAACTTCCTTTGAATTTCTTCGGGCAGGCTGGCTCCGATTCCCAGGGTGCCGGATTGGCAGAAGCCTGAACTCCCACATCAGGGACATTTAATCTGTGCATTCAGGAAGAGCGATTAGCACAGGCTCACATGCCAAGAATGTGCCTGTGCTCAGGATGGCTCTTTCTCTGCAATTCCTTTCAATTTTGCCCATGAAATCACCAAGGAACAATGGCATAAAGGATTGCCTAGTGCAGGAATGGTGAATCTTTTTGGCATCAAGTAACCAAACCGGAATGTGCTTGCATGTGTGTGAGCTGCAGTGCTGGAAACCCGAAAACTCACTGGCCAGCATGCACATGCCTGGTTTTTGGGTGGATTTTGGGCTGTTTTCAGGCCATTTTTGAAAATGACCTGAAAAACAGCCTGGAAAATGGTCTAGAAAATGGCCTGTTTTTTGGTTGGGGGCCCTTTTCCCAGCCATTGTGCAGTGTTCCGGTGCCCGCAAAGACCAGCTGTACATGTACACACCAGAAACCAGAAGAGCATCTGGTGATGGCATGTGTTCCCACAGAGAGGGCACTGGGTGCCACCTCTGGCAAATGTGCCATAGATTTGCTATCACAGGTCTAGTGGAATTCAAGCCCCTAAGGAACTCTGGTTCCCCAACATCATCCTAGCTACAGCCCTAAAGTATAGGAAGTCTTTGACATTCCTGCAGTTGGGACCAACATCTCTTTGTTCTTTGTTAAGTGAGACAGCTAGCAACTGAGTTCCCCAGGCTTATGGTTCTGGGAGATTTCAATTTGCCTTCGCTCGGTGAACACTCTGATGGAGCGCAGGAGTTCATGGCTTCCATGACAGCCATGGGCTTGACCCTAGTAATTCGGGGCCCAACCCACTTGGCGGGTCACATGCTCGACCTCGTATTTCTCTCGGAGCAGTGGACTTGTGATCTTGGTCTGAGGGGTAGTGAGATTGTACCCCTGTAGTGGTCAGACCACTACCTACTGAGGCTTGACTTTCAGAGACCAAACCCCCACTGTAGGGAGGAGGAACCGACCAGGTGGTTCCGCCCCAGGCGACTTATGGACCCTTTGGGGTTCCAGATGGAGCTTGGGGTTATTCCTGATACCCTCGCCCTCAGTCCGGCGGAGACTCTGGTTGCTGCTTGGAACTCGGCAGCGACAGAGTCTCTTAACCGGATTGCGCCTCTACGGCCGTTCCGAGGCAGTGGATCCAGGAGGGCCCCTTGGTTTACTGAGGAACTCCGGGAGATGAAGCGCCGAAAGAGACGCCTAGAGCACCAATGGAGATCCAGTAAATCCGAATCGAACCGAGCACTTTTAACATCCTGCATCAGAGAGTACATCCGGGCAATTAGGACGTCAAAAAGAACTTATATTGCCACTCTGATTGCTTCCGCTGAGTCGCGCCCAGCCGCCCTGTTCAGGATAACCCATTCCCTCCTAAATAGGAGGGATACGGGTGATCCTTTGCAGGGCAGGGCTGAGGACTACGTCCAATTCCTCGCGGATAAAGTTGTTCGGTTTCGGGCGGACCTGGACTCCAATCCTGCAGAACCAGCCGAGGCACTAAGGGATAATCTGGTAGGTCATCGCTGGATTGACTTTCAAGCTGTTACCCCTGAGGATGTGGACAAGGCTATGAGAGCTGTAGGTGCCTCCACATGCGTGCTGGACCCGTGCCCCTCCTGGCTGGTTGTTAACAGCAGGGAGGTGACACAGGGCTGGATCCAGGTGGTTGTTGCCGCCTCCCTTCGGGAGGGGGTCTTTCCCCCCGCTTTAAAGGCGGCGGTGGTGAGACCCCTCCTGAAGAAACCATCTCTGGACCCAGCCGTTCTAAACAACTATCGTCCAGTCTCCAACCTCCCCTTTGTGGGGAAGGTTGTTGAGAAGGTGGTGGCCTTTCAGCTCCAGCGATCCTTGGAGGAAGCCAGTTATCTTGATCCATTCCAGTCTGGTTTCAGGCCTGGCTACAGCATAGAAACCACTTTGGTCGCATTGACCGATGATCTCTGGAGAGCCAGGGATGGAGGCCATGCCTCCATCCTGGTACTCCTTGACCTCTCTGCGGCTTTCAATACCATCGACCATGATATCCTTCTGCGACGACTGCGGGAGGTGGGGGTGGGAGGCACTGTCTTACGGTGGTTCTCCTCTTACCTCTCGGACAGGTCGCAGTCGGTGTTAGTCGGAGGGCAGAGATCGACCCCTAGGCCCCTAACATATGGGGTGCCGCAGGGTTCGGTCCTGTCCCCCCTACTTTTCAATATCTACATGAAACCGCTGGGCGAGATCATTCGACGGCACGGGATAAAATACCACCAGTATGCGGACGATACACAGTTGTATCTGTCCGCCCCGTGCCAACTCAATGAAGCGATGGACGTGATGAGCCAGGGCCTTGAGGCTGTTAGAGACTGGATGGGGGTTAACAAGCTTGTACTCAATCCAGATAAGACCGAGTGGCTGCTGTGCTTCCCTCCCACTAATTGGCCAAGTGTTCCATCTCTCAGGCTGGGGGGGTCAAATACTACGCCCCTCAGATAGGGTCCGCAACTTGGGAGTCCTCCTGGACTCACAGCTGACTTTTGAACATCACTTGTCAGCTGTGACCAGGGGGGCATTTGTCCAGGTTCGCCTGGTGCAACAGTTGCGTCCCTACCTGAACCGGGAGGCTCTCACAACAGTCACTCATGCCCTTGTGACCTCTAGGCTGGAATACTGCAATGTGCTCTACATGGGGCTGCCCTTGAAGAGTATTCGGTGACTTCAGCTGGTCCAGAATGCAGCCGCGCGAGCGATCGTGGGTGCACCTCCTTTCACCCACGTAACACCTATCCTCCGCGAGCTGCACTGGCTGCCTGTTGATCTCCGGGTGCGCTTCAAGGTGCTAGTTGTCACCTACAAAGCCCTTCATGGTATTGGATCTGGGTACTTGAGAGACCGCCTACTGCCAATTACCTCCACTAGGCCAATAAGATCCCATAGATTAGGCCTCCTCCGAATTCCATCAGCCGGTCAATGTCGACTGGCAACTACCCGGAGGAGAGCCTTCTCGGTGGCTGCTCCGACCCTCTGGAACGAACTCCCCGTGGAGATTCGTACCCTCACCACCCTCCAGACCTTCCGCGTAGCCCTTAAAACCTGGCTGTCCCGACAGGCCTGGGGCTAAAGACTCCAACCCCACCCGAATAGTATGACTGTTGCGCTTTTTAACGATGTATTGTCTTCATGTATGTAACTTGTTTTGTCCTTCCCTCCCCCTGAATTGTGAGCCGCCCTGAGTCCCCTCAGGGAAAAGGGCAGCTACAAATAAAGTAAAATCAAATCAAATCAAATATGCAAATATCTAATTATCAAAGGCAAACTCATTTCAATCAAAATACAGCCGAAAGAGGCTTTGGAGGTCTTCTAGTCCAACCCCCTGCTCAAGCAGAAGACCTTGTACCATTCCCGACAAGTGACAGTCCAGTCTTTTCTTAAAAACCTTCAGTGATGGAACATCCAGAACTTCTGAAGGTAAGCTGTTCCACTGGTTCATTGTTTTCAAAGTCAAAAAGTTTCTCCTTAATTCCACCTTCCACCTGGACTAGCTTCCATCCATTGTTTCATGTCCTGCCTTCTGGTGCTTTGGAGAATAATTTGACTTCCTCTTCTTTGTGGCAGCCCCTCAAATACTAGAATGCTGCTATCATGTCACCCCTGGTCCTTCTTTTCTCAAGACTGGCCTTACCCAAATCTTGCAACCATTCTTCATTCTGTATGTTGTTTGTCTCCAGGCTTTTAATTACCCAAGTTGCTCTTCTCTGCACTTTTTCCAAAGTCTCAAAATCTTTTTTTTATATAGTATGGTGACCAAAATTGGATGCAATATGCACAATGCATCCGTTGTTCAAAAATATCCTTCAATACGTCCCACGTTAAGATATTTTGTTTCATTCTGGATTTGTGAGTTGTTCAGGAGTGTTCTTCTCTTAGTTCCTAATTCTCTGTAGGGCTCATCTTTTATTTTATTTTTTAAAGTGTTCCCAACAAGCATTTCGCCCTACAGGAAGGATTCTTTGTTGTTAACTCTAAAATCTTATTTCAAATTTATCTAGAACCTGAGTCCATTTTGTAACTTTCTGAAGTGAAAGTTTTAATCACCTTTTGTTGTTTATAAAAAATGTTTTTAAACTTTTATTTGAAACGTCTTTTGCTAAGGATTGAAGGAAACTTGCCAGTGCTTTAACACTTTGTCAATCCAAAGTTTTCCAATAGCTGAAAAGCAGTTCGCAAACAACGTGATTAAAAAGGAAGAATGTGAACACAGAGCCTTTTCAATGGTGCTGACTGAGATTTGAACATGAGGGCTATTTCCTCATCTCCCAGAAGTTTAAACCAGCTTTCCTATACTGTAGTCTCCTCTTGAAGAGCAACCATCTGGAGCCCTTGTGGGCAATCTCAAGACCTTTCATGGTCCAGAGAGGAATTAGCAAAACAACTGATCCACTCACTTGCTCTGCATTCTACTGCTGTTATTCTTCAGTCTGCAATTTGTTCTCTGGCTATCCAAGAAAATGCAAGGCAGATTTCATATTCACCTTGTGGATTGTCATCTGACCCATAGTGCCATCCTAAAGAGGAAGCATTATGCGTGAAATAGATTTGAAGTTCTCTGTCAGCGAGAGATGAATGAAGCTGTCTGCTTGCAGTCTATACTATATTTCCTTACGTTCCATTGTATCATTCCAAATCAGTCTGTGACCTGAAAAGAAATTAGTGTGACCACAAAGATGTGTTTTAAAATAGATTACCTCTCAAAATGTATTGGATTCTAGGCAAAGGCTGTGGCGATTTCCCAGGAAATGCAGTAGTTCTTGATTTGTCAGTCATTTGTTTAATAGCTACTCAAAGTTACAATGGCACTGAAGAAAAGTGACTTACAAGTGGTCCTCATACTTATGACAAGTGCAGTCTATCCCATGATCTTAGGATCCAAATTTGGGGGCTTGGCAACTGGAACGGATATGCGGTGTCCCAGAGTTATGTGATCATCATGTGTACCTTTCTCCTTGTATCCTGGCCCCTTTTTACAGAGGCACGATTGAGAGCATTTTAACAAACTGCATCACTGTTTGGTTTCATGGCAGCAGAGCCTCAGATAGAAAGTCCCTACAGAGAGTGGTGAGGACAGTGGAGAAGATTATAGGAAACTCACTTCCCATTATTTAGGATACTGCTTGTAAGTGCTATGTGCTTAGAGCTCAAAGCATTGTTAGAGACCCCACACACCCACTTTATGGTGTGTTTCTGTTGCTCTCCCTGGGAGGAGGTTTTGAAGTATTTGTAAGCAGGACTTCCAGATTCTCTATCTATCATCTATCTATCTATCTATCTATCTATCTATCTATCTATCTATCTATCTATCTATCTATCTATCTTTGTGATGTCTATGTTTATATGGTGGAGACTCTTTGAGAGCTATATGCAACATAATTTCATTTTAATGTATGCCAATTAGCGTACATTCAAAGTGACAATAAAACTATTCTATTCTGTTCTGTTCTATTCCTGTTCCTATTCTTCATTCCATTATGCTGTTCTGTTCTATTCTATCCCACCCCATCCCATCCCATCCCTATTCCTATTCCTATTCTTCATTCCATCATTCTGTTCTGTTCTGTTCTATCTCATCCCATCCCATCCCTATTGCTATTGCTATCGCTATCGCTATCTCTATTCTTCATTCCATTATTCTGTTCTGTTCTGTTCTGTCCTGTCCTGTCCTATCCTATCCTATCCTATCCTATCCTATCCTATCCTATCCTATCCTATCCTATCCTATCCTATCCCATCCCATCCCATCCCATCCCATCCCATCCCATCCCATCCCATCCCATCACTATTCCTATTCTTCATTCTATTATTCTGTTCTGTTCCATTCTGTTCTATTCCTATTCCTATTCTTCATTCCATTATGCTGTTCTGTTCTGTTCTATTCCATTCCATCTCATCCCATCCCATCCCATCCCTATTCCTATTCCTATTCCTATTCCTATTCCTATTCTTATTCTTATTCTTTATTCCATTATTCCATTATTCTATTCTGTTCTATTCTGTTCTATTCTGTTCTGTTCTGTTCTGTTCTATTCTATTCTATCCTACCCAATCCCATCCCATCCCATCCCTATTCCTATTCTTCATTCCATTATTCTGTTCTATCCTATCCTATCCTATCCCATCCCATCCCATCCCATCCCATCCCATCCCATCCCATCCCATCCCATCCCATCCCTATCCCTATCCCTATTCTTCATTCCATTATTCTGTTCTGTTCTGTTCATTCCATTCCTTTCCATTCGCATTCTATAATCTTCCCAGGTAGCTTCCAACAAGCAAAGCCAATTGGGGGAAATTTAACAACCAATTATTTCACTTACCAACGCAGTGATTCAACCATGGTAAGTGATTCATTTCCCAACCATGGCAAGAAAGATAGTAGAAAGGTATGATTTTCTTAACAATCACCTTACTTAGCAACTGAAATTTTCCTCCAACTGTGGTTGTAAGTTGAGGACTACCTATATGAAGGTTTGACAAAGTGTTTGCTTGTTGCAGTGGAAAACTGAGATTTTTGAGGAACTCCGTCTTTGACTTGCTCTTATTTTTAGCACACTAAAGTACATGCCTAAATGGATTCATTCTTTGGTTTATTTTTACCTAGATCAACAGATTTAATTGCTAAGTAAGTGGATTATCTGAAACTCCCAAAACAGAGGTGTCCCTAGGGCATGGCAGAAAAAATCGAGATAGCAGCTGGGACAGTCTGATTGAAGCTCTGCCTGGTTTTGTTGTGGGTGTCACGTGGGGCAACATGAAAAAAAACAGGCAAAACTTTGATCCCTTCATTACAGGTGGTGTTTTTTACTTTATAAACCATGCCCCACAGACACCCCATCTCAAATAATCACAAGCAGCTCAATTATAAGTATTAGATATAATTTTTTAGTAAGCAGAATTTGCCTTACTGCCCTCTCTGCAATTATTGTAGCATGGCCATATAATTTTAGAATATCTGGGGATAGTTCCCTGTCTGTGTGTGTGTGTGTCTATGTCTGTCTCTGTCTCTCTGTGTGTGTGTGTCTATGTCTCTCTCTGTTTCTGTGTGTGTGTTTGTGTGTGTGTGTGTATCTCTTCCTCTCTGTCTCTGTCTCTCTGTGTGTGTCTATATCTGTCTCTCTCTCTCTGTTTCTCCTTCTCTCTGTCTCTCTCTGTCTCTTTCTCTCTGTGTCTCTCTTCCTCTCTGTCTCTGTCTGTCTGTCTCTGTCTGTCTGTCTGTCTCTCTCTCTCTCTCTGTTTCTCTTTCTCTGTCTCTCTTCCTCTCTGTCTCTTTCTCTGTCTCTCTCTGTCTCTCTTCCTCTCTGTCTCTGTCTCTCTGTCTCTGTCTCTCTGTCTCTGTCTCTCTGTCTCTCTCTCTCTCTCTCTCACACACACACACACACAAACAGAGTCTATGACCCAGAGATGGGTTCCTGCCGGCAGTATTGCTGGTTCGTTTGTGTGTGTGCTTCGCACATGTGCACATTTCACATGCTTACGTATTGCAATAGAAATTGTTCTATTGCATGTGCAGAACTGAAAAACAAGATGGCTCCAGTGGGAACCGGGAAACTGGTTCAGGGGCATGGCAGGCCTGGATTGCTGCCAGTTCCAGCAACCCAGGCCGCCAAGCCACTACCGGTTCAGCCAAAACAGTCTGTACTGGTAGGAACCCACCTCGGCTATGACCTGAGAAACAATCCAATGTGGGTTTTGTATCTGAGAGCATAAGAGCCAAGGTGGCGCAGTGGTTAAATGCAGCACTGCAGGCTACTGCTAGATCAGCAGGTCAGCGGTTCAAATCTCACCGGCTCAGGGTTGACTCAGCCTTCCATCCTTCCGAGGTGGGTAAAATGAGGACCCAGATTGTTGGGGGCAATATGCTGACTCTCTGTAAACCGCTTAGAGAGGCCTGAAAGGCCTATGAAGCGGTATATAAGTCTACTGCTATTGCTATTGCTATAAATATTGGAATTCTTTTGTATTTTTGGAATGTTAATCAAATTGGATTTCTCTCCCTTTCCGGCTTTACAGCTTGACAATTGTGGAACGTTTTTCTGGCTGAGTTGTGTTCCGCCTTTTGAGTTAACTCAGTCAGTGCACTTTTAGTGCTCCTTCTCTGCTTAGTCATATCGCATGACTCCTGAAGCCCAGTCAAATGTGGGCAGTTGCAAAATTGTGCAAGGTCTCCTTCTATGGAAATCAGTCAGAGGTGGAAAAGTGGAAGGCAAGGTGTCTTTTGCAAAATGTGCTGGCACTGGGAAGCACCTTGGCTGCAGCACATGAGCTGTGACCACAAGGTCCACTGAGAGATGAAGCCTTGAGGGTGGAGGTTCATTCTCTGAGCTTCTGGGTTGGTTTCTTAATGTTTCATTACCAGTCTAATAACATCTTCAGCAGATTTTAGGGAATGTCAGTGTTGGCGTTCTTCTGCTTGTAAGGGCTTCGTGTGGTCAATAGGTCTGGAGATGGGGGTGGGTGGGCATACATTGGGTGAGGCTCTTTTAATGGGTCTTGTGATGGGTCTTGTAAAGTGACCTACATCTCACCCATCACGAAACTCTCACCTGACATGACTCATACTTGACCCATCACAAAACACATCCCAAGACTCATCCCAAGACCCTCACTTGACGTGACCCACTTCTACCCACCACAAGACCCATTACAAGACCCATCACAAGGCCCTCACCTGACATGACCTTCACCTGATGTGACCTCCCCATCACAAGACCTACTGACCACACCACATGAAGCCCTTTTAAGCAGGACACCCATACTGGCATCCCCTAAATTCTGCTGAATGAGTGGATGTGATACATAGCCACTTGCATTGCTGTAAACCACAAATGGTCTTCAAGTTGAGTTAAATTCTGCAAGGTTTTTTTATCTTTCAAGCACCAAGTTATTTTCCACATTGGTGCCTAGTTCCAGATTTGGCCTACCATTATGATCTTGGTTGCAATACATAAACCGACTTTGCCCACTATGCTGACAGCCTCTATCCCAGTCATAGCAATACTTCAAGCAGCAAATGGACATGCAAAACCAAGGGAAGAGCTGCCCCCTTTGGAAATACAGAGTCTCCCCCACTCCCTCCCAGAAGGGATGCTCCAAGCACTTACCCCACAACAGTGGTGAATATCTGTAGCTCAGGAGTAGGAGATGTGGGTGGAGGTTCATGTGGTTTCTGAACATTTTATTACTAGGATCTTCCTTTCTCTCTCTTGCTGTTTTTCTCTTTCCCTCCCTCCCTCTCCTTTTCTCTCTTTCTTTCTCCTTTTCCCTCTTGTAATCGCTCAGGTGTTCAGGGGAGGGGAGAATCAATTAGTCTCCCTGGCAATGTTAACCCCCTCTCCCCCCCCCCCGGATCCTGAAGGAAAGGAGTTTTGTTCTTCTGTTCTTGATCTCTTAACAGAAATGATTACACCTATTAAGAAAAAAAATCTAGACACAAAAGAGATGAAATTGATGCCAAACAAAGACATTTTTCTGTGCGCCCCCCCACTAGCTCTCTTTCTATTTGATTAAAAATAGTTTTGGTTTAAATATTCTTTCAATGAAGAAGATAATTTTAGAGAATGCTTTTTAAGGATGGGATGAGATGTTGTTGCCTTTCTTTAAGGAATTGGAGCCAGGGAGGTATGTGGGTGTCCCATCTAGCAATTTGTCTCCCTGCCTTCCCACGTTTTCCTTCAACCCCAAGGGAACTGCCTGCCCTCTAAAATAGATTAGGCTAAGGAACCAATGCTATATCGGTCAGGACTACTTTTATTGTAACAGTTTTAACAGTTTTGACAGATTAACAGAGTTGGAAGGGACTTTGTAGGTCACCTAGACAAACATGAACCCTACACCATTTCTGACCGGTGGCAGTTCAGTCTCTTCTTGAAAGCCTCCAATGATGACGCTCCCACAATTTCCAAAGGGAACTTCTGTTCCATTGGTTGATTGTTCTCGTCAGAAAATTCCTCCTTATTTCTAGGTCGACTCTCTCCTTGTTCTGTTTCCATCCATTATTCCTTGTCTGGCCTTCGGGTGCTTTGGAAAATAGCTTGACCTCCTCCTCTCTGTGGCAGCCCCTCAAATATTGGAAGATGTTCTCCTGTCTCCCCTGGTTCTTCTCTTCACTAGACCAGCCTTGCCCAGTTCCTGCAACCATCCATTGTATCTTTTAGCCTCCAGTCCCCTCATCATCCTGTTAAACAGACTAACAGAGTTGGAAGGGACCTTATAGGTCATCTAGTCCAACTCTCTGCCCAACTCGGAGACCCTACACCATTTCTTACAGATGGCAGTCCAGTCTCTTCTTGAAGGCTTCCAGGGATGAAGCTCCCACAACTTCCGAAGACAACTTCTGTTCCATAGCTCGATTGCTCTCACTGCCAAAAATTCCAACTCTGTTAATCTGTTTAAAAAAGAAGCTTCATTTGAACAGGAAGGTCAACAGGCCACTCAACTTCATCACGTGTTCTGGAAGACACAGGGATTTGCCCAGGGGAAGATGGGCAGGGTGGTTTCCTAGTCCAGTTGGCAACGCCCAGTCACACGTTTCCCCCCAGCCTTTGTAATTCCCTTCCTGTGGCCCATTGTACACCACACCCCCAACAGCACATGCAATCCTCATCGTACACTGCCTCCAATCGTGCACTGTCTCTCCCAATGCCATTGCTGCCACCCACTGCCCGATTGGTAGGCAGCTACTTGTCCAGTGCAGTGAAATGCCTGGGTAAAACCATGCCTTGGGGAATGTGCCAAGGACAAAGAGCCGGGGGTGGAGGGCCCTGGGGGGATTATTGATGGTGAAGAATTGCTGGCAGAGGGCCAGTGGAGGAGGAAAACTATTACTATTAGTCTTCTCATCATTTCTATCACCCATCTCCTCCCTCCTGTGATTGCATGACTGTAACTTTGTTGCTTGTATCCCTATGATTTATATTGATATTAATTTTTCCTGATTGCTTATTTGTATCCTATGACTATCATTAAGTGCCGTACCTTATGATTATTGAGGAATGTATTTTGTCTTTTTATGTACTCTGAAAGCATCTGCACCAAAGACAAATTCCTTGTGTCCAATCACACTTGGCCAATTCTATTCCATTCCATTCCATTCCATTCCTTATTCTATTCTATTCTATTCTATTCCATTCCATTCCATTCCTTCTTCTATTCTATTCTATTCTATTCTATTCTATTCTATTCCATTCCATTCCATTCCATTCCATTTCTTATTCTGTTCTGTTCTGTTCTATTCTGTTCTGTTCCATTCCGTTCCACTCTGCTCCGCATGGCTTTGCTCTGTTCTGTTCTATTCTATTCTGTTCTGTTCTGTTCCGTTCCGTTCCGCTCCGTGCTGCTTTGCTCTGCTCTATTCTATTCTATTCTAAAACCCACTGTAGTTTGGCAGTGGTTGGGTGGGAATAAACCTTCCAAGCACTTTGGTCTTCTCTTGCTCTCCAAATGTGGGAAGAGCAAAAGATCTTTTACGGCACAGATTGACATTCCCATGGCGATTTTTACACTCATGGAGAATGTAAGTAATTTAAATTGGGATGAATGCTAAGACCTGGCGATGATCTCGCCACTCCCCCACCCCTTGGGACTTGGAGAGCCTTGGCAGGTGTTCCAGATTGATTGATTGATTATAAACCATCCCATCCATGTTGACTTGTAATCTTCAGCGCCAACCTCGTCTTTCTTTCATTTTCTCAAGCCCAAAGGTCCCATTTAGCCAGTCTTTTCAGTAACTGATCGGTATGACAAGCTTCTCCCTGCCTCCCAGGTGCCCTGTTTATAATGAGCCCAAATAATAAAATACGTGGAAATGTGACTTGCGCATTTCTTGCCTGAACCGTGACTGCAAAATCTAGACGACTCTTCACATTAATAATTTAAAAAGAAGGAGACGTATGGTAACAGAAAATCAAAACCAGAGCTGGGGAGAAGGCGCGAGAGAGGGATTCCATCAATTTCCTCTGTGAAATAAAACTGACACTCGTTGCTATTCAGAGGGTGACCTCAGTGCTTCCCTCGGCTTGTACTGGGATTGCCTGCTGTTGAAGTGGATGCAGAGTTTTCCTGCCATGATCATCTTACAGAAGAGAAGGATGCTGGAGAGTGGGGAAGCCAATTAATACAGAAACGCTACGCTTTGCTAAATGCAGCGCTGGAGATTTATGGCAATTCCAAAGGTGTTCAGTTTGAAGACTAGAAATATATTTTCCTCCTGGGAAGATGTCTGTCAGGGTTCCAAGTAAAACACCCATAGCAAACCAAAGGCAGGTAAATTCCTCAAAGAATAATTTTATTTGGATAGATCATATTGGCACAGGCTGGTAAAAAATGACTCCGAAGGTTCCTGTGGTTTTCACCTAATTAAAAGTAAAAGTCCCCCCCCTTTTTCCAAACAGTCAGTCACATGATCCAATCTGGTTGCCTGATAACTTCACTCCTCCTTTCTCTCTCTGGCCACCTGTAGGAATGTCCTTGGTTCCCAGGAGAAAGTCTTTTGTTTTGGCTATAAAAACCCCACTATCTCTATTTCCCCCCTCCCTATCCCTCAGCTCCAGTGTGGCAAGACGGAAGCTCCATGATGACTCCAGTCATGTCAGCTTCAGGGTTGACAATGTCATTCTTGGATGGAGATCTAATTATGTTTCCCACTTTTTGGTAATAGCAGAGATGCATCTTCTGTCTTTGGGGCAAGAGCAAAGGGAAGGAGAGGGGAGAATACAACAGAGCATTCAGGTATGGTTCCTTGTTTGAGTTATCAACATCCTGTAGTTCTGAGGGAAATCTTAGGTACAGCATCTAATCCTCTTTTTCTTAGGTTGCCTGAGAGGTTTGGCCCCAGATGGAAATTCAGATGGGCTCTGTGGAATCTGGAAAGCTCATTGGCCCATTCAGTTTGATAAGAGAGAGTTTGCTTTCCAAACTTTCCAGGAGAACTTAACTGAAGTTCCCACGGGTGGAGAAGGCCAGGGATTGTTACTATAAGAGAGCAAAGAATTGTGTGCAGTTGCATCCGCACACTGTCAGAATGATGAAAGCAAATTTCCAACAACATGGCACAAGATCCACTCCTTTTAGGCATGCATGCAATGTCACAGTTGTAAAAATAATAAAGGTGGGATATCAATCAATCAATCAATCAATCAAAATATATGGACAAGGCTTGTATCCTAATGATCCAACACTATTTTCATCATGTAATTCCCTCTCCCATCTTCTGCACAACACTGATTAGGTCTTTCTATGGCATTGTCCTCCTTCCAGTTGTCTACAACTCTCTTGGTTTCTCCTCTGTCCCAAGGGAAGACAAGGGGACCTCTCTTCTCACGGGTCATCTTCTGGAGTGCTACTGTCAACCCTGAAGCCTACTCTGCCTCTGCGAAGAGGGAAGCCTGCTGCTGAGAAGTGGTTGGAGAACACCTCCTGTTAAAGAAATGTTCTAACTAATTATTTTCCTTAGCGCTGCTACTGTCATCTTTAAAGAATAATTAGTTGAGAAATGGCTTCCCTTGGATGGAGGCCATATGTGGATCCTACTTGACTGAAAGGCTTCTTCTCATCTCAAGTGCCTTGAAGTTAGGGCCAACAATCCAGAAATGAAGACATCTTGGAAACAGTCAGTGGAACTCCAAGGTTGCTTGGAAAGCAACTAATTGTCCCAGTTGCTGGAGGAAGAATAAGCTTTGGTGCCAAGTTGTGAGTAGCATCATCTCCAACCTTCCTGACTTTCTGTGGGACATCTGAAGCAACCCCATGGAATGTGGTGTGAACCACGGATGTGATCACTATTGCTTCTATGGTTCTAAAGAGATTATTTTTTGTCCTGTAGATTTCTCCAAATGCTTCCTGAATTTATAATCGCTTTGTTGCTGTTGCCATGGACAACAGCTTGTTAAAATCCCTAGCAACATATAGACTGCTACATACATGGAAATTAGGTGCATACTTATCAACCTTAGAGTCATAAAAAGGCCCAATTTATTAAGTATATGGTGAAAGTGACACCTTCACAGTCAAAGGATGTGAAATGGCACATTCATTTGCATGTTGTGTGTCGGGAGAGTGGAAGGCTAGCTCCAATGCTAAATCTGAACTTTTATAGCTGTCATCAAATTATGATATATGTGGGGAACATCGTTAGGGTTGGATGGAATGGACTGAATTTTAAATAACATCTCCTAGCCCATGTCCTGCAAATATTTCCTGCCTGATCTTAAATAGTAGCCGAGAGGATCGTGGGAAACTCAAGAGTTCAATTAAAATCCTGTCAGCTCTTGTATTGCACATTTGTTGGCTTATGTTTAGGAAAAAGCAATAGATTTCAAGGGCATAAAGGCCAGTTTGGAAACATCTCTCTCTGGGCCTTTCCATTAACTGAATTTTAAATAAAGTCATGAATACCGAGTTCTTTTTAGAGGCAATGGTGGAGCAATGCTATCCCACACACGTGGCTGTTTCATTGCAGGCAAGGCAAAGCTTTGCTACTGAAAATAGACAAATTAACAAGAATCTTTGGAAGACACGCACAGGGCAGGATAATGAATTTATTCAACCAAATAACAGAGATGTTGTGACCTGATGGCAGCCTGCGGAGCTGGCAGCAGAGTCGGACAGTGAGGTGGTTGGGGAGGAACATGGGCCAGGCCTGGAGTCTGGGGAAGGCTTGGATGAGGACTCTGCATCAGAGGTAGAGATGGGGCCAAGGCCATCTGGCAGTTATGTGCTGCCTCCAGAGCCTCTGGAGCCTGGCATCAGCAAGGCAGAGGAACAGGAGGAGCCTGTTCCCAGTGTGCACATACACAGAGCTGCCAGAATGCGAGAACAGTTAAGACAAAAAGAGTGACTTGGGATTAAGGCTTGGAGATGACTGGCCCCTCCCATGGGACATGAGGAGCAAACGGACATGATCCTTTGCAGGAAGCAATTTTGTTCATTCTGGTCGGTTTAAACTCTGATGCTCCATTTGACTCTGTGTTCCGTTTGGCCTTGCAAAACCTATTGGCAATTAGGTCTCTGGCAGCACTTCAAGAGAGATAAAACCTATCAGCCTTCCCCGGAAAGACTGGGGCAGACTTCTGTCGGACTCTTCCCAGACTGGTTGTGAATCATTACAGGCTGTGAATGAACTTAATTCACAGCCGTTTAAATAAAAAGAGGGGTTTGGGGACTAAGCATGTGATTTTTACTGTCTCAGGAAGCCTAGGTCAGAACAAGAGAATAACAGACTTGAAGGGACCTTTGAGGTCATCTAGTCCAACCCGCTTGCTCAAGCAGGAGACCCTATCCCATTCTATTCAGCCCAATTCCACAGCATTGTTGTTGGAATGATACAATGAAGAATCCCCAAGGTAGTTTGGGTCAGCCATACCTGACATGCTATCTTCAGATAGGTTGGATTTCATCTCCCCTAAACCTCAGTGGCAGGGTTCCAAGTAACAGACCCAACAAAAGCAAAACTCTTTTCATTTGGAAAATATTAGAACATGCAGAAATGAACAGATTAATGCTGTGAATTAAGGAGAAAGAACAAAGTGAATATTATATGATATGGGAATTATTTTATCAACGGTTAGAGAATAAAAATGGAAGTTGGAAATAAAATAAGGAGATTAAAGAAGAGTAGAAAATATGTTAAGATACAAATATAAACAATATGATAATCGTTAGTATTATGATGATGAGGATTATTATGCTTAATGTTATTATTACATTTTAATCAGAAGATACGTTAAAAAGAAGAAACGAACAGGTTTACTATGTTCAACTGTTTAATATACTATAATTTAAAGATTGGAGAATTAATATCAATGTAAATGTTAATTTTGATGGTTATTGCACAGAGATATTTGTACCAGATGACACACTGTTTGAGGAAAGATGGAATGTTCATATTTAAAAAAAAATGTATAAGAAAAATAAAAACTTTGAAGCCTGAAGTTTGCTCAAAGTAAAATTTTATTAAGAATGCCACCTTGGTGAAATCCCAACTCTGAAGGACATGAGGTTTTCCCCACCCAAATCAAAACCCAAAGTTCATAGCCCCCTCAGGTCATAGTCCTCCTCTGACTGTCTTTGGTCCATGCCTTCCAACCACTTGGCGGGGAGCATCCTTGCCTCTCATGGGAAAGAATGTTATTTTGGCTACACTCCCCTGCTCAGCTATCTCTATCTCCCCCTTCATGTTCCCACAACTGCAACCAGCCTTGTTGGGGCAGCCCTGAAGATGCCCAAAATGGTTTTATGGCTGACACTCAGGCAGTGTGACAAGGCTGGTTTGGAGCTAGACAGATGGACAGCTGGAAGGAAGTTATATGTCAGAAGACTCATTACTCATGCTTGATTTGACAACATTGATGATGAAGATGATGCCAATGAAGGCTGTTTGGAAACTGAAACAGTATTTGCTGTGTGAGTAACAAGGAGACAGCAAGGAGCCTGGGAGTGGCTTAGCTCAACTGTTCTCTACTACAGCTCTGAGTCTGTGCTGAGCTCTAGTCTGCTGCTCTGAACTGAAACTGAAACTGTTCTCTCCTCTGCCTGTGTTTGCTTGTACTCTCTACCACTTTGGAAAACCTGCATTTGGTATTGTATATTTTCTTCATGTGTTATATTATATATAAAGAGAAGTTAATGAATCCTGCTGAATAAGTTACCTGTGTGTGCGTTCTGGATGTGATTGTTGCTGCAAACTCTGACAGAACCTGGGTCTTCCTGGTGCCACCTGAAGACCTTAACCACAATACCACAGCAACGTTTAGTCCAGCTTTAGTGCTTTAAGCATCTGTGTTCCTGGATTGCTGTGAACCAACTCTAAGATGTTACATTTGCCTGACTTTTGAATGGGGCTGTTGAGAACGTCCTCATCCCACATCCCTTATGCCCAAGACTCTTTTTGGAGGGTATGTTAATATCACAATTCTAATGTAGCCCTGGTTTTCAATGGTGAGGTGGCAATATTAAAAGAGCCAAGGTGGCGCAGTGGTTAAATGCAGCACTGCAGGCTACTGCTAGATCAGCAGTTCAGCGGTTCAAATCTCACCGGCTCAGGGTTGACTCAGCCTTCCATCCTTCCGAGGTGGGTAAAATGAGGACCCAGATTGTTGGGGGCAATATGCTGACTCTCTGTAAACCGCTTAGAGAGGGCTGAAAGCCCTATGAAGCGGTATATAAGTCTACTGCTATTGCTATTGCTAATATTGGAGATGTTGAATTCCCTTTGGTGCACAAAGAAAATGAGCCAGGCCCTTAAAGAAAACATGTGCAAGAAATCAGACCATTGCTGAAAACACTGGTGCCTTAGGGTATCCAGTGTCAACTGTCAGGCCAGCTCTCATATCTTTCCTGTCTGACTCTCCTGGGGGAATGAAATAGAATTCAGGGCCATGACAGCGAACCTATGGCACGCATGCCACAGGTGGCACACAGAGCCACATTTGCCAGCACGGCAGCCCTCATCTCCGCACGTATGTACATGCCAGCCAGCTGATCTTCAGCCTTCCGGAGGGCTGAGGGAGGCCATTTTCACCCTCCCCAGGCTTCAGGAAAGCCTCCGGAGCCTAGATAGGGAGAAAAACAGGCCCAATGGGTCAACTTCCGGTTGGGTCATTGGGCTATTTTTCTCCCTCTCTATGCTGTGGAGGCTTTCCTGGAGCCCGGGGAGGGGGAAAATGGCCCAACAGGCAAATTGGAAGCTTATTCCTGAACTTCCGGTTGGGCCATTGGGCCATTGTTCGCCCTATCCAGGCTTCAGGAAAGCCTCCGGAGCATAGAGAGGGAGAAAAACAGCCTAACAGGCTAACCAGAAGCTCATTCCTGAACTTCCGGTTGGGACGTTGGGTCTGTTTTTCACCCTCATCAGGCTCTGGAGGTTTTGTTGAAGCCTAGGGAGGGGGAAAGGGAATGCCGGGGGAGGCCATTTTCATCCTCTCCAGGCTTCAGGAAAGCCTCCAGAGCCTGGGGAGGGCAAAATTTTCCCCCACACGGGGGGTTGCTCACATGCACAATAGCACGCACACACAGAAATTTGGCACGCCTTTAGAAAAAGGTTAGCCATCACTGACCCAGGAAATAGGCAGTTCACTCCAATGAAAGTTTCCTTCCTCATCTTTCATCCCCTTATTCAGGAATGTCTAGCCCTTTTGTCTAGGGTAGCTGCAGTGGTGTTGCTCTAGACAACCAATTGGGAAGACCCAGGTTCATACCATCTGAAATGGTATAGGGTTTCCTGCCTAAGCAGGGGGTTGGACTAGAAGACCAACACAGTGAAATCCAACCAAGTTGAATTCTTCATTTGCTTACACCTAATGGACAGAACCTTGCCAGACTAAAGCCACAACTCTCTAACCTTTTAGATCTGTTCTGAGATATTGACTTCCGACTCCCTTTGGTGCAGTAGAATAAGGCATTAGCATCTTTTCTCTTCTAATGGACGCTGCCTTACTTACCTGTTTCCCTGAAAATAAAACCTCCCTGCATAATAAGCCCAATCGGGCTTTTGAGCGCATACGCTAAAGTAAGCCCTCCCCTGAAAATAAGCCCTCCCCCAAAATATTGCAATACAGCAGCAGCCGTGAGGTGACCACGCTCGCTGTCTCCTGCACCTCAAAAATAATAAAACTTCACCCAAAATAAGGCCAAGCACTTGTTTTGGGGGTCAAAAGAAAATAAGATCCTGTCTTATTTTCAGGGAAACATGGTAACTGCTTCCCTTCACATATATTGGATTTCAATTCCCACAATCCAAAACTACCACACTGAGCCTGTACAGATATCGGTTAAAGGAATGGCTACAGGTACTCCCGGAGGGGTCTGGAAGCTTCCCTTGCATTGTTCTCCTGGCTGCACAGGAAACCAAGGCAGAGGTCCTGAGGAGATTTTCCTCAGACTCTGCAGACTCCAGGCCATTTTCAACTAGCCAGCTGCCCCCAACCTCCTTGGCGTGGAAGGCTTCTGGGCTTCCCCCTTCTGTGAAGATATCAGCAGCTGCATAGGGGTGCCCTTTGCTGTCAACCTGACACTGGTACAACTTGAATGCCAACGGCTCTGAGCAGACACGTCAAAGTGTTGGAATTTGCAGAAGAAAAAGGAGAGAAAAAGCACCTCTGAGACCAAGCTTTTCTCAGAGTTTCCTTTATTACGATGTATTGAAAAAGAATGGGATACGCTTACAGAAATCTCAGCAGTTGGGTTGTTTCCACTTTAGGAGCCAATTTATCACTCAGCTGATTAAGGCGGTGACTTTCTCAAGGTTTTTTTTTAATCAACAGACTCTCTGGGAATGGGCACAGAGGCTAATCGTTGCCTGATTTATCTGGAGTTTGCAGGTGGTGGGGATGCCAATTTCTCTGGAGTTCTGAACCAGGCCCTGAAAGAGGGAAGAATTGCTCCGGAGTCTGTCAGGTGCCTCCTGGGCACTCAAAACAGAATTTGCTTTCTCATAAAGGTCTTTCATTGTTCAGATTACAGCTAACAGATTAACAGAGTTGGACGGGACCTTGGAGGTCATCTAAACCCCCACCCAAGCAGACCCTACACCATTTTTGACAGATGGCTGTCCAATCTCTTCTTGAAAGCTTTCAGTGGTGAAGCTCCCACAATTTCTGAATGCAACTTGGTTGATTGTTCTCACTGTCAGAAAATTTCTCCTTATTTCTAGGTTGAATCTCTCCTTGATCAGTTTTCATCCATTATTCCTTGTCTGGCCTTTGGGTATCTTGGAAAACAGGTTGACTCCCTCCTCTCTGTGGCAGCCATTCAAATATTGGAAGACTTCTATCATGTCACTCCTGGTCCTTCTCTTCACTAGACTAGCCATGCCCAATTCCTGCAACCGTTGTATGTTTTAGCTTCCAGTCCCCTCATCATCCTGGTTGTTCTTCTCTGCATTCTTTGTAGAGTCTCAACCTCTTTTTTATAGTGTGGTGACCAAAACTAGATGCAGAACTCTAGGTATCAGAGCAAATCCCAGGTCTGACTTCCACAATGAACCAAAAGCAAGTGGAGAGAGCTGTCTTTAGAATGGCAGGAGAGAAGGACAATGCTTATGGGATGACAGCAAGGGGGGAACTGAGAGACCAGTTCTGTCCTAAAGTCCGCAGTTGAATCCTTCAATCATGGTTGACTACTCTTAAGAGAAGAGACAGGTGACCAAATGGCCAGGTTGCATGAAAAGGCATAAGCCATGGCCTCCTTCTCAATTTGCCCTTTGACTTCCTGAGACCCGCTCATCCATCTGTAGAACAAGTCAGATACTGGCTTTCTTGCATTATTGGAAACCATCAAGCTTAATCAAGGAGAGAAGCAACCTGGAATTAAGGAGGAACTTCATAACAGTGAGAACAATTAACCAGTGGAACAATTTGCTTTCAGAAGTTATGGATGCTTCATCACTGGAAATTTTTAAGAAGAGACTGGACAGTCATTTGTCTGAAATGGTATAAGATCTCCTGCTCGAGCAGAAGGTTGGACTAGAACACCTCCTAGGCCCCTTCCAATTCTGCTATTCTATCTTCTATCTTCTGTTGTCTTGGCCATTTGAGGGGGCTAAATGGGAGTTCTACTATTAGCAATGCCATCTTGTGGAAACTTCCAGCATTCCAGATGTCCCAACTAAAATGATGTTCTACCATGTGGCCCATCATGGATGGAAACTGATCAAGGAGAGATACAACCTAGAAATAAGGAGAAATGTTCTGACCATGAGAGCAATCAACCAATAGAGCATTCAGAAGTTGTGGGAGCTTCCTCACTGGAAACTTTCAAGAAGAGACTGGACTGCCATCAGTCAGAAATGGTGTAGGGTCTGTTTGGGTGTGGGGTTGGACTAGATGATCTACAAGGTACTTTCCAACTCTGTTGATCTGACACATGTCTGATTGTTGCCCTAGCTGTGCCTCTTCCCCTGGTCTCCCAAGACCATCCCCAAAAGACCAGTATATAAAATTTTGGTGATTGCAGTCTGCAGAAGGATTCGTCTCATCCCCCCCACCCCCCGGAAAATTTGTCCAGGAAAGAAGAGACAAAGCCAAGAGATACCCTGGAAGACTGCAAATGCAGCAAACACATTGACTTCTGCCCTCGATCCCTTGAAGCAATCTTCTGTGGGAATGCCACTGGATAGATGGCGGCAGGACTGAAAAGTGTAGCAGTACAAAATTGCAAGGAAAAGCCCTCTGGAACTAATTTTTTTCCCTTGGAAATCACAGCTGTGTCTCCAAGCAGACTCTATTTTCTGACCCAAGTTGGATGCCTGGTAGCTGTGTGGAAGGGTTTCCTATAAAGCCTCAATCAACATCCATATGCAACTCTCTGAAACCTTGTTTAGGACTCTTGGTTTGACTTTGCGTGCGCCGTCTTCTTCTGAGCCTTTGGAACAAGACCATTATCTCCTATCCTGGACGACTCCCAGATTCTAGCCTACCAATTACTCACTGATGGTTGAATGTCTATGGAGATTCTCAGTAATCCAAGACATGGTTGTCCCAAAGGTGCCTTTGGTTTTTTCTTTGAAGACATTTCGCTTCTCATAAAAGAAGCTTCTTCAGCTCTGACTAGATGGTGGGGAATGGAAGGATTTATACTCCTTGCAGACATCTGGTCATTTGCATCCTTTTAGAGGGTGGTTGAGGCACTTTGAGGTTTATCTGTGTCTTCAGGGTCACCTGAGTGGTGCTAAGTCTGCAATTTTTCTGGAAATCTGCATAGCAAAGTGCATAGCTAAAAGTCTATAGAGCAGTGTTTCTCAACCTTGGCAACTTGAAGCTATCCGGACTTCAACTCCCAGAATTCCCCAGCCAGCGAATGCTGGCTGGGGAATTCTGGGAGTTGAAGTCCGGACATCTTCAAGTTGCCAAGGTTGAGAAACACTGCTATAGAGATTCTCGGCCATCCAAGTCCTGGTTGTCCCAAAGGTGCTTTTTCAGGAGGCAACTGGACTTTCTTGTTTGTCTTTGAAGATGTTTTGCTTCTCATCCTCAAACATTTAGCTATGCGCTTTGGGGTGAACACCCTTCGAATGGTGCGGGAGTATGAATGGATTTCCAGAAAAAATTTCAGACTACAGAAAAACCATTTGCACTTCAGTTTGAGATGCAAACACAGAATCTTCCATGACAGCCTGTATCTTTTCTTCAACAGGGAAGGGACACAGGGCAGAAAACATCCCGCAACCCAGAAGGCTCCACATCCATTTGCATCACTCAGGTGATCCTGAGGACACAGGCAGACCTCCAAGTGGCCTCAATGACCAATGAAAGAATGTGAATGACCAGCTGTCTGCAAGGAATATAAATCCTTCCCTTCCCCACCATCCAGTCACAGCTGAAGAAGCTTCTTGGATGAGAAGCGAAATGTCTTCAAAGAAAATTGAGAAGTCCAGTTGCCTCCTGAAAAAGTTCAGCTCTCTAGCTGAAACCCCCGAAAGAGAATCCTGGCAGGCAGACAGCTGTGGTCCAAGTTTCAAGAGGTTGCCTAGCTGAAATGGTTTGTGCGACAGAGAACTGCATCTCAGAATTTTCTTACACATTGTTCTGCTAGGAAGCCCATGTCTGTTTCCACCTGGGTAGCTCAATCTGTTGTGGCCCACCAGCGACTGAATCGGAAATGAAGAAGTTGGGGTGGAACATGGGCCAGTCCTGGTGTCTGGGGAAAGCTTGGATGAGGGTTCTGTGTCGGAGGCAGAGAGGGGGCCAAAGCTGTCTGACAGTTATCAGGCAGTTATCAGTTGCCTTCACAGTCAGAGATCAGTGAGGCAGACGAACAGCTGGAGCCTGTTCCCAGTGTTCCCAGTGTGCGCATGCGCAGAGTTGCCAGATGAAGGGAACAGCTAAAGAACAGGGGCTGATTTGGGAGGAAGGCCACAGGTGAATGATGAATGGCCCCTCCCAGAGGAAATAAAAGAGGAGCGAAGGGGGAGTGGAGTTTGCAGGAGACAATTAGTTCGCTTAATTGGTTCATGACTCTCCGAGACTCCTTGCCAAGTTTTGCAGATATCGGCCTGGCAGCTCTCCAAGCCAGATAAGGTCTGTGACTGTAAATCCTCCTTTGAAAGACTTTGCTGAATGTGAATGAGCAGAATTCACAGCAAATTAATAAAATGGGGTTTTTGTCAGGACAAGGAATTTGCTTCAGGCTCTTGGGAAACCTGGGTCAGAACACAATCAACTTATAAGGCTATGCACTAGTTGAGGCCTACTCCCCTCTGCCCAGTCTCTCATTACTCACCGAACGGATTCAATTTTTTTCCCTTCCGAGGTGATTATTTGTGTTTTGTATGCCTTTCCTAATCACCTCCACAAACTCATCGTACTCTGTTTATTAGAGTTCTCTGTGCACATGCAGCTAATATGCGTTCAATATGCAAAAGAGCGTTTCCCCCAGAATTACAGCGTTCCCAATGGTAGAATTCTCAGCAGGGAGGTAATAGCAAAAGATGACGCCTGGGAGATTTATGAAGAGGAAGACCAAGGTATAAGGAACAAGGCTGAAGGGGGGAAGGAATTACTCCAGAATTAATGTGAAAGCCTGAAGTCCAACAGCTTGATGGATTCTGGGTTTATTTTTTAAAAGTTGCTAAATCCCATTGGGACGTGATGGCTCAGTGGCTAAGATGCTGAGCTTGTCGATCAGAAAGGTCGGCAGTTTGGTGGTTCGAATCTCTAGCGCCACATAACGGAGTGAGCTTCCATTACTTGTCTCAGCTTCTGCCAACCTAGCAGTTCGAAAGCACGTAAAAGATGCAAGTAGAAAAATAGGAACCACCTTACTGGGAAGGGAACAGCATTCCATGCTCCTTCAGCATTGAATCATGCTGGCCACATGGCCACGGAGACATCTTTGGACAGCGCTGGCTCTTTGGTTTTGAAATGGAGATGAGCACCGCCCCCTAGAGTCAGGAACAACTATATGCGAGGTAACCTTTACCTTTATCTAAATCTCATTGCCAAGTAAGAACTCCCTTGCTTTGGGTGACAACCAGAATAAAAACATGAGGATTTTTTCATTAAAACAATCTCATTAATAAGGGGGAAAGCAACATGATATCCATGAAGTAAAGGTAGTCCTCAACTTACAACAGTTCATTTAGGGACCATTCAAAGCTATAACGGCACTGAAAAACCTTACTTATGATCGTATTTCACAGTGGCAACCCTTGCAGCATCTCCCATGATCCCGTGATTAAAATTCAGACACTCAGCAACTGATTCATATTTACGACGGTTGAAATTCCTGGGATCATGCGATCCCCTTTTCTGAGAAGCAAAGTCAAGATTCATTTAACAACCGGGTGACTAATTTAACAACTGCAGTGATTCACTTAACAATCATGGCATGAAAGCTCATAAAATGGGGCAAAACTCACTGAAGAAATGTCTCACTTAACAACAGAAATTTTGGGCTCCGTTGTGGTCGTAAGTCAAGGACTACCTGTATATGCAGCCAAATACCAATCATCCCTTTGAAACTCATCAGATTCCCTGTTTCCCATCAATTTAACTTTCTCTCCAAAACAAAAGAGAACAGATTTGCTGCAAAATCACGTAAAGTATTAGTGCTGCTTTATAAAACCTAGTAAGGCCACACCTTGAATACTGCAACCAGTTTTGGTCCCCATACAATAAAAAAGATGTTGAGACTTTGGAAAAAGGGCAGAGAAGAGCAACTAAGATGATCAAAAGCTGGAAACTAAAACATAGGGAGAATGGCTGCAGGATTTGGGTCTGGCTAGTCTAGAGAAAAGAAGGACTAGGGGTAACAAGATAGCAATATTCCTGTACTTGAGGGGCTGCCCCAAAGAAGAGGGGGTCAAATTATTCTCCAAAGCACCAGAAGGCAGGAGAAGAAACAATGGATGGAAACTAATCAAGGAGAGAAGCAACCTGGAATTAAGGAGAAACTTCATAACAATGAGGACAATTAACCAATGGAACCGCTTGCCACCAGAAATTGAGGGTGCTCCATCACTGGAGGTTTTAAAGAAGAGACTCGATATTTATCTGAAATGGTATAGATTCTCCTGCTTGAGTAAGGGGCTGGACTAGAAGACCGCCAAGGTCCCTTCCAGCTCATTCATTCATTATAAAATAGAGCCCTGGCCTCATGTATCATCTTGATTTCAAAGAATGAAGGAAGACCCCAATCTCTGCCTCTGGCCCTTTTATAAAAGAGCAGTGGTGGTGGGCTGGTAGAAAGTCCCTTTGGGAGCAGGAGCACAGCCTGCCCACTTGACATCAACACGGGCTGTGGGACATAGGCTCCTTAAATTGTTTTTGGAATAAAGATATAAAATGTGCCATAGTTCCCTTAATCTTCCAGGAACAATTGAAGTCAAATGAGGTCCAGGCAGAAGAAGAACATCATGGCTTCGAAATCTAAGGGAGCAGTTTGGACAAAACTCAGCAGCACTTTTTCATGCAGCTCTTGATAAAAATAGGACCGTCAATATGATCGCCAACGCCCGATGATGGATAGGGCACAAGAAGAAGACTAAAGGTATAGCTGATACATTTCTAAATGATAACCAGGCAATCCATGCTCCAGTTGGGTCATCGTTTCAGAGATATGCCCTTGCCTTCCCCAGGAAAGCCGGGATACATAGAGAGACGGATCTGCCTTGAAAATAACCCAAGATGAATTGTATTGTGCAGCCAAACTTCACCACAAGAAATGTTTTATGGTATTTGTATTATATCATAAACTGCTTTATGATAATGTTGTTGTCATAAAAGGCTTTGTAAACTTTGTCGTATTTCCCGTGGAGATTCGAACCCTCACCACTCTCCAGGCCTTCCGCAAAGCCCTTAAAACCTGGCTGTTCCGACAGGCCTGGGGCTAAAGAACTGCTGCCCTCGTCTCGAATTGGTATGACTGTTGTGTTTTAATTTTGTATTGTTTTTATGTCGTTTTAAATTCTGTTTGTATCCCCTTCCCTGTTGAGTTGTGAGCCGCCCTGAGTCCCCTTCGGGGGAAAAGGGCGGCATATAAATAAAATCAACATTAACATCAACATTAACATTTCAATTCCACAGCAGTCATGGGTCCCAGATTTTGCATGCCTTCTGCACATTAGACCATTTGAGTTGGTTAAAAAAAGTTTTAAAAAAACTTGGTTAAAGAAGTTTAAAAACTTGGTTAAAAAGTTTTACTTTATAGTGCACCATTTCATCTGATTGACAATTACAGGAATCAGAGTTTTAGTAATATATACATTGTTTTGGTAAAAGAAAATATTTTTTAAAAACATCTAACGTACTTACAAATATGTTTTTCTTAGGACCAGCCAAAACACTTACGGTGTTCAAGCTGTTGAGTCATTGGGAATAACAGAATAATAGAGTTGGAAGAAACCTTGGAAGTCTTCCAATCCAACCTTCTGCTCAGGCAGGAAAACCTCTACTATTTCAGACAAATGGTTGTCCAATCTCTTCTTAAAAACTTCCAGAGGTTGTACGTGTTGGAGCACCCACAACCTCTGGAGACAAGCCATACCACTGATTAATTGTTCTAACTGTGAGGAAATTTCTCCTTAGTTCTAGATTTTTTTTTCCTTGACTAATTTTCATCCCTTTCTTCTTGTCCTGCCTTCTCATCCTGCTTTGGAGAATAGTCTATGAAGCTTCTTGGTAATCCAGGTCATGGTTGTCCCAAAGGTGCTTTTTCAAGAGGCAACTGGACTTTCTTGGTTTTTAATTTTGAAGACGTTCCCTTCTCACCCAGGAAGCTTCTGTACTCTGCCCATGGCATTTCCCTCCGTCAACCAGGCTAGATCTCAAAAAGGAGATCAGGTTAGTGTGGCATGACTTCATTAGATTAGAATAGAATAGAATAGCAGAGTTGGAAGGGACCTTGGAGGTCTTCTATTCCAATCCCCTGCTAACAGAGGAAACCTTATACCACTTCAGTCAAATGGCTATCCAACATCTTCTTAAAATCTTCCAGTTTTGGAGCATTCACAACTTCTGGAGGCAAGTTGTTCCACTGGTTAATTGTTCTGTCAAACTAATCTCCGTGATTAGTTTCCACCCATTGCTTCTTATTCTACCCTCAGGTGTTTTGCGGAATAGTTTGACTCCCTCTTCTTTGTGGCAGCCTCTGAGATCTTGGAGACTGCTGTCATGTCTCCCCTGGCCCTTCTCTTCACTAGACTAGCCATGCCCAGTTCCTGCAACCGTTCTTCATATGTTTTAGCCTCGAGTCCCCTCATCATCTTTGTTGCTCTTCTCTGCACTCTTTCTAGCATCTCAACATTTTTTACATCATGGCAACCAAAACTGGATGCCGTATTACACGTGTGGCCTTACCAATGCATTATAAATTGTTATTAACACTTCACGTGATCTTGATTCTATCCCTCTGTTAATGCAACTTAGGATTGCATTGGCTTTTTGGGCAGCTGCAGCACAAGGCTGGCTCCTATTTAAATGGTTGTTCACTAGGACTCCAATATTCCCCTCACAGTTACTACTATTACGCAAGGTACTACATATACTGTACATGTGCATTTTGTTCTTCCTGCCTAAATGTAGAACCTTACATTTTTCAGCATTGAATTTCATTTTGTTAGATAGCGCCCAATGTTCAAGTTTGTCAAGATCCTTCTGTATCTTAAGCCTTTCTTCTTGAGTTTAGCACAACTCCACATTGGCTTCTGTTAATTCATGCATCCTTATCTATTGATAATCTGCCCAAGGACCTTAACCACCAATATCAAACTCACAGTCCTATCGTTTCTCTGCCCCTTCCCCTCTTTGAAAACATAAACCCAAAGCCCATACTTTATTTTACATCATTCTGATGGATAAAGTCATCAGGCTGCCCACAATATTAAATTTCTTTTTCTTTAACTCTAACAGAGTTATGAGGGCTCCATCCCTCCTTTTAAGGGTTATTTCTCTTCAGTTCCACTCTCTTATGTTTCATCCAACCAATGACTTGGTGCTTCTCCATCATGTTATGCCCTCGCCCTCCCCTCGAGGCTTTGGTGATAGGCATTGAAAAGCATTTGGAGGCTTTTCTAGTTGAAGTGGAGCTTTTAATTGCCATTGTGTTTTGATTGGGGTGGAGTGCTTGTCAGGTATTTAATTGTTCTTTGGAACTATAATTCTATGAGGTCTCTTGGGAAACTGTCCTCTGAAAGAAGTGTTCAAACAAAAAATCCATTCATGAATGAATCGCCCTGGGGGTGGAGGTAAGATACACAAGATGAAGCCATTGAAAAATGGCATTAAAAGTACACTGTTTTAGAGATTAACAGAATTAGAAGGGGTCTTTTGGTCATCTAGTCCAATCCTCTGCCCAAGCAGGAAGCCTCACATCATTTCTGATCAATGGAAGTCCAGTCTCTCCTTGAAAGCTCCCAGTGATGAAGCTCCCACAATCTCCAAAGGCAGCTTCTGTTCCATGGGTTGATTGTTCTTCCTCGTTATTTCCAGGTTGAATCTCTCCTTGGTCAGTTTCCATCCATTGTTCCTTGTCTGGCCTTGGGGTGCTTTGGAAAATAGCTTGACCCCCTTCTCTCTTTTGCAGCCCCTCAAATATTGGAAGATGCTCTCCTGTCTCCCCTGGTCCTTCTCTTCCCTAGACCAGCCAAGCCCAGTTCCTGCAACTATTCATTGTTATGTTTTACCCTCTGGTCCCCTCATCATCCTGGTTGCTCTTCTCTGCCCTCTTTGTCAGAAAATGTCTCCTTATTTCCAGGTTGAATCTCTCCATGGTTCATTTCCATCCATTACTCCTTGTCTCGCCTTCAGGTGCTTTGGAGAATAGCTTGACCCCCTCCTCTATGTGGTAACCCCTCCAATATTGGAAGACTGCTATCCTGTTTCCCCTGGTTCTTCTCTTCCCTAGACTAGCCAGGCCCAGTTCCTGCAACTGTTCATCATATGTTTTGGCCTCCAGTCCCTTCATCATCCTGGTAGCTCTTCTCTGCACTTTTTCTAGAGTCTCAACATCTTTTTTATAGCGTGGTGACCAAAACTGGATGCAGAACTCTAGGTGTGGTCTCACTAAGGCTTTATAGAGTGGTATTAGTATTTCACGTGATCTTGATTGTATCTCTCTGTTGCATTAAAGGTGTTCAGAAAATGAAGAGCCAAACTCCAAATTGACATCATTTGCCCAGCTTAAATGGGTACAAATTCCCATGGAGACTTATCAGAGGGAGATTCAACCTGGGAAATAGGAGGAATTTCCTGACAGTGAGAACAACTAACCATCGGGCCTCCTAGAGTTGTGAGAGCATCACTGGAGGAGTTCAGGGAGAGATTGGACAGTCATTTGTCTGCAATGGAATATAGCTGTGATGGCAAACCTATGGCATGGGTGCCAGAGGTGGCACTCAGAGCCCTCTCTGTTGGTGCACGCGCCATTGCCAGCTGCTTTTCTGGTTTCTGGTGCCCACATGCACACTGGCCAGCTGGTCTTTTTGGGCACCGGAGCACCAGAAAATCGCTTGCAAACAGCCTGAAAAACACCCAGAAAATAGGCCATTTTCTAGGCTGTTTTGGGGCCATTTTTAGGCCGTTTCCGGGCTGTTTTTGGCCCCCAAATATCCAAAAGATGGCCTGAACACAGCCCCCAAAACAGGCATGCATGCACTGTCCAGTGGCCTTCGGGTTTCCAGTTCTCCGGTGCGCACATGTACGCATCCATGTACGCGCATTCTGGTTAGGGCACTCAGTGCCAAAAAGGTTCACCATCCCTGGTATATAGGTTCTTCTGTCTGAGCAGGGGGTTGGACTGGAAGACCTCCCAGGTCCCTTCCAACTCTGTTACTTGGTTCTGTTAATCACCAGGATCAAACTGATGGGAACATGGAGGCAGCGCTGTTGGCTTATAACCCGGAGAAGAATCAGCATTGCTTGAGTGCAAAGATTTCAGAGAGGGAAAAACGTGAACTTGAGCAGGGCACAGTGGCTGCTGCCGTTAGAGAAGCTGCAAAGAGGCTCTTGCTCCGCGAAGCTGCCTGGAGCAGTTCCCAAAAGTAATTATCAGCAAGGAGCTGCTGCTAATTAAAAGCACTAGGGCCCACTGAAGCAGTTGGCATTGTTTCTCTAATTTGGCACTCTGTAGGTGGGATAGACTTTTATTTTATTTTTTTGCCGACGTTCCTGCACTAATCCTGAGCCTCCGAAGGGCTGGAGGCCTAATTTAAAGAGCCTGAACTGGAGAGACAGGGCTTGCTATCCAATTTTCCATGTGCCCCCTTTTCATCTGGCCCCTTCCCCAATTTCTCCCTCCCCCTCCATCTGGCATTCGTGCTGCAGAGGCTGGGGTCGAAAAATTAACGCAAACGTCTTCAGATGTTGCCCATTCTCTGCTTGGAAGTATCGAATGCAGAACCACTCAGCAGCCTTCGGAGTAATTGGAGCTAGTATCAAAGTGCCTTTTTATTTTCTTCTAATGTCAAAATCTGCCTTCTTGTAACTTAAATGTATTATTTTGCTCCCTAAATTCTAGATCACAGAACACATCTGCATTTTTTCTTTGTGTTAGCCCAGGGGTCAGCAACCTTAAACCCTCAAAGAGCCACAAAGGTCCTAACTGGGAGCCCCTCATCCGATTCTGGAGCTGAACGGAAGTCTCCTCCTAGTGCGGCATCCTTTTTCCTCTACATCATGACTATAGCTTTGTTGCTTGCATCCTTCCAATTTATATTGATATTGATTGTTTCCTGATTGCTTATTTGTACTCTATGACTACTGTTAAGTGTTGTATCTTGTGATTCTTGAAAAATGTCTCTTGTCTTTTTATGTACACTGAGAGCTTCTGCACTAAAGGCAAATTCCTTGTGTGTCCAAATCACACTTGGCCAATAAAGAATTCTATTCCCTTCTCTCCTCTCCTCTCCTCATCCTCTCCTCCTCTATTCTCTTCTCTTCTCTTTTCTCTCTCCTCCTCTCCTCCTCTATTCTATTCTATTCTATTCTATTCCATCCCATCCCATCCCATCCCATCCCATTCTATTCCACCTGTCCTAACCAAAAGTCCTATCAATTATGGAGCCAATTGGCAACAGGGAGCCACAGCAGAGGGATGAAAGAGCCACATGAGGCTCCAGAGCTGCAGGTTGCTGACCCCTGCATTAGCCTTTCAGGTATTTGAAGGGGACTAAAATATCCCCTTTGGTCTTTTGTCTTTCTTCATAACTTCCAGCTTCAGGTGCTCCAGACTGCCTGAATCTTCCTTCAGGTGTGCTTTCCTGCCCCAGTAGACTCAGACCAATGCAGAATGCCATGAAATGGTTACTTCCTATGATTTGGAAACGACCCATCAGTTGTGGTCCTATCCCTATTAATTCCCCCTGCCTTTTTGTCCCCGTAGTAGCTACTGACGCATAGATTCACAGCCACAGGTGTTGATTCATGCCACTTTAGCTTCTATAACATTTATCATTCTGTTGGGCACAAAGTCGTGGTGAGACGGGTTTTTTCCCCCAGGCAACTTGGTCCTTCATCCTGTCTTGACACATAACCGCTTTGTCCTTAGGGCCAAACATTTTTGTCCATCTACTCTAGGGGAGTTCTTGGGGCCCCAAAGAGGAACTAAGGAGCTATAGGTATTCTGCAGGCCAGGATTTCCAATTATGCCTCTTGTGAGTAGCTGTGGGTCCTAATGAAATCCTTTCTTTATAAGTTTTCATGAGCCGTGGTGATGCACCAGTTAGAATGCAGTATTTCAGCCTGCCATCTGCCAGCAGTTCGATTCTGACTGGATCAAGGTTGACTCAGCCTTCCATCCTTCCAAAGTTGATAAATGTGGACCCATATTGTTGGGGGAAAGAGGCTGATTCTGTAAACTGCTTAGAGAGGGCTGTAAAGCATTGTGAGTGGTATATGTCTAAGGTCTATTGCTATTTCCTTCCTTCCTTCCTTCCTTCCTTCCTTCCTTCCTTCCATCCATCCATCCATGATGTGCAGTGATTAGAATGCAGTATTGCAGGTTAATTCTGCTGACTGCCAGTAGTTCGATCCTGACTGGCTCAAGGTTGACTCAGCCTTCCATCTTTCCATGGTGGGTAAAATGAGGATCCAGATTGTTGGGGGCAAAAGGCTGGCTCTGTAAATCACTTAAAGAGGGCTGTAAAGGCTGTGAAGCAGTATATAAGTCTAAATGCTATTACTATTCTTCAATGACTGGGCATGTTACATGTTTCAGTACATGTGCTGGGTATGTGCAGATCCCCGTTATGGCTGAAAGCAATATGGCATTGCTTTTCTTTTGCACCTCCTTGACCAAGCACCTCAATGAAGTGGAAAACCACTCTGAAAGTATGCACAGCCCAGGACAATGTCCACGGTCCCTAGTCTAGCTGCGTGCCCAGAATGGAATGTTAATGGTGTCAACAGCAGCAGGGTATCTGGAGTCAGCAGAGAGGAAGTGAGAAGGAGAAGTGAAGAAGACAAGTGGTGGCAGCCGAGGGAGGAAGAGATGAAGAGACCAAGAATTAAATTAAGAATCAACCTAGAAATAAGGAGAAATTTCCTGACAGTCAGAACAATCGATCAGTGGAATAGCTTGCCTTCTGAAGAAGTGGGTGCTCCATCACTGGAGGTTTTCAAGAAGAGACTGGACAACCATTTGTCTGGAATGGTATAGGGTTTCCTGCTTGAGTGGGGGATTGGACTAGAAGACCTCCGAGGACTCTTTCAACTCTATTTTGATTGTTTGATATACGAAGAACGATTGCAGGAATATGGATATGTCTAGTCCTAACCCTAACCCTTCCTTCTTCCAGGAAGAAGACCTGGAAGAAGTCTTCTTAGTCTGTTAAATATATAATCTCCCTCTCTCTCTCTCTCTCTCTCTCTCTCTGTCTCTGTCTCTCTCAAATTATGATATGTCTGTTTCACGAACATTGAGGGAAGGCATCGAAGGGGGAATAAATAAAACAAGATTACAGCCATACATAAAAAGTTTGACTGCATAACTGTGGACTCCATCTTGACTTTTTTGACCAACTCCCTGTGCTCCTGCTCTTTTTATAGGCGACATCGATCAGAGTTTTGAAATATGCCGCAGACCATTTTGCAAATACGTGTCTCTCTTAATCATGGTCTGTGACAGAAAGTGCCCCCGCCTTCCTGTCAAAGTACAGATGTAATCTAAGTGAAAACAGTGTTCAATTGACCCCGAAAATTACAAAGGTTACCATGGCACAGCAGATCCACAGCGAAATTAGCGACACGTCTCTACATCAAGGCGTGTAAACTAATTTGTTCAACAGATCTATCTGAGCCACACTCTGAGAAGGCAGAATTACTTCCTTTCCATTAGAGATAGCAGGCTTTGACATCAGTTCCTTTTCCACTCTTCTGGATCCAATATTTACATAATTGTTCAGATCCTATATCTGACAGATATTTATGGAAAGATAACACCACCTCTTCTCGCAAGCTGTAAAATAGGCTTGCGTCAAGCATATTTATAGCTTCTTACACACCCAGCTTAGATTTATGTAGGTAAAGCTACATTCCTAGTATCTGGGATATCTCCGAAATAGCTTTTCGTACAACTTGGGGCCATTTGCGGAGATCTGCAATCCCAACACATAAGCAAGTCATTTATAACTCTAACATCCCACATTTTATGATCTTTCCTAGTTCGGCATCTCATTGATAAAATGCCATCAAAGATCTGGGCCAGATCTGGATGGGGAATGCAAGTTGCTTTTTTTTCCAATCAGCCTTTCGGTCTCTCACAAGAATCATTGCCATTTTTCTGACTGAGTGCTTTTCTTGAAGATCCAGATCAGGGTTCTCAACCAGGGGTGGGATTCAGCCGGTTCGGACCAAGAAGCTTCTTCAGCTCTGACTGGAGGGTGGAGAATGGAAGTCAGAGCTGAAGAAGCTTCTTCAATGAGAAGTAAAACGTCTTCTAAGAGAAACCAGAAAGTCCAGTTGCCTCTTGAAAAAACACCTTTGGGACAAGCATGACCTGGAGGATGGAGAATCTCCATGTACAATTGGCCAGATAAATTCTCCCAATTTCTGCAGCACAAGGAGAATGTCCCCAGCTGCTTTTCAACAGGAGGCCTTCCCCTCAGGATGTGAAAAAGGGTCCCACAGAAAAAGCTCATTTCTCGGATCTTCTCCTGAGACTAAATGGGAGGCAAGGGGGGGGGGTGCCAGGGAAACCTGTCAGGGTTCCAAATAGTATCCAAAATCAGAGTCCAAGGCAAAGTATTGCTCAAAGTTCCAATTGATTAAGAGAGCCATGTTGACACATCTGGGGAAACCCAAATCTGGAAGTTTCCCAGTTTTCCCCACCCAGTTGAAAGTTCAAGATCTTGCCCCCACACCCACAAGTCCATCACATGGTCCAATCTTCCGCTGCCATGCTGGCAGTTCCACCCATCCAATTTGGGTCAGGTGAAGAGGTGCAGAGAGAAAGAATGAACTTGGCTTTCTAGAAAGAATTTTGTTATGGCTGCATATCATCTAGCTCCATACAACCCCTCCTCCCATTTTCCCACAATAGAAAATGCATAGCAGAATAATAGAAAGTGAGGCAGGCCTAAGATCCAAAAGAAAAGATGGCTGCAGGCCTGACAATTTTGTTAAAACTGTGCACGCGCATGAAGCACGCGATCACCGAACCAGTTGTTAAACCTGCAGGATCCCACCACTGTTCTCAATCCTGAGCAACTTTAAAATGTGTGGGTTATCAGAGTTTTCTGAGAATTCCCCAACCAGCAGGAAATCCACACATTTTAAAGTTCTCCAGGTTGAAAAGGCCCAATGTAGGTTATTAATTCCATGGGGATTGTCACCTGGATTTGAACTGTGTGGGTCAGGAACAAGAAGAATTTGGGATCTGAGGAGACCTTCAAGGATTTTTGTCTGAGGCAACCAGCCTTCAGTTTGACCTGAGGGTCACTGCTGTCTCAGCCCCAAAAGAGATGCTCTTAAATACCAGATGTTTTTGTGAGGGGAAGCATACAATGTGGTACCTCAAGATTTTGTCTTAGACTCGGCATTCTTCAGCATCTTCATAAATGCAATTCAGTGGTAAGAAAAGTAAGGTGTAACACTTAGGGATGTGGTGGCTCAGTGGCTAAGATGCTGAATTTGTTGATCAAAATGGCTGCCAGTTCAGTGGTTCGAATCCCTAGTGCCACATAATGGAGTGAGCTCCTGCTACTTGTCCCAGCTTCTGCTAACCTAGCAGTTTGAAAGCATGTAAAAATGCAAGTAGAAAAATAGGAACCACCTTTGGTGGGAAGGTTACAGTGTTCCATGCGCCTTTGGCATTTATTCATGCCGGCCACATGACCACGGAGGCGTCTTCGGACAGTGCTGGCTTTTTGGCTTTTAAACGGAGATGAGCCCTGCCCCCTAGAGTCAGCAACGACTAGCACATATGTGGAAGGGGATCCTTTACCTTTTCAACACTTAGGCAACAAAAAAAATACCAAATGGACAGATACAGTATGTGTCACTCACATTGTTAGGGTATCATCACATGATTTTTCCCTCTTTGCTAAACAGGGCATGGGCGTGGCCAGCGTGTAACACATCCAGTGGTAGTATTCACTTACCTTCCCTACCGGTTCGCAAAAGTGAGCACGCCACGTCCATGCATGCGCGCAACCTCTGCACATGTGGTTCATATTTATGACAGTTGCTGTGGCCCAAGGCGACCTCCTGACAAGCAAACCCAATGGGGAAGACTGATTCACTTAACAACTGGTTACTAACTTATCAACTGAAGTGATTCACTTAACAAGTGTGAGGCAAGAAAGGTAATAAAATGGAGCAAAACTCACTTAACCAACATCTCACCCAACGTTTTGGGCTGAATTGTGGTCATAAGTCAAGGACTACCTGTACAGAATTGTTTCTGGGGAAAATGGACCGCAAACTGAGTTAGTTAACCAAGTGCATTTCTATCATCAGGATGCAAATCCTTTCTCACCAAAGCTTTTGCAAGTGTCCCCAATGATTTCCATGAATTGCCATTTTTCAAGTAAAGGAGGTGAAATATGTTAATCCAGGTGGGCTACTAATATTAATTATGTTGAATCTTTAATTATTTTCAATTTGTGGAAATGTCAATCTAATTTCCTTTTTCTCCTTGTTCTACCAACCCCTTTATCTCATTCTTCTTTATTTGAGAAGCTCCTTCAGAATGTAGATTCTAAAGGCCAAATTATCTCCAGCTTCTGAGATGGGTCTATGACAATTCACCACAGCCAACTCAGTATGTCCAACTCAGTATATCCAACTCACTATGTCCAACTCACCACAACCAACTCACCATGGCCAACTCACTACATCCAACTCGCCATGTCCAACTCACCATGGCCAACTCATTACATCCAACTCGCCATGTCTAAATCGCCATGGCCAACTCACTACATCCAACTCACCACAACCAACTCACCATGGCCAACTTACTGCGTTCAACTTGCCGGGGAAGGAAGGATGGATGGATGGATGGAGGGAGGAAGGGAGGGAGGGAGGGAGGAAGGCAATAGCATTAGTACTTAGATTTATATACTGCTTCATAGTGCTTTACAGCCCTCTCTAAGTGGTTTTACAGAGTCAGCCTATTGACCCAAACAATCTGGATCCTCATTTGACCCACCTCGAAAGGAGGGAAGGCTGAGTCAACCTTGAAAATATTTTCAATGTTCTTTTAAAGAAGAGCAGTTTCATGGCAGTCTCATGAGAGGACTCTGATTGTTCCAGTCCAGAATTATGAGATGGAAGTGAATGTTTCAACTTTCATATTCTATTTTCTCCACAGTGCTCTGGGCCTCCTTGATTGCTCCGTGGACTACAGAGGAAGACTTCAGGAGGGGTCTCCTCATCTGGAAGACTCTTCAAGTAGGAGAATGGTTTAATTTGTTTCCTTAAGAGGAGTGGAAAAGCCAGGCTGATTCAAAGCGGTTTCCAAGATTGTTGTCAAAACCTCAAAACCAGCAAGACCAACGAAGCAAAAATGGCATGGATTTTTGATAAGTATCTTTGAAGCTAAAGCTTTGGAGACTGTAAAAGAAGATTTCCTGGCCTCCTTTATAGTGAATTAATGAAGGCAATTTTTTTTCTTTGAACTCCCTCCTCAGATGTCTTCCCACCTGGACTGAATTGCTGTTTATGACTCACCCCTTGCCTCCCAGTCTCCCCACAGTTTTGCTCCGAAAAGCCAATAGAAAAGGCTTTCCAGGACTGATGGTCATACAGGTGTGCTTTGTATTCCTAGCATCCTCACACTGGCTGAAGATGACCCCATTCTCCTTCTGTTCCAGGTGATCATAATTGTTGAGATTGTTCTGACCTAGGCTTCCCCAAAAAGCACGAGGCAGAGTCCTGGTCCCGAGAAAACCTCTTTTACTAAACGAATGTGAATTCCTCTCATTCACATTCAGCCAAGGCCTGGCAAACAGTCTTTCAGAGGTAAAGTTTTGACCACAGGCCTTATCTAGCTTGAAAAGCTGCCATGTAAATATTTTACAAATGAGGTGCTGTGCAAGGAAAGACATGGTACAGAGTCTCTGAGATTCATGAACAGATCTTTACATTCCTGAAACGAATCTAATGACCGAACGAATGAATTGTTTCCTGCAAAATCCCACTCCCCTTTCACTCCACTTTTATTTCCTATGGGAGGGGCCATTCACCATCCACCTGTGGCTTTACTCCCAAGTCAACCCTGATTTCTTAGCTGTTCTTTTCTTCTGGCAGCTCTTTCTTCATGCGCACACTGGGAACAGGCTCCAGCTGTTCCTCTGCCACACGCTGTCTAGCTTCGAAGGCAGCTGAGAACTGCCAGATGGCCTTGGACCCCTCTATGCTTCTGATGCAGAGTCCTCAGCCAAGCCTTCCCGAGCCTCCAGGACTGGCCAATGTTCCTCCCCAACCTCCTCACTGTCTGACTGCTGCCAGCTTTGCTGGCCATTAGCGGGCTACAACAGAAATATCCTTCCCATTGTCAACCTTGAAGCTGTCCTGAGGAAAGCCATTTTTGTCTACTTCAATGTTTCCATACTGGAGCTAAGGGTCAGGGAGGGGCGATCTGAGAGGAAGATTAGAAGATTGGGAGGAACATCAGAAGGACTTCGTCAAAGGCCATCACTGTTCTGTCACAAGTAGACAAAGGCTTTGGGTCAGATGAATCCAACAAGCTGGAGAATTGACTGTCAACCCTGAAGCTGCCCTGACTGAAGCCATTTTCACCACCTCAGTGTTGCCACACTGGAGCTGAGGTTCAGGGAGGGGGGATTTGAGATAGAGGGATTTTTGTAACCAAAACAAAATACTTTCTCTTGGGAACCAAGGACATTCTCACACCTGGTTGGAAGAAGGCAGAGTGATGCCACCCAGTTGTTGCACTACACGATGATTGGATCATGTGACTGATTGTTTTGAGAAAGTAGAAAAACTTTTACTTTTAATGGGGTGAAAACCATGGGAGTTTCAGTCGGTTTTCACCAGATGTGTGCCAATATGCTATTTCCAATAAAAGTAATCTTTGAGGCACCATTTGCCATGGCCAATCTGCTATGGCTAACTCACCACGGCCAACTCGTTATTGCCAAATCTCTTCAGGGCAACTCACTGCTGGACCAGAGTTACACTAATACCAAAGAAACGATGGAATAGAATCATTAAAGAAAGGATGCAAAAGGAGGACAGAATGAAATGGGAATAGCAAAAATTAAAATATTTTTTATTTATTTTAAGTAATTAAATGGAATTGTTAAATCGTCCCGCAGTGAGTTGTCCCATGGTGAGTCATCCTGCAGCGAATTGGCCATGATGAGTTGGCCGCTGCAAGTTGGCTGTGGCAAGTGGTCCCATTCCCATAGCATTCACCCTGGGGAAACCGGAGGGAGCAATAGGGGAGGTTTCTCCAGGGTTTCCCACAATGCCTTGCCCTGTGGTGGCCCCCAACAACAACCTTTGCATTATAAAAGCCTTTCCTCCAACATAAGCCTAAACTGGGGCAGCATTGGAATTGGAAGAGTGAGAGTATTCAGGATGAGAGGAACGGGTTGGGTTTTTGATGAAACTGCTGGTTTCATTCTATCACTAGAAGCTGCTGGTTGATATGTCGGTCAGAAAATAACTTCTCCTGAATTAAAGAGAGAATCTTATCTATCCAAATGGACTGATGGCAATAGAGCTTAGAATCTCAGACAAGCAAACTTTCCAAGTCCTGGCAACCTCTCCCTCCAGCAATCTGGTAGTATCCTTTACAACTAACTCATTTTATGATTAGACATAAACTTCACCAGATGTCTATAGAGTGGACTCCCCCCCCCCACTTCTGTTCAATCATGTTCTGAGGACAGAATCTCAGAGTTGGGAGGAACCTTGGAGGTCTTGGAGGGACCCTGGAACTTTACTGGCTGAGGAATTCTGGGAGTTGAAGTCCACAAGTCTTAAAGTTGCCAAGGTTGGAGACCCCTGTTCTTGTCCAACTCACCACTCAGGTAGGAAGCCCTATACCATTTCAGACAAATGGCTGTCCACTCTCTTCTTAAAAATCTCCAGTAATGAATTTCAGGAGGCAAATTGTTCCACTGGTTAATTGTTCTCACCATTAGGAAACTTCTCCTCAGTTCTAAATTGCTAGTTTCCATTTATTGCTTTTTGTTCGATTGTCTAGTGCTTTGGAGACTAGGTTGATCCTCTCTTCCTTGTGGCAGCCCCTCAAATTTTGGAACACTGCTATAATGTCACCTCTATTCCTTCTTTTCACTAGTTAAAATATACCCATTGCCTGGACAAATCCCTTCAGGCAGAGAGGGGGCCAGGGCCATCTGACATTTATCAGCTGCCTTCGGAGTCAGAGATCAGTGGGGCATAAGAATAGCTGGAGCCTCTTCCCTATGTGTGCATGCGCAGAGCTGCCAGGAGAAGGGAACAGTTAAGGAACAAAGGCCGACTCGGGAGTAAAGGCACATGTGGACGGTGAAAGGCCCCTCCCATAGGGAATATAGGGGAGCGAAAGGGGAGTGGAGTTTGCAGGAGACAATTAGTTCGCTTAGTTAGTGTGAAGATTTGTTCAGGACTCTCAGAGACTCCTTTGCCAAGTATTTTCTTCTACAGCGTTGCATTTAGGAGATACTGGCCTGGCAGCTCTCCAAGCCTGATAAGGTCTGTGGTTGGCAATTCACCCTTGAAAGACTGTTTGCCAGGACTTTGCTGGATGTGAATGAGAGGAATTCACATTAGCTTCATAAAGAGGGGTTTTGTCAGGACAAGGAGTCTGCTTCGCCTAGGTCAAAACACTCTCTAGCCTGATGCCTTATCCACTACACCAGTCTGGCTCTCTGTAGAAAAGACTGATTTAAATCCGGAGAGATGCTACTAAATTCCTGATTTTATATTTTTGCCATCACAGACTAACAATTTCCAGTTCCTGCTTTCAGTGCTCCTTTGAACTGGAAATGCCATGGATCAAAGCTGACTCTTGCTGCGTGTATCTTAAGTGTCTGGGTGAGTTGTGAATTCTCCCCTGTACAAGAGAATCCACAACCTATTCTTTGCCTGACATTTAGCCCCGGACTTGGCTAAGTGGAAGCAACGTCTCTTCTGAGCTTTACCTGGATTATCCCTGACCCATCAGAGGACACGCCGACATGCCGAGGGGGAAATCCGAGGGATCAATCCAGGCTTTCTGATTTATGTGCAGCTCCTACATAACTGACTGCCCGACAATTTCTCAGACTTAAACTAAGTTTTTGTTTAGTTTGATAGCAGAATGAGAATTGGAACACCACTCGTCACCGATGAGAAGAACAATGTTACTATACATTTTAAGAGCTCTCTGGAGAATGGCAGCAATTCCAGGCATGTTGCATTAGGGTTTTATAAAGCAAAACAGAATCTAATAATAGCAATAGCACTTAGACTTATACACCGTTTCACAGTGCATTTACAGCCCTCTCTGAGCGGTTTACAGAGTCAGCCTCTTGCCCCCAATAATCTGGGTCCTCATTTTACCCACCTCGGAAGGATGGAAGGCTGAGTCAACCTTGAACCAGTCAGGATCGAACTGCTGGCAGTGGGCAGAGGGAAGGAAGGAAGGACGGACAAAAGGAATAGCAATAGCCCTTAGACTTATAGTCCACTTTACAGTGCTTTAGAGAGTCAGCCTCTTGCCCCCAACAATCTGATCCTCATTTTACCCACCTTGGAAGGATGGAAAGCTGAGTCAACTTTGAGCCTGGTAAGATTCGATCTGCCAAACTGCTGGCAGCCAGTGATCAGCAGAAGTAGCCTACAGTAATGCACTCTAACCACTGCACCACTGTGGCTCTTATATAATAATGGGGCTTTCCTTCCAACTTGTTCAAAAATTACTCTTTTCCTAATGTACTTTTCTCCTGCTTCCTCTCTCCATTCTGCTATTCTGCTAGCCAAGAAAAGTTCCACTTTTTTTTTTTACTTATTCATCAAATTCATAAAAGAGAATTTGCTTTCAACATTAATTTTGAAGAAAAACAGAAATTCATCCAAGAGGGTGAGCAGATTTTCAGAGCACACCTGTTTTTTTCTTTCTTTTTTTCAAGTTTTTTTATTTTTAATTTATATATATGTAAATACGTGAACAGTGTGGCACCAGGATGTCATACATTCTAATACAAATAGAACTAGTAGAATTAAACATTGTTATTACATTTAACCAACTTATATATTTCTAAGAGAAATATTATCTATCATTTAATTCCATATTTTCTATTGCTGTTGCTTTTATTTTATTATACAAAAGTGTATATAATTCCCTCTTTCTCTTATTTCTGTCTCTTATTCTAATTATTCTTATTAAAAAAAGAATTCCTTTCTATCCTACCTAATTTTTAATCATGTCACCTACCTAAAAGAGGAAAGAGAGGGAAAAAGAAAAGCAAATCAGAACAACAAAGAAAAATCATTTATCCATCGTCTCTTGCCCGCTTTAATACTTTAATCGCTATGCTTTTTTTTTTGACTTGCTTCCCATATTCCTCTCTTGGATTTTTATCTCTGTCTGCATCTACTTCTTGACTGTTCAATCTGTTTCACCCATTTTTTCAATGCGGGGCCCTGAGCTTCTGTAGGTTCCCAGTGGAAGATCTCAGAGTCTTCTTCAAGAGTGGGGATGTTGCATGATCTGGGTTGGTCATTGGGACCAGAGGTTTTGTCTTCTGAGATTTCGGACTTTGTATGAAGAAATTCCCTGAGGATGAGCCCAAAAGCTTGGAAGACAAAACCTCTGGTCCCGATGACCAACCTAGATTGGATCCTGCAACATTATTCTGGGTCATGCCTTCATCACTGAGAAGATTGTCCTTCTAATTCAACCTTTAAAAAATCCAATGAAGCATTTTTTCCTTTCTCTGGCAACATTTGTGTCCAGGTTCCAAGTGACACCCCCAATGAAAGAAGACTCAGAGGCTTGAGTTTCCTCAAAGTTCCATTTTATTAGAGATGTCCTATTGGCACATCTGGGAAAATCCAAATCTGAAAGCTTCCAGGTTTTCCCCACCCAAGTGAAAGTCCAAGTTCCTGCCTAGCACACACATGTCCATCACATGGCCCAATCAGGCACTGTCCCAACTGGAGATGCCTCCCAGTCACACCATTCCAGGTGCAGGGCAAGATGTCCTTGACTCTCTGAGAAAGGAATGTTATTTAGACTATATATCTCCATATAACCCCCTTCCCATTTTCCCACAGAATTAAGTGTGGAAGGCCTGATGGCCCAATGCAAAAGATGGCTTCCAGGCCTGACACCAAGTTGTAAAGCCCTTCCTGAAGGCCATAAGGGTGGGGGCAGACCTCCCCTCTGGCCACAAGACGTTCCAAAGGATGGGGGCAGATCATAAAAACCCTTCCAGTTGAAATTATTTGACTGGTGAGGTCCACGGCAAGCCTCCTCTGCTAGAACAAATTGGGGTAGGTGGGTGAAGAGAGATCCTCTGATAAGCTAGTCCCATTCCATGAAGGGTTTTCAAGATGATAACCAACACCCAACACTTGAAATATATTTTTAATGAAAAAAATAACTGAGATTATAAAGAGAGAACTACAACCTTGGGGCATGTAATGATGTACAGTATGGTTATGAGAATAGCTGGACCAGGCCCACACTTTGCCCCAAAAATAAGCTTTTTTGGGGGAGGGATAAAAATATAATTGCTACATATGTATACTTTTTTTTTAAAAAAAGGAGAATAGATATTAAAATTAATAATATGAAATAGGTTTATTGAAATTAAATTACTAACACCATCAACATTAAATGGAGCCTGCTCAGATGCTGAAATACACCATGCAAGCGAGATGGAGAGAGTGGAAGAGAGAAGGGAGACAAGAGGAGGAAGAGAGGAGTTAGGAGAGAGGGTAGAGGGGAGGGGGAAGAGGAGGAGAGAAAGAAAGAGTGGAAAGAAGAGAAAGGAGAAGGAGAGAGGAAGGGGAAGTAGAGAAGAGAAGGATGACAGAAGAAAGGAAGTAGGGAGGAGGAGAGAGGAAGAAGAGGCAAGAAAGCGATGGATGGGGTATAAATATGGTGTACGGAAAGCAGAGGAGCAAATGATAGTCTTTGGAAGTTGATGGTAAGATGAATTGACATTATATTGAATAATGCAAAATAGTGTTGGTCAGAATGTAATGGTATACATGTGGTTATTTGTATGAAAATAAGAAAAATAAAAAAACTTATTTAAAAAAAGACGATAACCATTATTAGACTAGAAGCAACCATCATTTGTGGTTACTTACTGTGAAACGAATCAAGGAGGGTAGAGCTTGTCTGCTGTTTGAAGTTAGTATTCTTTGCAGGTCCCTCCTTCCTCCTCTAGACCTCCCTGAGGTGATCCTGAGCTCTCCTTCACTCGTTCCCTCCTTTTCTCCTTTCCCAAATTGGGGTTATCTTCAAAGTGACCTTGTTTCATTCTTTGTTTTGATTTATGGAGGCGTGTCATGACTGTGGTTACAAGATGATGAGACTGCAGACAATTCTCCATATATATGACCCTTTCTAACAAGAACTGTGCTATAATTGTATTTAGGAGCAGAATACTTACTTGGGCCTTTGGGGAATCTGAAAATAAAAGTAATCCTATAAAAATATATCGGCAGTCAAGAAACAAGCAATTAATTTCCTTCTGTAGGGTTGAGGGCTTTGTGAGCGAGACATGGCATAGCCATTAAAAAGAGAGTGTGTGGCTGAAAGGAACAGCCACTGGGATGGCAAGGGGGGGGAGGAAGTGAACTGGGAGGAGGAGAGGATGCATCTGTAGCCTCTGTTTAAATAAAGATGAACCATGTTTGGTAGTTTGTAATAATTCTGCAGGCCAACTTAGTAGACGTCAAACTACAGTGGGGACATCCTGATGGATGTTACCAGGATCTCCTTTTTAGCAGAGGCAGGCAGGAACTGCTATAAGCTCCATTGGATGAGTGAATATCTTTACATCTGTTTTATTTGCTGTGGTGCTTGAGGTGGAGGGGGTGTGAAATCTCAAAATAAATGTGCCTGGCTTTTGCATAAACACATGTGATGGTCAAGGATATAGGAAGCTGAAGAGATTTCTCTGACCACTTCACTGAAGATGCTATCTCAACAAAGTGTCACTGGGAGACTGGACCATGTGATGGACCTGTGGGTATTGGGGCAAGATCTTGAACTTCAACTGGGTGGGAAAAACCAGGAAACTTTCAGATTTGGGTTATTGTTACGGTTCCAAATTGCATCCAAAAGTAAATCAGAGTCCAAGGCAAAGGATTCCTCAAAGTTACAATTTATTAAGAGAGCCACGTTGGCACATCTGGGAAAATCTGAATCTGAAAGCTTCCTGGTTTTCCCCACCCAGTTGAAAGTTCAAGATCTTGCCCCCACAGGAATTGCTGGCAATTCCACCCATCCAATTTGGGTCAGGTGAAGAGGTACAGAGAGAAAGGATGACCTTGGCTTTCTGGAAAGAATTTTGTTATGGCTACATATCAGCTAACTCTGTACAATCCCCCCTCCCATTTTCCCACAATAGAAAATGCATAGTAAAATAATAGAAAGTGTGGCAGGCCAACGATCCAAAAGAAAAGATGGTTGCAGACCTGACACAAGGAATTAAACATCTGCAATTGAAAAACCAAACTCAGAATTTCTGCAACCCAATAAAGCAGATGTGTTGGCTTTCCAGAAGTTCTAGGCTGTGGTCCATTGTGGTAGACACATGTGGAGGGCGTCAAGTTGGGGAAAGCTGCCAGAGACAAAAGCATAGAAAGGACCCTCTTTACATTCTTTGCTTGACTGCAAAGCTTTGCTTCTTCCACATTGTTTTCTGGACACAGGATCTGTTGCTGCTCTAATGAAGGTGGATTGCTCGCCTCCTGAAGGTTTATTTGGCCAATCTTCTGAAAAATGGTATGTGTACTTCCTTCACCTGTCATTACATGTTGCACAAACTATTTATAAAAAGGACACTGGTTTGATAGCTGTTGAGATTGTGCATGATGGGTCTGCAACCTTCTATAACTTTCTGCATCAAATGGGGCAGGAAATGTGGATTGTGACTTCAATGCACTGGAATGGCCTGTCCTTTTATTTTTTTCATATATTTTTATTCTTTACACTTTAAATATATTGAATACAGTGTAATTGTCCTGGTGCCCCATTTCCCAAGAAGCAAACGTAAAAACAAAATAACATATATGCTAGTGTTGTACAGTAATTTCTAACCATCATATTCTAGTACAGTGATGGCAAACCTTTTTCTAAACGCTTGCCAAAATTGTGCACGCACATGATCGCACGTGCATGGGCACCACACCCACAATGCAATGCATCCCAACCAACTGCGCATGTGCGTTGGGGGAGATCCGTCCTCCCCAGGCTTCAGAAAAGCCTCCAGAGTCTGGGGAGGGCGAAAAACAGAACCAGCAGGCCAATCGGAAATTTGGAAATGATTCATTTCTGGCTTCCAAAAGGCCTCAAAGGTGCCAAGGGAGGCCATTTTCTCCAGAGGCTTTCCTGAAGCCTAGGGAGGGCAAAAATGGCCTCCCGGTCCCTCCGGAAGATCAAAACTAAGCTGGCCAGTGCATACATGTGCGCTGGAGCTGATAGCTCATGTGCCAGCAAATATGGCTTTGCGTGGCACCTGAGCACACATGCATATGTTCGCCATCACGGTTCTAGTATATCAATTGCTTTATCATTCTAATACCTACATTCGAATATGTACACAATGCCTTTTTCCATGTCCACCTAATCTGATTTTTTCGCATTCCCACTTCAACCTTGTGTTTCTAACCATTGATAGAAATTATCCCATGTGGCACAGTATTCTGTAGCTCCTTTATCTTTTATTTTTAGCGTTAGTCTGTCCAGCTCCGCATATCACTCGGTAGTCAAGCAAACCAAAGCCATCCACACAGACCTTGCAAGGGTGTCTGAAGAGAGGGTGGGGCTCAAAATAACCAAGAGGCAACCCCAATCATGCCATTAAATGGAATAATATGATATGGAAAAGGGAGTTTTCTTCTCACCATGTTCTGCGCATGCTGGTGGCCGGTATTTAGACTTGGTCAAGGCCAACTGTCCTGCATACCAACATGATGATGCCTTTTGGAGGTGCAATCCACATGACACCTAAGGGAGTTGCAGATTGGACACTGGAGTGGGGTTATTGGAGGGAGGGGGCTGGGTTATCATTTGATATGTACTTGTTCACACCTTTCTGGCTCAGATCTTGCTTTACTTTCGCTGCTATCTTTTCATAACCAGTAAAAGTATTTTAATTCCATGAACAATGGAGTTGGCAATTTTCTTTCTTGGTTATTGATGGAGGCATGCCTGACAGCCTCACCCTTTTCACATGTATTGCATGTCACCAAGGTGGGGCTTCAGTCTCTTGGGGGTGGCCACCATCTTGACATTTTGAACCCCTCTGATTAATGGCAGCATTCCAAGCCTGTTATTCCATGTCTATGGAGATTCTCAGTCATTCAGGTCATGGTTGTCCTAAGATGCTTCCTCAAGAGGAAACAGAGCCGAAGAAGATTCCTGGATGAGAAGCGAAATGTCTTCAAAGAAAAACCAGAAAGTCCAGTTGCCTCTTGAAAAAGCACCTTGGGACCTGTTATTCCATGTTCATTATCAGTTCATTCTAATAAAGGAGAGAAATAAAGAAAAAAAGCAACCTAGAATTAAGGAGAAACTTCCTAATGGTGAGAACAATTAACCAGTGGAACAGCTGGCCTTCAGAGGTTGTGGGTGTTTCATCATTGGAGGTTTTTAAGAAGAGGCTGGACAGTCACTTGTCTGAAATGGTATACAATCTCCTGCTTGAGCTGGGGGCTGGACTAGAAGACCTCCAAGGTCCCTTCCAACTCTGTTCTGATCCCAGATGTTTCCCTTGCCAAGATGATTGAGATGATTGTTCCACAGAGTTCTTTCTTAGAGCTGTCCAAGGTGCTGCTGCCTCTTAATTTTCCTGCCTTCTCCTGGGTTGCCATCTGGTTCCTTCTTGGTTCCTTCTTCATTCTATGTACTTGTTCATTTTATGTTCCAAAATTCTAGTTTACACTTAAGAGTGCAGTGCTATCAGTTTAAAGGTCAGTCAAGTAATGCAGTAAAGTCAAAATGAAAGGCACCATATCTCGGTAAATCATATTTAGCCCTGAAGCAGTAGCGGAGATCATCATAGATATTTTTCCAGCCAAGTGACTATTTTGTAGCCTGGGGGAAATGGAACTGATCAAGTGGCTGAGCTGATTGCATTGTTGCTGCCTTGAAGGGTGGGCTAGGGTTTTTGTTTTTACATTTTTATGATATGATGGGTTTTTTTAAAGCTTCCTGGAGTTACCTGTGTTTGCGTTGGGGAGTTTATAAATCTGTTTCATACAAATAACTCTTTCTTCTTTTCGTATGTATGTATGTATGTATGTATGTATGTATGTATGTATGTATGTATGTATGTTCCAGCTTAAGTCTGGAGTGCCTTGAGCAATTTCAGCCAAACTTGGTACACAGATGACTTACCCTCTGGAAACAAATACTTGAGACACCCTTGGTGTGTGTGTGTGTGTGTGTGTGTGTGTGTGTGTGTGTTAGCTTAACTCTGGAACATCTGGACCGATAAGGAGATTGAGTGTGGCATCCTAGAGCGGCAATTGTTTATGATGTCAGTTCCTTCACAGCTTCCTCTGGAAAGCCAATTGTGACATTCACCCTCCAATGGACCAATGGGGAAGTGCCTGATGTATTTGGGGCAATGGGCCAGAGTCATAAACAGGGCATGAAGAAGGAGTGCATAGGAGGAGGAAGGGAGAGGACGGGAATGATGGGCATGGGAGTAAGGAGAAGAAAGGCCCCTCTCAATGGCTCCCTGTCAGACAAACACTTTGGGGCAAAGTGCCGAGATCATAGACAGGGTGGGAAAGAGGAGCACATGGGAGAGGGAAGGGGGAGCCTGGGCCATTAAGGAGATTGAGTGAGGTGTCCTAGAGTGACAATTGCTTGTGATGTCAGTTCCTTCGCAGCTTCCTCTGGAAAGCCAGCCGTGACATTTGCCCTCTAGTGGACCAATGGGGAAGCGCCTGATGGATTTGGGGCAATGTGCCAGGGTCGTAGACAGGGTGGGAAGGTAGAGCACATGGGAGGGGAAAGGGAGAGGGCAGGGATGATGGGCATGGGAGTAGTGGGAAGAAAGGCCCCTTTCACTGGCTCCCTATCAGACAAACACTTCGACGTCTATAAATACCTGATCAACGCCGGGTTATCAGCTAGTGAATACATAAAGAAACAAATAAGTATAAACAGGTGAGGGGATGAGGGGTGGGAGGGGGTTGGCTGTTAATGGATGTGAAGAGGTTTCTCAGGAAACAGCAGGACAATTCTCACCTTGAGGAAACAGTAAAGAAACAGAAGCACATATTTTTTTTGCAGGTGAGGAAAACATCTGAAAAATTACAAAACAGACTTCAGCACATCATTAAACCCACAGCTATTTTGGAAGTGCCACCAATACCCTCAGAAATGCACCTCTTTCCCCATTTCCATTACAGAGACAAACACGCCAATAGCAAATAAGGCTTCCTTGAGAGGGACCTGCATTCTTTCAACCATCGCTGGATTTTTTTTTTCAGAAACCAAGATGCGGAGTGTTTACCATTTGTTTACAGTGTGTAGGCAATGTTTACAGAACAGATAGAGCTTCTTCTATAAAATACACTCTTGGCCCCTTTTTTGTAGTTGCTTTCTGGCAAACACTTCAAAAAACAGCATTATAAGGAAGACGTCTCAGCCAAGTATCTGGGAGGGGGAAAAAATCAGTGTGTGCCATTCAAACTCCCATTATCAAGGTTATTTACAGAAATAATGATAATAGTGGCTTCTCAAGGTGATTTCCTAGGAGACATGCACATCTTTTTATTATAGATAACGCAGAGACACACATTCACACACACACACACACACACAGACACACAGACACACACACACACACACACACCTCTTCTAAGCTTATAGATTTAAACGCTGCAGTTGAGATTTAAACTTGAACAGGGGAGCAGCAACAGGAGATACCAAAAACCAAGGAGGAAGAGAGAAAGCTGATTGATTATTGGTGCTAGTCCATTGTGTGTGAGTGCAATTTTACTGCCTAGCTGAGACAGTTTCAGGAGATGTATAAGGAAGCTGGTTCCTTAGACAGCCAACTCACTGAGGGAGTGACCAGGGAGAGTGAACAGGAGTTTGATGGGGAGTGTGATGATCCAGGACAAGGCATGAAGGTCACACAGTGAGCTGAAAGTTCAAATTCCCTAATGCTCCAAAGAGCAAAGTGTGTGTGCGCTCACATGCGTGCGCGCATGCACACACAGACACACACACACATGGCAGCCTCCGACTGTGCCCAGTTCAGCAAAACAAGGGAACAGAGAAATGAGGCCACAAACCAAGAACAAGCAGGAAGAACAAGCAGTCCTGCAAACTCCAAATGTCTGTACCAACATACCAAACTCTACCAATTCAGTGTTTGTTCCTGACAAATGCCCCTCCTCACAGCTTCTCCTTCAGTTTCAGTCCCCAGGTGTGCCTTGTGAAGAGGGGCAGGGTGCTTTCCTTCTGAGTTGTAGGATCAGCCTGTGCTGTGCCTGCCTTCTCTCCACTCTCCATGCTTGAGGATCAGGAGTGGGAGATCCTTGCTCATCGCCTGAGCTCCTCATGTCCACTGCTTGCCCTCTCTCGGTCCTCCTGCCTCCGTTCCTCCAGCTAACAAGCCATCCCAATCCTGAGGGGCCCTGGGCTGCCTTGGCCTGCTGTTCCCCATATTGCTCTGAAGCCAACAAAGCCACCACCTTGATTTCCTCCCACTCCGGCTCATCCTCCTCTGCAGATTCAGGCTCCAACGTGGTATGATATGGAAGTCAGGAGGGAAGCATTTCTTATTAATTGTTTCCATAGACAGAAGAGCTTCTGTGAACTGGACAGAGTGTACCATGTCCACTGGCCTCTCTGAAGGCAACAAATACTAGACATTCTACACTTGCCAGTTGGTCACTCTTTTGGAAGAGAGAGAGAGAAGGAACTAGAACCAAACTCTTGACCCTCCTCCCATGACTTTATCAAGAAAGTTAGGAAATTCATGAACAGGACACAAGGAATGCTCATAAGAAACAACGGCACCAAGGAGCTTCTCAGAAGATAGAAGAAAGCCAAGCAGGGGGTCAAAGAGATGGAGCAAGGGGGCAGGATGGTCAAGCCTATCTGTGATGACCTGGAGCATGTCATAGAGGCAACACAGTCAGCTGACAGTTCAAACCACCCCTTTATTGCTCCAAATGTTTCCCAAATTCTCCCATGTTTCTGGCAAATCCCAGAGCAAAGTGATGACACTCATACCCACACATCTCCAGCAGCCTCTGGCCCAAAGTCCAGTAGTCCAGCACAAAGCTGTGAGCACAATGGCTGCAAAACAATAAATCCAGCAGGGCAAGGGAATAAGTCAATAAGTTCTGGAAGCAAAGGAACAATGGAATTAATCCAGGAAACAAGTAATAAAGCAAGAAGTCCAGGAAATGGTCAATGTCGGCAACGGCACACAATACTTGGTGAATTCAGCATTTGTTCCTAACAAATGCTCCTCCCCACAGCAAAGCTCAGTCCCCAGGTGTGCCTTAGGAAGAGGGGTGGGGTGTTTTCCTCCCAAGAAGTCAGGTCAGCCTGCACTGTTCCCACCTTCTCTCCACTCTCCGTGCTTGAGGATCAGGAGGGATTCAGGCTCTGATGGGGGCATGACACTATCAAGCAAAGCTCTTCTCTAGGACATCTGGACAGATCCTGTTGTTCTGACCTAAGCTTCCCAAAAGCATGAAGCCGACTCCTCTTCCTGATAAAACCTCTTTTTATTTAGTTTAAAGTGAATTCCTCTCCAGCAAAGTCCCGGCCAACAGTCTTTCAAGAGATTTAACAACCACAGACCTTTATCAGGCTTGGAGAGCTGTCAGGCCAATATCTTCCAAGCACCATGCTGTAGCAGCAATTACTTGGCAAGAAGTCAGGAACAGATCTTTACCCTAATGAATTGAACTAATTGTCTCCTGCAAACTCCCCTCCCCTTTCGCTCCTCTTTGTTCCCTATGGGAGGGGCCATTCAACGTCCACCTGTGCCTTTACTCCCAAGTCGACCCCTATTCTTTAGCTGTTCCCTTCATCTGGCAACTCTGTGCATGTGCACACTGGGAACAGGCTCCAACTGTTTATCTGCCCCACTGATCTCTGACTCCGAAGGCAGCGGATAACTCTCATAGGGCCCTGGTCCCATCTCTGCCTCTGACACAGAGCCCTCATCAGAGCCTTTCCCAGACTCCAGGACTGGGCCAGGTTCCTCCCCAACCTCCTCACTGTCTGAATCTGCTGCCAGATCCATTGGCCATCTGGTGGGCCACAATACCTGTTGAGATGTGCTACCTTCCTAGAACATACATGCAAGACGCAAGCAAAGGAGCCACAACATCTTTAAGCCTGCTGACAAATATTGATGCCCATACAAGAACTAATAATACAGACGTAGTTTTGCAAGAGACGATTAATAGAGAGCAGGAGGGTGATGGAGCTGCAGGCAGCGGTGATGCTTGCTTTATTCCCTTCTGTTGAAAGGCCTTGTTTTCCTAATAGGAAAGTTTCCTCACAAGATGAGAGCTCTTTGTAAAAATAATAAAGGCAAGGATGCCAGCCAACAAACAAAAATGAGTTCGGAAGGCACCTTTACAAATCTTTACAAATATGATCCTGTTTTAAACTTAACAGTGAACGGCAGGAGAATGTGGAAGGAACCCATAGGACAATGATGCCTAGCCTTTTTCTAAAGGTGTGCCAAATTTGTGTGCGCGCACACCAGGGGTGGGTTTCTCGCCCCGTTCCAACCGGTTCGGTTGGAATGGGGCCGGCGGCGTCCTCGTGCACGCGGGCGGTGCACGCATGCGTACTAGCGTCTGTGCGAGGCTCCAGCTGCTCCTGCAGGATCGCGCAGGGCTGTATGCATCCTGCGCATGCGTGGAAGCGCACAACTCATCAAAACCAGGTAAGGAGCGCAGGCGGGCGGCTGGGCCTTTGCCGTTCCCGGAAGTTACTTACTTCCGGGTTCGCTGACCAACCGGTTTGCAGGGACCGCCGCGAACCGGTTGAAACCCACCCCTGGTGCACACTATCAAACGCCCGTGCTCACCCCCCCCCCTGTGCATGCATGAACGACTGCCCCCCCCCGAGGATTTTTGCCCTCCCCAGGCTCCAGAGGCTTTCCTGAAGCCTGGGGAGGGTGAAAAACAGCCCAACGACCCAAGCGGAACTTTAGGAATGAGCTTCCAGTTTGCCCATTGCGCCATTTATGCCCTCCTCAGGCTTCAGGAAAGTTGGCTTGTTTTTCACCCTCTCTAGGCTCTGGAGGCTTTCCTAAAGTTTGAGGACGGTGAAAATGGCCTTCCCCAGCCCTCCAGAAGGCTGAAAATCAGTTGGCCAGCATGTGCATGCTCACATAGGAGGACTGAGATCCAGGAACTTGGTATGGGGACCCAATTGAGAGCATTTCAGTAAGAACAAAAGGAAGATGTTATTGTGAGAAATGCCATGTTCGCCAAGTAGGCAGAAATCCTGGCAGTGCCATGCTTGACCAGATTATAAAAGTTTTAAGGAGGAGAGGCAGGAAAAAAAATGAGAGGATTCAATTATCTGTGCATCTGTTGGAAACCCAACTCTGCCAAGAGTGCAAGCCCTCCCCCTATCCCCCAATTCTTCAGTGGTCTTGCTGGCTGTTTTTATTTTCTAGAAAACTGAAGAAGACATGAAGGGATCGGTGTTCATGATTCCAGCCCTAAACAATGGGGAAGAGCTCATTGGAAAGATAAAGGCAGCAAGTAGGCAGAGGGAAAGGGCCTATGAATCAGCCAGCTTGAGATCAGAGTAAATGACTCAGCTATCAATTTTGAATGTTTAGAAAATAACGCATGGTTTTTAGTAGGAGACAATATGGAATTATCAAGGAAAAAAAATTACAGACATTTTACAGTACCCAATGTACTGTACTGTACCCTCTTTCTCTGAGGGGTCGGACTTTGGTTGCCTGGTCATGGCTTCCATCTTGACTTTTTTGGCCTCTCATGACATCCCTGGGGCATCTGGTGTGCCTTACCATACAAGATCATAGATGGCTATCAATTCTCCCACATAAACCAGGAAGGAAACATAATTGAATGAACCACTTTTTTGGTAAGGCTACATTAAGATATAGATACAGATTTACAGAGTTGGAAGGGACCTTGTAGGTTAGTGATGGTGAACCTTTTTTGGCTCGTGTGCCAAAAGTGGGGGGAGTGCAGTGTGGTCATGCGCGGGCGTGCCACACCCACAATGCTATCCGCACGACCACAGCATGCATGCGTGCACAACCAGCACTCCCCCCATTTTTGGCATGCTTTTTTCACCCTCCCCCGGCTCCAGAGGCTTCATAGGAGCCTGGGGAGGGTGAAAACAGCCTTCTCTGCCCCCCCCCCCCGGAGGCCCTCCAGAGGTTTCAGGAGCTTCCTTGAAGCCTCCAGAGCATGAAAAACTGGCCCTACAGGCAAAACAGAAGTTTGGGAACGGACTTCCGGTTTGCCGTTTTTCATCCTCCAGAGCCTTTGGGGGCCTCCAGGAGGGCGAAAAATGGCCTCAAAAGAAGGCCAAAATCACCTGGCCAGCATGCATGTGCACGCTGGCCAGCTGACAGGGCAATGCCTCGCGTGCCCGGACAAATGGCTCCATGTGCCACCTGTGGCACATGTACCATTGGTTTGCCATCATGGCTGTAGGTAATCTAGTCCAACCCCCCTGCCCAAGCAGACCCTACACCATTTTTGACAGATGGCAGTCCTGTCTCTTCTTGAAAGCTTCCTGCTACGACTTTTAAATCCTTGGTCAATGAAGGTGGATCTTTCCTAAGACCCTTTTTCTGATGGTTAAATGACTGGGGAATCCTGTCTGTTTCTCAGAATTGCTTCCTACAGCATTGTCTCTTCTCTCCTTTCCCCAAGGTCATCCACACATCCCATTGCCATGGTCTTCGGACAGGTTCCACCCAATGGGATGACAGAGAAATTGCCCAGATCAATGTTTTGCAACTAAGAATAATAGAGTAACAGAAAGGACCTTGGAAGTCTTCTAGTCTGACCCCCTGCTCAAACAGGAGACCCAATCTCTTCCTGAAAACTGCTGGTGATGGAGCAGCCACAACTCTGGCTGGCAAGCTGTTCCACTGATTAATTGACCTCAATATCAGTGTCAACCCTGAAGCTGGCCTGGGTGAAGCCATCTTGGAGCTTCAGTGTTGCCACAAGGTTAGGGACGGGGATTAGAGATAACTGAGCTAGTCAAAACAAGATACTTTCTCTTGGGAATCAAGATCATTCTACCACCTGCAGGAAGGAGGAATGATATCACCAGACCTGCAGATGCTGCAGTGATTGGGTCACGTGACTGATTGTTTGGAGTTGAGGAAAAAGTACTTTTACTTTTAAATAGGTGAAAACCAAGGGGTCCCTCAGAGTTGGTTTTCACAGGATGTGTGCCAATATGATATTTCCAATAAAGCTATTCTTTGAGGAATTCACCTGCCTCGGAGTTCTTGCCTGTAATGGATTTATTACTTGGAACCCTGACAATCAGGCAATTTCTCCTTAGTTCTAGGTTGGATCTCTCTTTGATAGTTTTCCATCCATTACTTTTCATCCTGCCCTCAAGAGCTTTGGAGATACGTTGTCCCTCAACAGAGGGGAACCCACCCTACCTCCGGGATCATTAATTTCCCTGTTAGGTTTCTCTCAATGAAAAAGAGTTTAGCACAGGGGTGTAAAACTCAAGGCCCGGGGTCCAGATCCAGGTGGTTAGATTCCAGCCCACAGAGGCATCCTGGAAACCATGGAGGACTGGCTGACAACTCCTGTTCTCACCAAAGCTTCCCAAGAGCATGAAGCAGACTTCTGGTCCTGACAAAAACACCTTTTATTAATTGACTGTGAATTCTTCTCATTCACATCCAGCAAAGACTTTCAAGGGAGGATTTACAGTCACAGATCTTATCTGGCTTGGAGAGCTGCCAGGCCGATATCTGCAGAACTTGGCAAGGAATCTCAGAGAGTTACGAACCAATGAAGTGGACTAATTGTCTCCTGCAAACTCCACTCCCCTTTCACTCCTCTTTTATTTCCTCTGGGAGGGGCCATTCACCATCCACCTGTGGCCTTACTCCCAAGTCAACCCCTGTTCTTTAGCTGTTCCCTTCATTTGGCAACTCCGTGCATGTGCACACTGGGAACAGGCTGCAGCTGTTCCCCTGCTTCATTGATGTCTGACTCTGAAGGCAGCTGATAACTGTCAGATGGCCCTGGCCCCTCTCTGCCTCCGATGCAGAGCACTTATCAGAGTTTTCCCCAGACTGGCCCATGTTCCTCCCCAACCTTCTCACTGTCTGAATCTGCTTCCAGCTCTGCTGGCCGCTGGTGGGCCATAACCGCACCTTGGCCTGGCACACACACTTTGCCCTCCCGCACACATCATGAGCAACCTGGCCAAGGAGAGCGAGTATAGCAGCAGGAACCTCAAGGATAGGGGTGTCAAACTCAATTTCATTGAGAGGCTGAATCAGGGTTGTGGCTGACCTCGGGGGACCGGGTGGGCATGGCCCTGGTCTCACTTTTCTCTGCTGGAGACAGTGGATTCCCCCCCAGCCCCGCCCAGGCCACCACAGGTGCCCCTCGACACCAGCAATGGTCAGCTGCCCACGCCCACACCAGCCATGCCCACCTGGCCTCCTGAGGTCAACCACAATCCTGGTGTGGCCCTCAATGAAATCAAGTTTGGCATGCCTGGTTTAGCAAATACACCACGAGGAAGCACCTTTCCTGACATTATTCCATGTCCTGTCTTCTGAAATGAAAGAATGGAGGTCTGGATCTTCTCCCTTTGCTTTTGGAACAAGCCTACTGGCAGACTCAAGATATTATTTCTTGGAGGACAACACTTTGATCCATTGATGTTGGCTAGATACCAGCTCTGTTACTAATTCATTGCCTGCTTGTCACTTTCAGTCTGTCCATGTTGCTATGCTCAGGCGAAAGTGTTTGCATTTGTACAGTTTAAATAGCTTGAATAATTGCTGCTGTTGTTTTCCTAATTGAACATATGTTTGTTTTATTAAGTATCTGCAAACAAACAGGGATCTTTCCCCCTTATTCACCAATATAACATTCAGGAAGTAATCCAAGGTAGCCATTTCAAACTTTTGGGCCTTGCCCTTTTACTGGACTCCGAAAGGAGAAGATTAAGAACACCAAGTTTTTTCTCGCTTGCACAGTGCGCAAAATTTTTTTTAGGAATGTGGTGTGATTGGTATGTTTGATTGATGACTGTACCCACTTTTTAAACCTCATTATTGTTGTATTTTTTGTGTTTTAACTAACCTCTGTGGGGAATGCATGGATGGGTGGCTGTGTTCGTGTGAGAGGATGGCTGATTCGAAGGGCCTGTCGGGGAACGCGGGGGCCATAGGGGTGGTTGGAGGGACTACGGACACGGGAGTGGGCCGGAGCATTATGGTCTTAACAGGGAGGGGCAGATATGGCGGGGACTTTAGGGCTGGCCATTACCGGGGAAGGAGGGCTCGCTACGTTACAGAGATCCCTCCTTCCGGCCCTATGAGTCCCACTCCAAGACCAGGTGGCGCGAGTAATCAGGACCCTGGTCTCAGGCTGCTGTCGCTAAATGCCAGGTCTGTTGTTCACAAGGCTCCCCTCGTCCGGGACTTAATCTTAGACGAGAGGGCAGACCTGGCATGTATTACTGAAACCTGGCTGGGCCCAGAGGGAGGAGTCCCCCTCGTAGAGATGTGCCTAGAGGGTTTTCAGGTGCTACATCAGCCGCGAGCCCAGAGAAGAGGTGGAGGTGTGGCTATTGTTATCCGAGAGTCCCTAGTACCTCGTAGGATCCCTGCTCCGGAGCTTGCCGGGTGTGAGTCCTTGCTGGTGAAGTTGGACCTCAAGGGTCAAGTGGGTCTGCTGTTAACGTACCTGCCTCCCAACAGCGTTGCGGCAGCCCTCCCCTCGCTCCTCGAGTCGGTAGCCGAGTTGGCAGTTGAGTTTCCCAGGCTTATGGTTCTGGGGGATTTCAATCTGCCTTCTATTGACGCTCACTCTGATGGAGCGCAGGAGTTCATGGCTTCCATGACAGCCATGGGCTTGACCCAAGTAATCCAGGGCCCAACTCACTCGGCGGGTCACATGCTCGACCTTGTATTTCTCTCGGAGCAGTGGAGTTGTGACCTTGGTCTGAGGGTAGTGAGATCTTACCCCTGTCATGGTCGGACTACTACTTACTGAGGCTTGACTTTCGGAGACCAAACCCCCACTGTAGGGAGGAGGAACCGACCAGGTGGTTCCACCCCAGGCGACTTATGGACCCGTCGGGCTTCCAGACGGAGCTTGGGGTTATTCCTGATACTCTCGCCCGCAGTCCGGCGGAGACTCTGGTTGCTGCCTGGAATTCAGCAGCGACAGAGGCTCTTAACCGGATTGCGCCTTACGGCCAATCTGAGGCAGTGGATCCAGGAGGGCCCCTTGGTTTACTGAGGAACTCCGGGAGATGAAGCTCCGAAAGAGACACCTAGAGCATCGATGGAGATCCAGTAAGTCCGAGTCAGACCGAGCACTTTTAACAACCAGCGTCAGAGTTTACATCCAGGCAATTAGGACAACAAAAAGAACATACATTGCCTCTCTGATTGCTTCCGCTGAGTCGCGCCCAGCCGCCTTGTTCAGGATAGGGCAAGACGGCACGGGATAAAATACCACCAGTATGCAGACGATACACAGCTGTATCTGTCCGCCCCGTGCCAACTCAATGAAGCGATGGACGTGATGTGCCAGGGCCTCGAGGCTGTTAGGGACTGGATGGGGGTTAACAAGCTTGTACTCAATCCAGATAAGACCGAGTGGCTGCTGTGCTTCCCTCCTACTAATTGGCCAAGTGTTCCACCTCTCAGGCTGGGGGGGTCAAACAGTATACCCCTCAGATAGGGTCCACAACTTTCATTTCATTTTTTTTTCATTTTATTTGACATTTATAGGCCGCCCTTTTCCCTGAGGGGACTCAGGGCGGCTTACAATTTGTAGGAAGGGAGTGCAAGACAAAACACAAAAAGAAAATGTGGAGTATAATAAAATAAAACAATAAAACACAACATTCATTCAGTATTCGGGTGGGGCGAGATTAGGGTCTTATCCCCAGGCCTGACGGGATAGCCAGATCTTGAGGGAGTCAAGACTTGGGAGTCCTCCTGGACCCACAGCTGACTTTTGAACACCATTTGTCATCTGTGACCAGGGGGGCATTTGCCCAGGTCCGCCTGGTGCACCAGTTGCGTCCCTACCTGAACCGGGAGGCTCTCACAACAGTCACTCGTGCCCTTGTGACCTCCAGACTGGAGTACTGCAACATGCTCTACATGGGGCTGCCCTTGAAGAGTATTCGGCGACTTCAGCTTGTCCAGAATGCAGCCGCGCGAGCGATCGTGGGTGCGCCTCGGTTCACCCACATAACACCTATCCTCCGCAAGCTGCACTGGCTGCCTGTTGATCTCCGGGTACGCTTCAAGGTGCTAGTTGTCACCTACAAAGCCCTTCATGGTATTGGATCTGGGTACTTGAGAGACCGCCTACTGCCAATTACCTCCACTCGACCAATTAGATCCCACAGACTAGGCCTCCTCCGAATTCCATCAGCCGGCCAGTGTCGACTGGCGACTACCCGGAGGAGTAGTCTGTGGCTGCTCCGACCCTCTGGAACGAACTCCCCGTGGAGATTCGTACCCTCACCACCCTCCAGGCCTTCCGCATAGCCCTTAAAATCTGGCTGTTCCGACAGGCCTGGGGCTAAAGACTCGCTGCCCCACTTCGAATGGTATGACTGTTGTGCTTTTTTAATTATGCATGTTTTTATGTTTTTTTGTAACTTTGTTTGTTTTTCCCCTCCCTTTGAGTTGTGAGCCGCCCTGAGTCCCTTTCAGGGAAAAGGGCAGCATACAAATAAATTAAAATGAAATGAAAATGAAATGGTTCATGTGATCACCAGATACAGATTAAGAGAGTTGGAAGGGACCTTGTAGGTCATTTAGACCAACCTCCTGCCCAAGCAGGAGACCATACACCCTTTCTGACAGATGGACATCCAGTCTCTTCTTGAAAGCCTCCAGTTATAAAGCTCCCACAACTTCTGAAGGCAACTTCTGTTCCATCAGTTGATTGTTCTCACTGTCAGAAAATTCCTCCTTATTTCCAGGTTGAATCTCTCCTTGTTCAGTTTCCTTCCATTATTCCTTGTCTGGCCTTCAGGTGCTTTGGAAAATAGCTTGACCCCCTCCTCTCTGTGGCAGCCCCTCCAATATTGGAAGTCTGCTATCATGTCTCCCCTGGTCCATCTCTTCACTAAACTAGCCATGCCCAGTTCCTGCAACTGTTTATCGTATGTTTTAGCCTCCAGTCCCCTAATCATGTTTGTTGCTCTTCTCTGCACTCTTTCTGGAGTCTCAACATCTTTCTTATAGTGTGGTGACCAAAACTGGATGCAGCATATTCTAGGTGCGGTCTTACTAAGGCTTGGTAGAGTGGTATCAGTACCTTCTTTGATCTTGATTGAACATCAAGATTGAAGATCAAAATTGTAAAGTTTGGCCATTTTAAGAGATATGGACTTCAACTCCCAGAGTTCTCCAGGAACCCATGCATGCTGGTTGGGGAATTTTGGGGAGCCCCGACATTAAAGTTGCCAAGGTTGAGAGGTAAAAGGAAAGGAGTTGAGTTCTGAACCAGGAAGAACTGAGATGGAATCTCAAATCAACCATGAATGACAGCTTCTTGGACAACTATCTATATATCACCCAAGGGTTTGTGTGGTTATCTGTAGGGCAGGAGATGGATCAGTGGTCTCAATCTTTCTTTATTGGTGGCCCAGTAGTGGGGGAGAGAGGGGATGGTCCTGTGTGAGAGGCAGGTGCGATTGTAAGCTACCTACCTGGCGTGCCTTAATTTGATTGGGTTGCCAGAAGGGTTGCAGAGTGGACAAATCTGTCCGGTTCAGATAGTATGTCAGGCCTGCAGCCATCTTTTCTTTTGGATCTTTGGCCTGCCACACTTTCTATTATTTTATTATGCATTTTCTATTGTGGGGAAAATGGGAGGGGGAATTGTACAGAGTTAGATGATATGTAGGCATAACAAAATTCTTTCTAGAAAGCCAAGGCCATCCTTTGTCTTTGTATCTCTGCACCTGACCAGAACTGGATGGGTGGAACTGCCAGCATGGCAGTGGGAGATTGGACCATGTGATGGACTTGTGGGTGTGGGGGCAAGATCTTGAACTTTCAATTGCGTGGGGAATACCGGGAAGCTTTCAGATTCAGGTTTTCCCAGATGTGCCAACATGGCTCTCTTAATAAATTGGAACTTTGAGCAATACTTTGCCTTGGATTCTGATTTAATTTTGGATGCTATTTGGTACCCTGTGTCAGCGTTCCAAATATCATACAGAATTAAATCAGAGTCCAAGGCAGAGCTGTCCTTAAAGTTCCAATTTAATAAGACAGACATGTTGGCAATGGCTGTGGAATCCCAATTCTGGAAGTCATACAGGATTCCCACCCAGTTGAAAGTTCATGATCTTGTCCCCACACCCACAAATCCATCACATGGTCCAATCTTCTTCAGCCACGCTAGCATCTCTACCCAGCTGGTTCCGGTCAAGTGCAGAGGTGCGGAGACAAAAGATGACCTTGGGCTTCTAGAAAGGAATGACAACAACACATTCCACAATTCTACTCCTTTCTATTCCCCCCTCCCAAATACTACACTAATGAAACAGCATAATGAAATAAGAGAGAGTGTGGCAGGCCCAAAGATCCTAAAAGGGATATAACTGCAGGCATGACACCCTGATTCATAAAAATGTAATATTGGGCTCTTGATAACTAAGATCATATACAGTATTTTCTTTTTTATTTTGGTTATCAAATAGCATTATTTACTACCCTTCTGCTGTTCTCCTGTCACATGAATGCAAAAAGATGTCTCTCCAAAATAGTAGCCCCCAGCAGTACCCACCTTGACCCTTCTGAGACATAAATCCACTTAAGCACAGTCAAAAAGAAAAGATATGCTTAAAAATTGTGTGAACATTTACAGGGGCAGGAAGCATCTAAGGAACAATGAGATTTGTCTATGAAGATTCCCAGTTATCCAGATCATAGATGTATCAAGAGGGGTTTTTTTGTTGGGGGGGGGGGAGAAAAACAGGTGATTTGATTTGATTCACGTGACCCTGAGGTAACAGATAAAACCCTAAGTAATCACTATGGCTCTCAGAGAGTGTTAAGGACTAGGGATGACATGATAGCAATAGCACTTAGACTTATACAATGCTTCACAGTACTTTACAGTCCTCTCTAAGCAGTTTACAGAGACAGCCTTTTGCCCCCCAAAATCCAGGTCCTCATTTTACCCACCTCGGAAGGATGGAAGGCTGAGTCAACTTTGAACAAGTCAGGATTGAACTGCTGGCAGTGGGTAGAGGAAGGAAGGAAGGAAGGAAGGAAGGAAGGAAGGAAGGAAGGAAGGAAGGATAGCAATAGCAGACTTCTATATCACTTCACAATGTTTTCCAGCTCTCTCTAAGCAGTTTACACAGTCAACCTAATGCCCCCAACAATCTGGGTCCTCAAATTACCAACCTCAGAAGGACGGAAGGCTGAGTCAATCTTTAGCCTGGTGAGACTTGAACTGCCAAATTGCAGGCAGCTGGCAGTCAGCAGAAGTAGCCTGCAGTACCGCACTCTAACCACTGCACCACCACGGCTCTGTATGATAGCTGTATTCCAGCATTTGAGGGGCTGCCACAAAGAAGAGTTCAAATTATTTTCCAAATCACCAGAAGGCAAGACAAGAAACAATGGTTGAAACTAACCAAAGAGAAAAGCGACATGGTCCCTTCCAATACTGTTCTGATTCTGATTAAAGACCAGCTGACTGCAAAGAAACCACAATCTTTTCATTTCCATTCTCCCCCTCTTCTCAGAACCTATCATTCCCTCTCCCACCAACTAATCTCAACAGTCCACAATTGTCCTTCCATCTCCCACAACATCCAAGACCAATGATGAAGATTCTAGGATAGGAATTGAAACCAGTGGTAGGATGCTGCCAGTTTAACAACCAGTTCGGTGTTGAAAATGGAGCATTTAGAAGCTGAGCAGCTTACCTTTCAAGTCAGCAATGGTAAGTAAAACAGCTGGGGGGGGGAATCAGCTGTGTTGCATGATTGAGATGAGCTAGAAAGCAGGAAATAAAGGACAGGATAGGGTGGGGGTGAGTGGGTGGGCCAGCTGACAGTTGGAGCTACCGGTTCGCCTGAACAGGTCCGAACCTGCTGGATACCACTTCTGATTAAAATGTTTTCTTTTTCTTCAAAATCACTCCCGTTGCCCTTTCAGAATGACAGCCCCTTTGGATAGAATTACAAGATGCATTTCAGCAGAGCATTCCTTCTTTGATGGGGCAAATTAATTAATTAAGTAAAATGTTGATTATATAAAAAACTGAATTTGAAGATACATGTTGCTTATAGATGGAAATGAAATGATAAATTTGGCTTAGTTTTAAAGGGATAAAAAATGATACAAACACACACACACACACACACACAAAGTTGGAAAATATGGGAAGAAATTAGCTAAAATTGGAAATGCAATTATAATGTAAAATGAATTATGTATATGTGAAAATGTTAAAGGTGGGAAACCGGACAACACTCTGTTTAATTTTTTTTAAAAAAATGTAACAAAAAATAAAATAAAAAAAAACCTTTGTTTGAAAAGAAAAAAAAATGCATTTCAGCAGAGCATTCCTTCTTTGATGGGGCAAACTACACCTTTATCCAGGGCCTCAAGCAGGACACTTTCCACAGGAATGGAAGGGTGCTTGCAATCTCCCCACTCAGGGCATGCCGGATGGCCTGATCCATCTCCTGTATTGACAGTTCCAACAACCGCCTTTGTAATGCGCCGTTCCAGGCGAAGGGCTCTAATTGCCTCTTGCTCACTCATGCTGGATCTGGCCCAGTGCTCCCACTCCCCTCCATCTCCACAGTCCCCCGTTCTTCTCTGATAGAAAAGGTTCCTCTTGTCAGCCCTTCTCAACCATGGTGGGAAGCCAATTATCCAAAGAGACAAACTGTCCAGAGATAATAATTGAAAGTGTGGGCTTTTAACTGATAAGAATGTCAGCTAAACTCATGTGGATCCTTTAAATGTGTCTCACTATATCACCAAGTCTCTCTTCCTGTTTAGCAGATATATTATCCTGTCAAATCAGGCAGGAAGCAAAGCTCTACAGCCAAATGAGAAGGTACATATCAGCCCTCTTCCACCTGGTAACCTCAAACATGTCTTGGACCACAATTTCCTGTATCCCCAAGGTAGCCCCATCTGGGAGTTAAAGGCTGCACCCAAGACATCTGGAAGTTCCAGTCTTAGAAGTCTGCTACTCGCTATCCAGTTTCATTGTTGAATTAACTTGCTTTTGTGATTTGTTCAACTTTATGATAATTGCTCTGTCCTCACTGCACGTTAGTCTGTGTGCAGTTCAACTTGCAACTAAACCCACCTATCCCCCAATAAAACAGACCGTGTGCATAGATCTGTAGGCTTGATTGAAAGAACAGGATATGGTGAAACTGGGGAAAATAGGGATTCATACAATGAGAACCAAATACAAGATAGGCAGTATTAAGTTACTGCTGAACATAACAATTAATAAATACAAGCAATTTAAATCTCACCAGCCATGCTCTGTGTGTGGGATGTAGATTTGCCCTTGGATGACCATGTGCCACAGATTAAAATGGATTCTTCTTGTGCTTCTGCCTTCTCCAAATGCTAAAGGAAATGGAGTCTGGCTTCCCAATGTGCACTTGTTTTGAGAGTGCAGGCTGATGGGTAAAGGGGTGAGTCAGCTTTAAACAATACACATGGTATTTACCCCTCTGGCCAGTAGATGGGGCTAGAGTGCAACAACAGTATATAAAGATTGTATGTTGGGGCATATTTGTTCCTATGGCCACTAGATGGGGCTAGAGAGCAGCAACAGTATATAAAAGTTATATGCTGGGGCATGACAATAATAATTGCTAATTGCAAACAAAATAAGAACTAGTATTAAAGAGGGACATCCAAACATTTTGAAGAGCTCCATATAATAGTACAAATATATAACCCAGGAGGTGAAATTAATTGGAGAGGCGAAAAAAAGAAGTCCATCTCACTGTGAACAACTTGGTTATAGAAGTCCACTCCCGCCCTTTGATCGAAGCATGACATGGGCATAAACATGGATTAAATCAATATGTTAAATAAAATAAAATATTTTGAAAGATAGTGAAGTTTGAGTTGATGCTGCGCTATTTTTGTGTCACACAAAAAATAATAGCAGCTGGTTGATCAAGTGGGGACAAGCCCTCAAATTGACAGAAGCAATATCTTTCATAGGTCAGCCGAAATTGCAGGCTTTCATGTTTCAGAGAACTTCGGCAAGCACTTTGGCTGAACGCCAGAACAATTGGAGGGGACAAGGTCTGCTCTCCGAGCCATATCTAATCGCATCCACTTTTTCACAAAGGCAGGTGGGACACTTCAGTTTTCTTGCATGCTAAGTAGGGTTGAGGGCACCCGTGAAGCTGGGAAGGAGAAAGCAAGCAATGTAGGCTGCTTCATTTGCATTCCAGGTTTAGCTGTTAAGAGAAAAAGATGTTGAAACTTTGGGAAAAGTGCAAAGAAGAAGAACTAAGATGATTAAAGGCCTGGAGACTAAAACACATGAAGAACGGCTGCAGGAATTGGGTCTGGCTAGTCTAGAGAAAAGAAGAATTGGAGGTGACATCATAGCAACATTCCAGTATTTGAGGGGCCACCACAAAGAAGAGGGTAAAATTATTATCCAAAGCACCTGAGGGCAGGACAAGAAACAATGGTTGAAAATTAACCAAAGAAAGAAGCAACTGGAATTAAGGAGAAACTTCCTAACAGTGAGGACAATTAACCAGTGGAACAGAAGTTGCCTTCAGAAGTTGTTGGTGCTCCATCACTGGAGGTTTTTAAGAAGAGTCTAGACAGTCACTTATCTGAAATAGTATAGCTATAGGATCTCCTGCTTGAATAGGGGCTGGACTAGAAGACCTCCAAGGTCCTTTCTAATGCTATTATTCTGTTAAGGTGGCAGACATGGCTTCATGATCTAAGCCAGTGTTGACAAACCTTTTTGGCATTGAGTGCCAAAATGGGAGCACGGACAATGGGAGTACTGAGTGCCCAAATGGGTGCGTGCACATGTGCGTGTGCATGCCGAAAACCAAATGATATTCTTGTTTTCGGCACACGCATTGTGCACCGGCCATCTGGTCTTCTGGTTTCTGACACATATGCACTCATGAAGACCAGCTGTTTGGTGCACATGAGATGGCTCCATCTTTCGGGGGTCCTCGCGCCTCCCTGCCTGCCACCCTGGTTCCCGTCAGGGTGGCGGGACATACCCACTGATGATCTGCTTCTGCAGCTCTGGACAGTGAGAGAAAGTTGGGTGGGGAATGCCACCTCCCTCTCCTGCAATGCCCCTTTAGGCTAGCCATCACGCATATAAGCCCTGCCAAATGCAAACAGGGCTTGAATGATGACATCGCACCAGCTATCCTGCAGTCCTGCATTGTAGTTCTGGTTTTCTGATCTGGTTAATGATCACAAGAAAAGGATTTGATTTCTAGCTCTGGTCTAAAGCAGTCCTTGACCTATGACCACATTTGAACCACAATTTCTGTTGTTAAGTGAGACATTTGTCAAGTGAGTTCTGCCCCATTTTACCACCTTTCTTGTCTCAGTGATTAAGTAAATCCATTGCAGTTGTTAAGCGAGTAACCCGGTTGTTAAGTGAATCTGCTATCCCCATGGACTTTGCTTGTCACAAAGTCCCAAAAGGGGATCACATGACCTTGGGAACAGAGATGGTATTCACCCGGTTCTGACCGGTTTGCCAAAACTGATCGTGGAAATCGTGGGTCAGCCCCCCCCCCCCCCGAGTCCTGGCTCTATGCTATCCTATTTAGGCACATTTTCATGCACGGAAGGCCGAGCGCATGCATAGACAGATGTGCACTCACATTTGCGAACTAGTAGGGAAAGTAAGTGAATACCACCCCTGCTTGGGACACTGCAATGGTCATAAATATGAACCAGTTACCAAGCATCTAACACTGCAAAGGTTGTAAATGTGAAAAATGGTCACAAGTCACTTTTTTCAGCGCCTTTGAACGGTCACTAAACAAATTGTTGTAATCGAGTCGAGTTGTTATCAGAAAGCTGTAAGCAGGATTTGATGCCCCTCTTTCTGATACAAATTGGTTTCCTGGGGGAAGGAGGGTTGTACCAAATTAGCTCCATTTGTCCTTGCGGTGTCTATTAAAATCCTTTGGAATCTTTTTGTTTCCTGCCCATGGATTCCGAAGATTGATCTGAGCATTCGCTGCCAGATTTGGGAGGGGGGGGGAGCAGGGTGGAGAGAAGAAATTTAGTGAAGAGGCAAGATTGAAACAGCTCAGCTGGTGGGAAGATTGGAAGTTCCCTCTAAACAGAATTCCTGCTGCTTTTCATATACTGCTGGGTTTTTCCAGATGAGCTGCTCCAACATGTTTACTCAATGAATCCTTGTTTCAAAGCCTCAGCATGCTGTGGTTATGCTCAGAACTCACAGGGCGATAGAGCAGTTAAAGCATTAGATGAGGACTGGGAAGTCCAAGGTTCAATAGCCCATCCCCTGCCATGGGAGAATTTCAGGGGCTTTGGGCCTATTGCTACTTTTCAGCCCAATTCCACAGCATTGATGTTGGAAAGAATAGAATATAGAATAGAATAGAATGGAATAGAATGGAATAGAATGGAATAGAATGGAATTGTGAGCACTCCTTCATTGAGTAATTAGGAAAGAAAACCACAAGACTCCATTGATAGAAAGCAAGTGTACTTTTACTAATTATAAATGATCAGAAGCGTAGCAAAGCAAAGACTGATTATTTAGGCGCGAAAGTGAGTGATATATAAAATAACCCATTCCCCACCCCTTGGCATCCCAGTTGCAGTCCAATCATAATTCTCCCAATTGTCAGGTGTGAGATAACTTCGAAAGGCATTACCAAGATGGAATGTCGGTGCCGTTGGCCTTGGCGGGAAACTCCTCCGCATGCACAGTCCGACAGGCAGCAGAACTCCAGAATCTTCCTCCAGCACAATTAGTAAACCCCTCCCAAATACCATGGCCCCCCTCCCCATTTCAATGGCAGCTGAAGCAGCAGCAAAGCAGAGGCTGACATCCGGCCATCCTCCGGAAAAAGGCGGTCAGGCCTGGAAAACGACAAAACACAAACAAACAGACGAACAACAAAAAACAGAAAAAGAAAAAAGGGGGGGGGAAGAGAATGTCAGGAAGGAGAGCCAATCAGGGTTTGTCAGGATAAGTAGAATAAAACTGGCGGAGCAGCCGGGGAGCATGGATGTGGGACTTGTCCACCCATTCGGCATGAGATGGAGGAAAATGCTTCCAAGCCACTAGGTATTGAATCCTATTCCGCTGCCACCGAGAGTCCAATATTTCCCAGACCTCAAAATGCTGTTCACCATCAATCAATAGGGGGGCAGGCGGTGGGTCCACTGGTGGACGTAAAGACGAGAAATGAACAGGTTTAATGAGATTAATGTGGAAAACCGGATAAACACGGCTGAGGTGTTTGGGGAGTTGCAAGCGAACCGAAACAGGATTAATGACCTTGAGTATGGGAAACGGGCCCACGTACTTAGGCCCCAACTTCTTAGACTTTTGCGTAGTTTGAAGGAACTTCGTGGATAAGTAAACTTGGTCACCCACTTTGTACTGATAAGGTTGCGCACGTTTCTTATCAGCCTGTTTCTTATGCGCACGATGCGCAGCATCCAAAGTACTAAGTGCCAAAGGCCAAATATGCCTCAACCGCTCACTCCATTCAGAGATGGACAAAATCTGTGGCTGCTCAAGAGGAACCTCGGGAATAGGAACAAAGTCCTGGCCAGATACAACTCGAAAAGGAGTGAATCCAGTGCTGCTATGTATGGAATTATTATAAGCCACTTCCGTGTGCGGCAACAAGTCCACCCAATCATCTTGCTGGTAATTGATGAAACAACGTAAATATTGTTCTAGAACAGAATTAGTCCTCTCGCAAGCCCCATTAGTCTGAGGGTGGTGGGCGGAGCTTAGACCCTGGGCGGAGCCAATGCGCTTAAGAAATTCCTTCCAAAAAACAGAAGTGAATTGTACACCTCTATCAGAAATGATACGATCAGGCACGCCGTGCAACCGGTAAACGTGAGAAATGAAGAGTTTAGCAAGTGCCTTTGCAGAAGGAATCTTATGGCACGGTATAAAATGAACTTGCTTGGAAAATAAGTCAGTAACGACCCATATGACAGTGTGTCCCTGGCTCTCAGGAAGTTCGACAATAAAGTCCATAGAAATCTCCTTCCAGGGGGCGACAGGGCGGGCTACAGTTTGGAGTAAACCCTGCGGTTTCCCCGGTGGGCGTTTAGCAGCTGCACACACCGGACAGCTGGCAACATAAAGTTCAATATCCTTCTTCAAAGATGGCCACCAAAACTGCCGTTTCACCAGATGCAGCGTCTTCACAAATCCAAAATGCCCCACAAACTTGGAATCATGAGCCCGTTGGAGGACAACAAGATGAAGAGAGGCAGGGACGTAAAGTTTCGCTCCAATCCATGGCAAATCGTCTCTCATTGTGCATTCACCTTGATGCTGCTGGAACCAGTCATCCTGCGGAAGGGCCTTTTTGAGATCAGAGAGAAAATCTTGAGACACTTCCACCTTTGAGCGTGCCTGCTGCCTAGTAACAACAGGAGCAGCGAGGCTGGACGTGGGAACCACGGGCTGGATAATGCTGAGCTTAGAGCAGTTGTATTGAGGAAGTCTGGACAAAGCATCAGCCATAAAATTTTTCCCTCCTGGGATGTATTTAAGCGTGAAATTGAACCGATTGAAATGCTGAGACCAGCGCATTTGCTTAGGGGAGAGGCGCCTTGGAGTTCTCAAAGCTTCCAAGTTCTTATGGTCAGTCCACACCTCAAACGGGTGCTTAGCGCCCTCCAGAAAGTGGCGCCATGTGGCCAAGCCCAACGTACAGCAAATGCTTCCTTCTCCCAGATTGCCCAACGTCTTTCTGTGTCTGTGAGTTTACGGGAGGTGTATGCACACGGTTGTAAATTACCTTGGTCGTTAGTCTGAAGTAAGACGGCCCCTACAGCCACGTCGCTGGCATCAGCTTGAACGACAAAAGGCTTGTCCATCTCCGGATGCTTCAGAGCCGGTTCCGCAGCAAAGAGTCGTTTCAACTTTTCAAAAGCAGCTTGACACTCCATGGTCCAATTCAACGGCTTGCTAGGCTTAGGTTTAGGCCCACCTTTGGACTTCAACAAATTAGTGATGGGAAGTGCAATTTTGGCAAAAGAAGGGATGAACTGACAATAGAAATTGGCAAAACCCAAAAACTTCTGTAATTGCCTACGTGTACGGGGCACCTCCCACTCAGTGACCGCCTTGACCTTAGCAAGGTCCATTTCAATACCAGCGGGGGAGATATGATACCCAAGGTAGTCAATTTTCTCCTGGTGAAATTCACATTTGGATAACTTGGCATAAAGTTCAGTGGCTCGGAGCTTCTTCAGGACAGTGCGGACCAACTTGACATGTTCGTCATATGTTTGAGTGTAAATAAGGATATCGTCTAAATATATGATAACGCCCTTGTAAAGGTGGTCATGCAAAATTTCATTAATTAACTGCATGAAAACTGCAGACGCCCCCTGCAGGCCAAAGGGCATCACCCGGAACTGGAAACAACCCAGGGGGCAGTTGAAAGCCATCTTCCACTCATCCCCCTCCTTTATGTGGACCCTATAGTATGCTTCTCTTAGGTCCAATTTAGTGAAAATACAGCCCTTTCCCAGTTGGGCCAGCATGTCCTTCATCAGTGGTAATGGGTATAGGTTCTGAGCTGAGATGCCGTTCAAGTTTTTGAAATTAACACATAATCTGAGGGAGCCATCTTTCTTTTCTCTGAACAACACTGGCGCTGCTACCTTGGGCCGTGCTGGCTCAATGAAACCCCTTTCCAAGTTTTTATCAATGAACTTCCTCATTTCTTCCATTTCCCTAGGGGATATTGAATATATTTAGGGCTTCGGAAGCTTTACTCCAGGTAAAATATCGATGGAGCAATCAGTAGGCCTGTGGGGTGGGAGTTTATCCGAAGATTGTTCACTAAAACCCCCCTTTAGATCCCAATACTCTTTTGGAATCTTTTCTTCCCCTTCAATTTTCTCCTGGCCCCTGGAGGCCAATGCAGGGCTGGAGCCAGCAGGCTCTGGGGCATCGGCCTCCCTGTCTGGGGCTGTGCTGGTCCGAATACGCAGCCACCCCTCCCTCCAATTGATGCGAGGGTTCCATTTATGAAGCCAGGGGAGTCCCAAAATAAGGGGTCTGTCCATTCCAGGAGCCACAATAAAAGAGATCAATTCTACAAGGTGGCGCAGTGAGCCAAGGTGGCGCAGTGGTTAAATGCAGCACTGCAGGCTACTGCTAGATCAGCAGTTCAGCGGTTCAAATCTCACCGGCTCAGGGTTGACTCAGCCTTCCATCCTTCCGAGGTGGGTAAAATGAGGACCCAGATTGTTGGGGGCAATATGCTGACTCTCTGTAAACCGCTTAGAGAGGCCTGAAAGGCCTATGAAGCGGTATATAAGTCTACTGCTATTGCTATTGCTACATGGGTGCCCATCTTCATCTCTATGGGTTCAGTGTAGAAATGGGCCAGGCCACCCCCTGCAATGGATCCATCTATTTGGCAAAAAACAATAGGGGTTTTCAAAGTCCTCAATTTCAAGCCCAGTTTTTCAACCATTGCTGGATTAATCATACATCTAGAACAGCCTGAATCAAGGAGGGCGGGAAGCTGTTCTGTTTCCCCATCGGGTGGCACCCTTAACTCTATTGGGATTAACATGGGGCCCTTATTCGAACTCACCCAACGAGGCGAGGCGTCATCATCGGAGTCATCGGAGGAGCTGGTGGTCACGTCCGCTTCCTCCTCCACCTCCTGCCGGAAACGCTGGGGGGTATTTTCAGCAGCGAAAGCAGCCTTTTTCTTCCTCCCTGGGGCCTTGCTAGTCTTCCCTTCCCTCTTGGCAGGGGAGGGGGAGTTGCAGGAAGTTTAACGCAGCAATCCATGGCGTGATGGCCCCCTTTTCCACAACGGAAGCACATGAAAGGCTTGGCCTTGCCGGCGGAGCTTCCCTTCCCTTCACCCCTGATGCGGAATGGGGCCCTTTGAGCTGGGGAGGGGTGATCTCTCTGCTTTCTCCTCTTTCACATGTTGAAGTCTAATCAATTCGAGCTCAACGTCTGCTGCATTTTCATACCAAGCAGTAACTCTCTTGGGAAGGTGTTTGTTAACGCATTGTTGGTAAATGTCCTCATTTAATCCCAATGCAAACTGATCGAGGAGGGCCTCTTCAGACCAACCTCTCATATATGAAGAAAGCTGTTGAAACTCCTGAATATATTCTGCCACTGGTCTATCTCCCTGTTTGAGGGCCATAAATTTCACCTTCCCCCGTTTCTCAATCAGCGATCATCAAATCTCCTCTTTAGTGCAGTCATAAAGACATCAAAATTCCTCAGGAGGGGGGAGTTACATTGGTGTAAGCTGACCATCCAATCGGCCGCTTTTCCTTCCAAAGAAAGTAAAACCATTCGCACCTTCATCTCATCTGTTTCTAAATCGGGCCCGTAAATTTCCATATAATTCCAAATCTGTATAACAAAAAGACCCAGGTCCCTGGGATTTCCGTTATATTTTACTGGTAAAGGAGGGACTTTTGCCATTCTGCAAATTCTGGGGGGTCCCCCTACTCTGGCAGCAGCTCTGGCTGGGGGGGGGGAGCTGTTTCTGGGTTTGTTTGCTCCCATCCCCCCTTGGCCTCTTCACTCTCCCTAAATTTATGCATAGAGTACCTTTGTTCAAATTCTTCCATTTGCTCTCTTTCTCAGGACCTCCGCTCAGTCATGGCTTCTTCCCAGTCGGCTGGTTTTTTCTTTTGTTTTCTTCTGGTAACTCCAGCATCCAAATTTTCACAATCCTCCTTTTGCGCCACTCCTAAAGTCCATCGGGGCCAAACTGCAGGTTCGTCTACCCTTAGCCCAGCTAGCCTTTCAGGTAAAGATGGTTCTGCAGTTTCTCTTCCAGTCTCCTCATCATTGCTCGCTTGCAATGACATTTTTTCTCCGTTCCTTCTTTTGAGTACACCCCCCACGGTAGGTTGAAACCTCCTGGTGGGGTGTGATTGAGTCTTCGCTTACTGTCAGCACTCCTTCATTGAGTAATTAGGAAAGAAAACCACAAGACTCCATTGATAGAAATCAAGTGTACTTTTACTAATTATAAATGATCAGAAGCGTAGCAAAGCGAAGACTGATTATTTAGGTGCAAAAGCGAGTGATATATAAAATAACCCATTCCCCACCCCTTGGCATCCCAGTTGCAGTCCAATCATAATTCTCCCAATTGTCAGGTGTGAGATAACTTCGAAAGGCATCACCAAGATGGAATGTCAGTGCCGTTGGCCTTGGCGGGAAACTCCTCCGCATGCACAGTCCGACAGGCAGCAGAACTCCAGAATCTTCCTCCAGCACAATTAGTAAACCCCTCCCAAATACCATGCCCCCCTCCCCATTTCAATGGCAGCCGAAGCAGCAGCAAAGCAGAGGCTGACAGGAATAGAATGGAATAGAATGGAATAGAAAATAGAAAATAGAAAATAAAATAGAAAATAGAAAATAATAGAAAATAGAAAATAATAGAAAATAAATAATAGAAAATAGAAAATAGAAAATAGAAAATAGAAAATAGAAAATAGAAAATAGAAAATAGAAAATAGAAAATAGAAAATAGAAAATAGAAAATAGAAAATAGAAAATAGAAAATAGAAAATAGAAAATAGAAAATAGAAAATAGAAAATAGAAAATAGAAAATAGAAAATAGAAAATAGAAAATAGAAAATAAATAGAAAATAGAAAATAGAAAATAAATAGAATAGAAAATAGAAAACAGAAAACAGAAAATAGAAAATAGAAAATAAATAGAATAAAATAGGGATATAGAATAGAATAGAACAGAATAGAATTATTTATTGGCCAAGTACTATATTGATCAAGATAAAATGAAGAATTCCCAACGTAGTTTGGGTCAACCATACCTGACACGCTACCTTCAGATATGTTGAATTTAATTTCCCTTAAACTCAAGCAGTGTGACAAGGCTGGTCTAGAGATGGACAGACAAATAGCTGGAAGGAGGTTATATGCCAGAAGACTCATTACTCATACTTGATTTGACTACAGTGATGATGAAGATGATGCAATTTTTAGTAGTGCTCAGTCCATCTTGTATGCCTTTGGATTTGTCCAGGAGTGTCTAAGAACTCACTTTCCCCTGCTGTAACCAGATGGGAGCTCAGGACAAAGCAGAAAAATTAAGCCAGCACCTTGGACAGCTCTAAGAAAGAGGCTGCATGGAACAGTAATCTCAATCATCTTGGCAAGGGAGACATCTGAGATCAGAATAGAGTTGGAAGGGACCTTGCAGGTCTTCTAGTCCAAATTCCTACTCAAACAGGAGACTCTATACCATTTCAGAAGTGGCTGCTCAGTCTCTTCTTAAAAGCCTCCAATGATGGAGCCCCCAAAACTTCTGGAGGCAAGCTGTTCCACTGGTTAACTGTCCTCACTGTTAGGAAGTTTCTCCTTAGTTCCAGATTGCTTCTCTCTGATTAGTTTCCAACCATTGTTTCTTGTCCTACCCTCTTGGTCCCTTGGATAATAAGTTGACGCTCTCTTCTTTGGGGCAGCCCCTCAAATACTGGAAGACTGTTATCATGTCCCCCCTAGTCCTTCTTTTAGAGGTCTTAGAAGAGTAACTTTAGAAATATGAGAAGACTAGCCATGTCCAGTTCCAGAGATGGTATTCAGCCAGTTCTGACTGGTTCTGGTGAATTGGTAGTGGAAATTTTGAGTAGTTCAGAGAACTGGCAAATACCACCTCTGGCTGGCTCTGCCCCCAATCTATTTGCTGCCTCCTGAGTCCCAGCTGATTGGCTGGGTCTTCTTTTGTTGCCCTGAACAGGAGAACAGAGCTGGAAAGCAGGTTAGAGGGCTGGGGAAGGAATAGGGATTTTGCTGTAACCTTCCCCTAAAGTGGGGTGGGAATTGGGCTTTTGCAGGATCCTTCCCCTGCCACGCCCACCAAGCCACACCCACAGAACTGGCAGTAAATTTTTTTGAATCCCACTACTGCCCAGTTCCTGCAACCATTCTTCATATGTTTTAGTCTCCAAGCCTTTCATTATCTTAGTTGCTCTTCTCTGCACTTTTTCCAAAGACTTGACATCTTTTTTTTTGTAACATGGTGACCAAAACCGGATGCAGTGTATATTCCAGCTGTGGAAGTGAATCTGGGTGATTCATTCTCCTGCTGCTGTGTTCAAAACTTCCCCTTGCACTTTGCTTCCATAGCAAACCTCAGTGACTGAAATTATTTCCCAATGTCTAATCTCAACAGACCATGGAGCGAGGACAGGCAAGCTGCGACCCCCTCCTCTCTATCTATTAATAGACCTTTTTCTTTTAAATTGGAACTAATAAGTGTTAATTTGCAAGGAGAATGGTAGGGAGGTAAGAGGGTTTCTGCTGTGCGGGTGTGAATGTTTGAAGAAACGACTTGCATATGGGAAGGAGTCTGTTGTGCATATGAAAGAGAGGAAGGAGTTGGAGGCCCGTCCCCCGACTTAGTGGGGTCTGTCCCCAAGGACACTTTCTAGGAAGCAAGTCAAGATATGGGCTGTTGTACGTGTGGAAAGATGCTTCTTTTTTTGTAACATTTCCCCTCGGTTGTTGAGTTCAGAGTACCCAACATCAAGCCAAACGTTTAGAGAGTTTTTTAAACTCATGTACTGATGTGCGTGAATAAATCTAATATGGAAAAAATCACCGGCATCTCAGCAAGCTTCAGTTGTCCCTAAATGATGGTCCCACATTTTGCTTTCCTTTAAACTTTGTACATCTTAAGCCAGAGGTCCCCAAACTCGGCAACTTTAAGACTTGTGGACTTCAACTTCCAGAATTCTCCAGCCAATTTTAAGACTTGTGGGCTTCAACTCCCAAAATTCTCCAGTCAGCTGGCTGGAGAATTCTGGGAGTTGAAGTCTACAAGTCTTAAAGTTGCCAAGTTTGGGGACTCCTGGGTTAAAGGAAGGAATGAGATCCTGAAACATTTTATGCCACCTCCCTCAAGAACAATATTTTGATAAGGAACTCTGATAGCCCTCCCCCATCCCTCAATCCAGTAGCTCTTCTCCAACCAAGTTTCACCTACATGAATATCCAAGCATTTGGCCATTTTTACTATCCAAGCATTTGCCCATTTGTATGTACATGATCACACAAGTTTTTTTTAACCATGTTATGTATAGATCAATATAATCTCCATTCTACACCGATTCATACAACCCTACTTCATTTCACAACCTACATGCTTCTCAACAAACATCATCCAAATGTACAACTTTCTAAGCATCTACAGATGTGTTGCCTGCCTACACACATCTGCTACTTAGGGGTGCCACTCTCCATACAAAATTGCATTCTGGGTTCAATTCCAGGGGCTGGTTGTCAGTTTTAAAGCCCTTCGTGGCTTGGGACCAGGTGATCTGAGGGAGCATCTCTAGCCGGTCACATCCCCCTGACCCACTAGAGGGGGGGCAAAGAATGTTGGGGGTCCTGTCCCCTAAGGAGATACATCTGCCCCCACCCCCAAGAAGGGCCTTCTCCATGGTGGCTCCCTTCCTCTGGACCAGCATCCCTCCAGAAATTAAGACTGGCCGTCAGCAGGCCTGGAGAACCGAGAATGGGATGGAGTCCATGAAATGGCTGGTCTGAGTGTGTGTTATCACTGGGGAGCATGGTGGGGGGTTATTATTTTATTATTATTTTGTATTTTATATTTTTTATTATTTTTATTTCTTCTACACTGTGTTTTTGTTTTCTGTGAGCTGCCTAGAATCACTGTGAACAAGCAGGCAGCTACTGTATATAAATTTTCCAAATAAATAAGTAAATAAAATAAAAACCAAACTGTAGGCAATTGAATCTCTCTCTCTCTCCCTCCCTCTCCCTCCCTCCCCCTCCTTCTCCAACCCTCCCCTTTCCCTCTCTATCCCCCCACTTCTCCCTCTCTCTCCTCCTTTCTCCAACCCTCCCCCTTTCCTTTTCCCTCTATTTCTCTCTCCCTCCCTCTCCCTCTCTCTCTCCCTCTGTCCAACCCTCCCCCTTTCCTTTTCCCTCTATTTCTCTCTCCCTCCCTCTCCCTCTCTCTCTTCCTCTGCCCAACCCTCCCCCTTTCCCTCTCTCTTCGTTTCTCTCTCCCTCTCTCTCTAATCCCCCCTTTCCCTTCCTCTCTCTCTATCCCTGTTCCACTTCCTCCCTCCCTCCCGCCTCTCCCTCCCACTTCTTCTCACCCTCCCTCTCTGTATCAAAATTTAGGATTACTTTTGAAAGAAATCCCTGAGGCACATGCTCAGAGGGAGCAGAGAGAGCCTTCCAATGGGAAACACATCAACTAACAGAGAAGAGCCAATTTAGAGATGAAGTCAAGACCAAAATCAAGCAGGGATGAAGAAACTGCTTTGGACAAGGGAGACCAATGCAAACCTTTAGACTTGCATTTTGCATCATCTGCAAAATTGATAATCATATTTTCTAATCCCTCACCTAAGTGATTCATAAATGTGTTAGCTCAGCATTTCTCTCCAGTTTGATGCAGTCGGGCATGGCAACGCAAGCAGCTCAGGATTCACACAAAGGCCCGACTCCCATTTTCTCACCTTTTCGACTACAATCCCATGGAAGAGTTTGCTGGATCATTTGTTGAAATCCAGGCCCACGCAGCTTCACTGCTTTCCTGTGGTTCACCAAATAGGCCACTCTATCATAAAAAGAGATGGGAGTTCTTGATGGTCTGTTTGTTTGAGGAGGGTTGTACAATTTGTTATTAATGAACCTTTGTTGGCTCTCGCCAGGCCTAGCATTTCCCCCTAAATGCTCATAAAGCAACTGCTTACTTATTTGTTGCAGAATTTTTCCCAGGGTTGACCTCAGACTGACCAAGCCATCATTGTCTGAAGCCATTCATCCTCCTCTCTGAACCTCACAAATCATGCAGGAGAGCTCCGAGGTAGCTTTAACAAGCTTCTTCAAACCTCCTGAGCCTAAAACTCTTCTTAAACTCATTGCCCCGTCTCTGTTGACCCAGAATTTCCCTCCTTGTGGCCATTGTTTTGATTTGTCCCATTTGAGAAGAACCCCGCTTTAGGAAGAAGATGGAAGCACAATGGAAATTTAGGAGCTTCCAACGGCCTATCATTTTTTCCCAGCAGTGGGTCCACCTCTCCCTTTTCCTAATGATAGGAGGTTTTTGCCTTCACCTTTATATCCTAAGTTCTTTTTGCACTTGAGTGTTCCAAAGGTGTTTTTTTTTTCAGGAAGCAACTGGACTTTCTTGTTTTTTTTTTCTTTGAAGACATTTCACTTCTCATCCAAGAAGATTCTTCAGCTCTGACTGGATGGTGGGGAATGGAAGGATTTATATTCTTTGCAGACAGCTGGTTATTTGCATCCTTTTAGCTTCCTTTTAGATAAACCTCCAATGCTTCAATGACCCTCTAAAAGGATGCAAATCAAGTTGTAATTTAATCAATTTGATTAATTCAATAAAGGGGAAATGTGTTATGTCCAAGAACTGGGCATGGCTAGTTTAGTGAACTTTGAAGAAGGACCTTAACTGTCTATGAGGCTTCTCCATTGTCCAGGTCATGGTTGTCTCACAGGTGCTTTTTTCAGGAGGCAACTAGACTGTCTTGTTTTTTCTTTGAAGACCATCCAAGGAGCTTCTTCAAGTGACTGGAGGGTAGGGAATGGAAGGATTTATACTCCTTGCAGACAGCTGGCCATTTGCATTCTTTTAGAGCAGAGCTGTCCAATCTGCACCCTGCAGGCCGGATGCGTCACACTCTGGCCACACCCCTGCCCGGTTTAGCGAAAGGTGGTGGTGAATCATGATATGTCACATGATGCCACCGTAGAGGAAGGAAGGAATTAAGGAGAAAAGGAAGAGCAATAGCTATAATAGCTAGGAGTTCTGTCTGTGTCTAAATTCTGTACAGGATTTCACCTGGCAGTTGTTCTTCTCTGTACCATTTATTTCTGCTCGAATAAATAAAACTCTGCCCTTTCCTCCAGTCTTTTCCAGCCAACAGGTTCAACGAAAATGTTGATTTTTTTCCCCCAGACTTGATTCAGTGTGAAAACAAATAAAGCCAATTTGATTGGTTACCATGTAGAACCGGCAGGCACAGACACAATAAATAAATCAACATTAAAATCAAACTATTGGTGAGTAGAATACACAATATTTTTCTCATTGAGTGGGAATGGAGAATTTTTCTTCATTTTTACCAGATGTTGATGGTGATGAACCATGTGCTTATTCAGCGATGTGGAATTTCTACCACCATTGTATGTGTTTGCTGACATTCACAGGAAATATCCCCATTATTTTTCCATCCAGTGGCAATGGCTCTGCGATGATAATCGCCATAATGATAATTAGCCATGCGAAGACACAACTTGACCTGTTTAAATCAGATGGCTGGCTATTGTATAGTATAGCCTTTATTGTCATTGTACATCATGTATGCAACAAAATTGGTTGATTTAACTGCCCACCATATCAGAAACAAATACAACACGGTCAGCTCCAGGTCTAATTGCTATTTACTCAGTCTGAGCACAGGGACTCAAAAGGCCACATGCAGGTAATAAACCAAAGTTTGTATTCTTTTCCTGCTGAATCACCCTAATGGAGCAATGAGCATGAAGATACAGATACAGATTAACAGAGTTGGAAGAGACTTTGTAGGTCATCTAGTCCAACCCCCTGCCCAAGCCGGAGACTCTACACTATTTTGCAGTCCAATCTCTTTTGCAGTCCATTCTCTTCTTAAAAGCTTCCAGGGATGAAGCTCCCACAACTTCCGAAGGCAGCTTCTGCTCCATTGGTTGATTGTTCTCAGTCAGACAATTTCTCCTTATTTCCAGGTTGAATCTCTCCTTCTTCAGTTTCCATCATTTATTCCTTGTCTGGCCTTCAGAAAATAGCTTGATCCCTTCCTCTCTGTGACAGTGCCTCAAATATTGGGAGACTGGTCTCTTGTCTGCCCTGGTCCTTCTCTTCACTAGACTAGCCAGGCCTAGTTCCCACAACCGTTCCTCGTATGTTTGAGCCTCCAGTCCCCTCATCATCCTGGTTCTTCTCTGCACTCTTTCTAGAGTCTCAACATCTTTTTTATAGTATGGTGACCAAAACTGGATGTAGGACTCTAGGTGTGGTCTTACTAAGGCATTATAGAGTGGTATTGATGCCTCTCTTGATCTTGATTGTATCCCTCCGTTAATGCAATTTAGGATTGCATTGGCTTTTTTGGCTGCCGCTGCACACAGCTGGCTCATATTTAATTGATTGTCCACTAAGACTCCAAGATCCCTCTCACAGTTACTGCTATTAAGCCTGGTTTCACCCAGTCTATATGTGTCCTTTTGGATTTTCTTGCTTAGGTGTAGGACTTTACTTTTCTCTACAGCTCAACAGGAACACCAATTGCAAGGGACAGTTTTTCCACTAGCTGCCAAGCCACTATGCACATGGCACTGCCAACCTCCAAGGATTCCTTGACCATTGCAGATAGAGAACCCATTTCCCTCCACTATAAGTCTGCACTTATCTTGGTTCCTTGCCTTAATTCCAACAATTATTTCCTATGCTTTTTCCATCCATTATCCAGTTTACACCCAAAAAATACGACAGTCCTGTGGCACACTAAAGAGCCAAAAATTTATGGCATCAGAAAGCCTCTGCCACAATAAATCTGCTCAGTTTTAAGGGGCTCCCAGCTTCTTTCTTGCTGCCACAGATGATCCAAGCTGACCGTCTGGGATTTTCCACAATTTATATCCCTGCCTTTGTGTTTGACTAAAGAACATGATGCAGAGTTATGCGTGTGCTGCGGAACCATAATTTAGATCTGTGGCGGTGTCTTAGCTTTCGAACAGGACACATAAAACATGCTTCCCAACCATGAGCTGCAACTGGTGCTCTGGACAGCCGTATGAATCTGGGGACCTGCAAACACTGCATGCATCAGAAACGGACAAAAAATCTGCCACTCTGAAACCACTAGAGGAAAAGAAATCATTGCACAAGGGACACATGAGCAGATTCTCTTCACTCGGAATCTCTGTGACATGTCTTTGCACGTGCGGTGTGCATGCGCAATGAAGGAAGCAACAGGGACCTGGAAGGTCTTCTAGTACAGTCCCTTACTCAAGCAGGAGAGCCTATACCCTATACCCCCTATACTTCAGGAAACCTCCTGAAGGCCCCAGAAGGCTCCGGATGTCGAAAATTGGCCCTACGGACAAACCAGAAGTCACCACTCCCAAACTTCCGGATTCCCCGTAGGTCCATTTTTCACCATCCAGAGGCTTCAGGGAAGCTCCTGAGGCCTCCAGAGGAGGTCGGGGGGGGGAGGCTGTTTTCAACCTCCCCAGGCTCCTAGAAAGCACCTGGAGTCTGGGGAGGGTGAAAAAAAATGGGGCAAAAGCACAGGGGTGTGTGTTTGCTGGTCGCGCACATGCACGCAGGGGGGAGGTGGCGCGCATAGCATTATGTGTGTGGCACACCGGCACACGACCCCCTTGTCCTCCACCCACTTTTGGCACGGCAGCCAAAAAAGGCTTGCCATCACTGTGCTATGCCATCTCAGACAAGTGACTATCCAGTCTCTTCTTAAAACCTTCAGTGATGGATTACCCACAACTTCTGGAGGCCAGCTGTTCCACTAGTTAATTGTCCTTGCTGTTAGGAAGTTTCTCCTTAATTCCAGGTTGATCTCACCTGACGTGACCCACACCTGACCCCTCACAAGACCCATCATTAGACCCTCACCTGACATGACCTTCCCATCACAGGACCTACTAACCACATAAAGCCCTTATAAGTAGAAGAACATCAACACTGACATCACCTAAAGGGATGAACATCTGCAACATCAACATTCAACATCTGCTGAAGATGTTACCTAGCGTGGCAATGATACGTATGCTAAACCAACCCACAAGATCGGAGAATGAACCTCCACCTTTAATGATTGAACTTTTTTGTGGAAATCCTGATCTTCAACTGTACCCAGCACTCCTCCAGGGCAGGTATAAGAGGACACCAAGAGCAGAACAGGTTTGTGTATGTGGTAAAGGAGAAGTGGAAGATATCTCACCTGTTCTATTACACTGTGAACTATACAGAGTTTGTAGGTCTGCACATACTCTCCCCTTATTAGAGAGATTGCTAGGGAGGGCAGACAATTTTTATCTAGGCTTTCTCCTCCAGGACACAAACCTGGCTACCACGTATGCAGTGGCAAAGTTCTGTGTTGCTGCAATGTCCACAAGAAAAAAATTGGTTACAGAAGTATAGTTGTCATCTTGTACCAATTATCTGGACAGATCTCTAACAATTTCTGGACCATTGTATTTACTCCCATAAACCAGGGAGTGACCCGAACAATTTGAGAACATGTATGTTATTATCCACTTGTAACGTCATTACTTTTTAATTATATTTTAATGTCAGTACTTTTAACATATGGTAAAAAGTAATGTGCATTACTGGTCTTTGACAGGAATAAAGATTTATACTTATACTCAACTGTCCCTATTTTTTTTCTTACAGAGGTAGGACTTGGCTGGCACATCTCAACAACCTTTGGGTGGCAGTGAAGGACAGAGAGGTAGACTAACAGATCTATTTGAATAAATGTCTATGGAGATTCTCCGTCCTCCAGGGCTGGTGGTCCCAAAGATGCTTTTTTTAGGAGGCAACTGGACTTTTTGGTTTTTCTTTGAAGATGTTTTTTCTTTGAAGATGGGGAATCCTTCCACTCCCTATCATCCAGTCAGAGCTGCAGAAGCTTCTTGGAGGAGAAGCGAAATGTCTTCAAAGAAAAACCAGAAAGTCCAGTTGCCTCTTTGAAAAAAAGCACCTTTGAAAAGCACCGTTCTTGCTTCAAAAACTGAAAAATTAACCGGAATGTTGAATTAATAAAAGTAAAAGTAAATAGAAAAATTATAATTCATGTAAATAGCCTTCTACATAACCCTAAGGGCAGTGGTTGGTAGGCTTGTTTGGCCATTGGTTGAATATATAAAAAGAAAGAGAAAAAAATAGCACTTCTATACGGCCTGTTGTTTCTGGGTGTTTCTTCAAGTTTTTTGTTTCCTCCACAGGGAGAGGAAGCTCAGGAAGTCAAGATGGCAGCCCCTGTCATGTCATCAAAGGCCCACCTCTTTTTTATCCTTGGCACAGAACATGGATAAAATGTATAAATGCCATTATAGGATGGCATTGAAGAATTAATAGATTTCTCTTTAGTCTTATTAATTTCTGAGGTTAGGTGCAGCTTAGAGAGAAGGTGAGCTATAAATTTTGTTTAATTGGTCAATTAGTCTATCAAGAAAGAAGGAAAAGAGAAAGGAAGCCGAATTCGTACACATTAGTATAAATTAATGATTATGTTGGATAATGATATTTCTTCTTGGGCAGCACTTCTGCCTTATGATGCTGTTTCATGTCTGTGTTTTTAAACCAAAAATAGAACTTCTTTTAAAAACATAGTAAAAGAATAATAATAATAACATTTTGAAATGTCATCCGAGTATGACAAATTAGTGCAACATTTCTTACTCATAAACATGTTTGGTTAAATTCCTTCTCATGAAGTAATGGGATACTCACAAACTTATATTTGCTTTGTCAAAACAGCCCAAGTGGGCACGTCTGGCTTTCTAGAATGCAAATGTTAAAAATAAAATGCATTCAGAAAATAGTCAGAATAACTTGGAACTAATAGACGGAAAATATGTTCTGTCAAACAAATGAAGAGTGGAATGAATTCCATAGTTACATTTAAGGAGTTGATGGAAACGGAGTAGTGTGTTTTTGTGCTTGGCCTGATTTCAAGGTAGCTGAACTCCTCCTTTGGAAGCCCATCTGATTGAATGGAAGGGGGTGGGGATGGTAAAAGGGGCTACCCCACCACCACTCTTGACAGGGGAGCCATCCCCAGGACCAGGCGTAACCTCATCCTCAAAGAATTTGCCTCAAATTCCCAACTGTTTCCAGAATATCATCCCAGCAAAGATCTCTACATTCTGCAGTTAAGGGTTTAGTTTGGTTTTCATTGTGCTGGGAAGGAAGGGAGGGAGTGAGTAAGAAAAGGTTGAATGGGAAGGAGGGAGGGAGGAAAGGAAGGAGGGAAGGAAGGAAGAAGAGAAAAGGTTGAATGGGAGTGAGGAAGGAAGGGAGGAATGGAGGGAGGAAGAAAAGGTTAAATGGGAGGGAGTGAAAGAAAAATGAAGTAGAGTGAGTAAGGAAGGAAGGAAGGAGAGAAAAGGTTGAATGGGAGGAAGGGAGGGAAGGAAGGAGAGTGAGTAAGGAAGAAAGGAAGGAAGGGAGTAGAGAAAAGGTTGAATGGGAGGGAGGGAGGGAGGGAAGGAGAGTGAGGAAGGAAGGAAAGAAGGGAAGTAAGCAAGCAAGTAAGTTGTATATACAATATTCTTTTCCCCATTTAGAAGGTTTAATTGAGTCTTTTGCTTTTGAGCAAAAGGAAGTAAGAGCAGGAAAAATGGTTGACATTTGTGTAGATGAATCCAAAGCTACTATTAAAATATCCATTTTTAGCAGTTCAAATATGCTCCTCACATTTTAGGATCCCTTGTGCTGGTGGAAGCCTTTTCCCATGTCCACCTTGCCCTTCCTTACATTGGCTGGGCTCAGAGCTGAGCGCAAATAACAAACCAGATTAGCTCTGCTGCAGTCCATTGCTAACCCATGAAGGAGAGGGGATTTGAAAACACACTATATAAATAAAAACAATATTTTGTTCATAAGATCCTGAGGAAGAGATCACACAACATTAGATCCGTGGGCATTGTGGAGACCCAGCTTCCTCTGGGAAACCTGGAGGTTCTCATTTTGAATCAGGAAAAACCTTTTTATTACCGTAATGTTTCTGACTTTGAAAAACAACAACAGTAGAAGGAAAGAAAAAAGAAGGAAGGAGGGAAGTATAGAAAGGAAGAAGGAAGGATAGAAAAAGAAGGAAGGATAAAAAGAAAGGAAGAAGAAAGGAAGGAAGGTAAGAAAGAAAGGAGGGAGGGAGAAAAAGTTGAATGGGAGGGAGGGAGGGAAGGAAGGAAGGAGGAAGAGAAAAGGTTGAATGGGAGGGAGGGAAGGAAGGAGAAGAAAAGGTTGAATGGGAGGGAGGAGGGAAAGAAGGAAGGAGAGAAAAGGTTGAATGGGAGGGAGGGAGGAGGGAAAGAAGGAAGGAAGGAAGGAGAGAAAAGGTTGAATGGGAGGGAGGGAAGGAAGGAGAGTAAGGAAGGAAGGAAAGAAACAAAGAAAGAAGGAAGGAAGGAAGGAAGGAAGGAAGGAAGGAAGGAAGGAAGGAGGAGAATTTTAGTAGATTAAGGGTAGAAAGGATTATTGGCAGGAAACATTTTACCAGCAGAAAAATCTTAACTGATACCTGCAGCTGTACTTGGATTTGACTGCCTACCTCAAGATCTCTTGGGAGAAAATGCCTTCATTGCAGTTTTTCTTGAGTAACACTCACCGACGTCAGCTTCTGCTGGAAAGAAATAAACTAGTTTCAAACTGGGTTTCTGTTCATGTACACCTGGGACCCACAACTCAGATGTGCAATATGCTGAGAGCTGCATTCTTTGCAGAAGAACTATGATGGGATTCTCTCGCCCTGGGAATGAGAATGGACATGTCCAAAATATCACAGAGTGAGAACAGACAAACATTTCTGCAATATCCAATTAGATGCATTGGTTTTTTGAAGAAAAAGGAAGGAAGAAACAAAGAAAGGAAAGAAGGAAGGAAGGAAAAAGAAGAAGGGAGGAAAAAGGAAAGAAAGAAGGAAGGAAAGAAAGAAGGAAGGAAAGGGAAAAAGGAAAGAAGGAAGGAAACAAAGAAGAAAGAGAGAGAGAAAGAAAGAGAGAAAAAAGAAAGAGAGAGAGAGAGAAAGAGAAAGAAAGAAAGAAAGAAAGAAAGAAAGAAAGAAAGAAAGAAAGAAAGAAAGAAAGAAAGAAAGAAAGAAAGAAAAAAAAAGCTTCTTGGGCTGTGTCCCTTTTGGTCATCTCGGCCACATCACTGTGACCTTTGCCAGCTGATGGGGAGATGACAACTCCCACTCTTCAGCTGCAGAGAGCCCTCCCTTCCTTCCTCAGAAAGTCTTAAGTGGGCATTGACCCTTATAAAAAGTGAGCTGGATGCTGTGAGATGATCAATCTGGGTGGGAATATGGGGGCATCTGTCACTCAAACGGGCTGTTTTCTCAGTCAGATGGGGATACAGTCTGTTACACAAAGCGGGGATACAGCTTGAAATGGGAGCCCCCACAGGCCTGAGTTTTTGGGCCTGTGAGGTTGACAGCCGAGAAGGGGCAGGCAGTAGATTCTGGGTGCAGATTTCAGTGGCAAGATCTGCAATGCAAAGAGGGAGGGAGGGAGGGAGGGAGGGAGAAATCGAGTTTGACACCCCTAGCTTAGATTCTGCTTCCTTATCATCACCTGTTCCTACTGCCCCCTTTTTCCACTCCAGAGACAATAGGTCAGTTATGTTGAACCTTTTTGCCCTCAGGTGCCAACACCCATAATGCAATACTCCCCCACAGGTCCTACCCTCCACTCATGCACGCACGACCCTCGTACTTTCCCCAACCCCGCATGTGCATGTGACCCCCATTTTGGTACTAGCAGGCCTCTCTGAAGCCTCCTAGGACCAAAAATGGGGTGTGTGGGGTGCTGCATCCCCCCACTCCCCACACATGCGTGCGCAACCCCCACCCATGCACCCCCCGTGCATGCACACGCATCTCATAGCAGAGACCTGAAAATCAGCTGGCTGGTGGGAGGCGTGTGCACCTGAGCAGTGGAGCTGACCTGGGCGATGGTTTGCATGCCTGCAGAGATGGCTCCATGTGGCCCCTGTGGCATGCATGCCATAGGTTGGCCATCACGGCTATAGGTTGTCTTCCCTTTTAATTATGGCCTACCTCAAAGGGGCATTTGGATGCTTGGGTTCTTTCAAGCCACATCTCATTCTGTGCTTCAGTGTTTCTGCCCCTTCTCTGCAGTTTCTGTGACTGCCTCCTTCTCTGGTTATCCAGGACTCCTTCCATGCCTGCCTCAGGCTCTTTCCTGAAAGCGCTGGGCACATCCCCACTGGTTCTTCAGCTGTTGTTCTGACCTAGGCTTCCCAAAAGCATGAAGCCAATGCCTCATCCCGATAAAATCCTGTTATTTAGGTTAAAGGGAATTCCTCTCCAGCAAAGTCCCAGCCAACTGTCTTTCAAGAGATTTCACAATCACAGATTTTTTATCAGGCTTGGAGAGCTGCCAGGCTGATATCTTCCAAACTCCATACTGTAGCAGCAATTACTTGGCAAGAAGTCAGGAACAGATCTTCACCCTAAAGAATTGAACTGTCTCCTGCAAACTCCCCTCCCATTTCACTCCTCTTTATTATCTATGGGAGGGGCTATTCACCCTCCACCTGTGGCTTCACTCCCGAGTCGGCCCTTAGCTGTTCCCTTCAACTGATCTTTTTTTCTTCTCTTGCAAATTCTTTGCAGTTGCGTCTTCTGGTTTCATTTTGCAGGATTTCCTGCCTGCCTTCAAGATTTCAGGCCTCGGATCATTTTTCCTTTGAGCTCATCAAAATCTGTGCTTCTGAAATGTAGCATTCAAGTCTGACTCACTGCTGGATTTTTTCTCCTTTGATTTCACAGTATACGTAGTTCTCGACTTATGACCACAATTGAGTCCAAAAATTCTGTTAAGTGAGACATTTGCTAAGTGGGTTTTGCCCCATGTTACGAATTTTCGTGCTGCTGTTGTTAAGCGAATCACTACAGTTGATAAGTGAGTAACCTGGTTGTTAAATGAATCCAGCTTCCCTGTTGATGTTCACTGTCAGAAGGGCACAAAAGGGGACCACGTGACCAGAGGTGGATAGCTCCCAGATCGGCCAAATTGGTAGTGGTGGTGGTAGGAGTCTCTGCATGGGCAGAAGTGTTGCGTGCGCACATGAGCATGCACACAAGTATGAGCGAACAGGTAGCACCGGGATTTGAAACCCATCTCTGCATGTGAACTAGGGTCATAAATAGGTCATAAATAGGTGCCAAGCACCTGAATTCTGATCACATGATCATGGGGATGCTGCAAAGGTCATAACTATGAAACGTGGTCATGTCACATATGTCAGTGTCGTAACTTTGAACAGTCACTAAACAAACTGTTGTAAGTCTAGGACTGTATCAAGAATAACATGATACTACAAGGCGGAGGGTGTTGCTTTCCTCTTCCGGAAGGGCAGAAGAGTAAAGAATAAAGACTTAGCGATGTTCTTAAAACTTTATGATTTCTGCCTGGGATAAAATGGAAAAGTTGTATATCGATGATGAGACATGGAGACTGAAAGAAGCGTTGCTGATTGTGGACACATATTGTATATAAGATTTGTTTGAACTCTAACTCAAATTGCGCATGAATTATTTTCCTAGGCGAGGAGAGCGGAGATCGCGATCTTTTTGAGTTGTGGTCTGGGACGAACGGAGTTGGGAGGCGCGTGGGAGAGGGAAGGGTAGCGAAAGCTTAACTAGACTACTTGGGGCTAGAATGCAAGCTGATGTTTGTATCAGTTGCTATTTCAATATAAGGTTAAGAAAGATTAGTCAGAGAGTCTCCAGGAAGGTGGAGTAAATATGTGAGGAGCAATGGACGCGGATAAAATATATATGTGGATATGGATAAAGGCAGGGTGGAAGGTAAAAAAATTTACATGTGGATCTGGGTAAGGATAGAATGGGAGGTGTTGGAAATGAAAAATGAAAGAAGTACTTGAGTTTAATGGTTTTATAGAAAGGTTTGGATATTCGGATAAAAAAGAGATAAATTAAAGGTCTGAATAGATAGATAAAGCAATGAGACTTTTAGTTGGGGAATCCTAATTGATTAACTTACCTGGCTCTAATATAGTTTGAAACCCTGCAAGTAGTAAAATAACCGAAATTTGGAATGAGCTACATTGTTTAAGATTTACAGATGATGGGAAGCTGTGTTAATGTAGTGGGTTTATTGATCTTTCTTGTTTTTCTTTTTTTTTCTGTGTGTGTTTTTTTCTTTTCTATTTTTTATTATTCCCTTTTTTTTTGTTTTTCTTTTATTTTTTTAACTTTAAAGTTAGCTGGCTTTATTATACTCAAGTGCTTGTTAAAGAACTATGCCGGGTATGGGACCTGGGAAGCCGTAAGGGGGTTAGGGAGGGGGGATTATAGGGGGGAGGGGGGAGGGTGGAATTACAGTTTCAATTCTTAGAACAATAAGAATTCACTTGTATACTGCGGCTCGTTTTCCTTTTTTTTTTTTTTTCTCTTTTATTTTCTAAAAAATAAACTGAATAGATTAATTGTAGGGATACACCAAAGTGAGGAGAAGAGGGAAAGAAGAGGGAGAAGTAAAGAGGGAGCGAGAGGGGAATGTAAGGAGGGTGAGATGGAGGGGGGGGGAGATGTCTGAGGGGGAAGGGAAGTAGAGGAGGGGAATGCTGGAGGGGAGAAATGAAAGTTGGAGGGGGAGAAGAAAGGGTGTATGGGGGATTGAAGTGTCATGTTGGGTTTTTTTTTTATGGTGGATTTTTCCCTTTTTTGTTTTGTTTTTCGTTATGTACAGTATATAAGTGATTGTATAAAATGAAAATTAAAAAAAAAATATTTGAAAAAAAAAAAAGAATAACATGGTAACCCTCTGCCTCTTCAACCAACTTGTGGAAGTAATCTCCCTGGTTCGTTCCCCAGCTGGGAAGTGGCCACTGATGCTGAGAAGAAATGGAGGCTGAAGCCAGCTGCCAGAAAGCAGAATTTGTTTAATGTAGGAAGGCAAGAAGCAGAAGTGACACAGTGTTCCTGGCAAGCAAGCAAAGGTGGGGGTGTGACTCTGAGCCTTTTATGCTTAATTCCCTTTTGAAGCTGCTTAAGTTTGATGGGTTTTGATGTTTTTGATGTGTTTCTGATAGCCCTTGGTTTTGTATTCCTGTTTTCCTGGGTTAATCCTGGTCCCAGGTCTTTTGTTTTCCCTGTCCTTGGTGCTTAATCCTGTCAGGGGCAGGAAAAGGGAGGTTCTTGGTGATTTAGTTTTAGCTGGTTTTAAGTATTTTCAGGATCTGCTTTAAAAGCTTTGTTACTTTTGTAACAGTCCTTAATGGCTTTTGGCTGCTCTGAGTTTTCCTTTCAGCTGCTGCTTTTGCTTTGAGGTTTGAATTTCTTACCGGGGTGTAAGGTTCCAGCAGTTTTTCTGAGCCACTGAAATGCCAAAGAGAGTGAGGCTTGCAAAAAGTATCAGCTTTTATGTATGGCCATAGCAAAAGCTGGGTGACAAAACTATATCCAAAACATACAAACAAAATACATGTAAGGAGCAGCCATACCCCTGCAAGAGGGGCTCAGAGTATTATATACATTTTAGGCAGATAGAAACAAAGTTTATCCAATCAGAGACAAAGATTCATTACCAACATGATGTTTAAAGCGTTCTTTTGTTCAAGCTCCTGTCTCTGTCTACCTTATCTATGGAGTATTCCTATAGCCTTGTGTAGCCCCCTTTGCCAAGTTGTTTTTCAGCGGAATGCTTTAAGGATTTATGAGCCAGGAAAACCCCCCTAGTTTGGTTCCTTTATCTATAGGGCCTGATATTCTCGTGTAACAAATTCTTCTATGTTTTCAAGAATGTCCCTAACTTTGAAGCCAGGAATGGAAGCGAGACACAGCAGTGAGATAACATTTGCTGTCCAGTATTAAGGTTACAATTTGCTAGGCTAGAAAACAACTAATTTCTGACAGTATGTAATAATATAAGCAGAAGCCAATAACAAAACTTAATTCTTAATAAATGATATCTAGCAGTATATCATATCAAAAGCAAACAGCAAATATCGCTTTAATCAGTAACAATTATATAATAGCATAAGAAATTCATAATAAAAGCAAATAGTCAATATTGATTCATATACTCCTTCAGGGAGAAGGGCTGTTTTAAGACTTTTGGCACTGTTTTAATGGTTCCTGGCACTGTCCTTTTGGTTGGTACTTCCCAACCAATGACATTTTTATGGACTTCTTACTGTGGGCAGAGTTTGCTCCCAGCAGATGTTGTGATAATTGATGTCCACCACAGCATCATCTCGTGCCTCTTCGAAAGGCTGGTCACCTGTGGCATAAAGATCTCATTGGTATCTTCTGCCTGTCCTTATGATGATCTGTAATAAACTATCACAAGAATGGCATTTTTGCTTCCCTCTCCTTTTATTAAAAGTCTGTAGAGAGTCTCAGTCAGCATAAGGCCCGGCCTCTCCTCCTTATTCGAGAAAGTAAACACTCTCGAAACTTAGCATTTCAAAAGGAACCTTTTATTGAATAGAAGTGATAGTGAGGCGAAAGCAAAGCAGGCTCTGAGGGCCCTCAGGCCATACAGTTAGAATAAAAGGAATTAGGATCCCTTCCCAACAGTCCAGTGTGGATTCAGCCAATCCACAGGTATGAAGATGTTATCGCTCTGAGAAAGCCATAAAGGAACTTTCTCATGGTCATCCTCTGCCAACTTTTGGGTGAGGCAACCCACATGGCCCTCCCTCCCCTAACATTCCCCAAAAGGTGAGAAACTGCCCAAGTGCCTAGGCGCCAGGCTAAAGGTTATAAATCAATAGACTACAAGATACAGGATACATAAGGGAGAAAGGAATGAAGTCTAAATGTAAGCCAGGGTCCCCCGCTTGCCCTGAAGAATGGCAGATTCACAGTCAGTTTCTTGGATGAGGAGCGAAATGTCCTCAAAGGGAAAAAAACAAGGAAGTCCAGCTGCCTCCAGAAAAAACACCTTTGAGGCCCCTCTTTTTATTGTTTCCTGGTCAGTTCCCAGGGGATTTCCACGCTTTAATCTCTGTGCAGGAATGTGCTTTCTTTATGCACGACGCAACACTCCAATCCCTTCCTGTTGAGCCTCTTCCTTTCGAATAAATTGTAGCCTTCTGTAGTAAGTTAGCACCCAGCCCTCTCCTAGAAGAATGAAACAATTCGAGAAATATTTTTTAAAAGGCAGAATATTATATTTCCCTGGATGAGAAATGGAGAAACATGCTCTTGGAAAGCAGCCCCCACCTTCCTGAATAGCCTCAGCAGATGTTCAAGAGATAAAGAGATAGATAGCTCTATTCATAAGCAAATGCCCTCACCCAAGATCAAACAAAGGTAGGATTAGCTGTCAGCCATAATAGGAATTGCCCAATTCCCTTTCAGAACACAAGCCCCTTCATTGCATCATCTCAGTTGCTCCACCCCCAGAAAACTTCAACCAAACCTGGGAGCTCAGACAACCTATAGAGCCAGCTATGACCCCTACATAACAACAGCCAATAGAATACATGTTCTTGCACAGGAACAGGAAGCTCAAGTGCTTGGGCTTCCTCAAAGCCCAAGAGAAGGTATAACCCACCCCCCAATTCTCAACTCCATGTGGTCAGCTGCCCAGAATCTCACGTGCTTGGTGCAGTGGTGGGATTCACTTACCTTTGCTACCGGTTCGTGAATGTGAGAGCGCAGAAGGTCGTGCTTTATGTCAGGGCGGGTGGGCAGAGCCTCCAGCAACCACCACTACCGGTTCACCTGAACCGGTAAGAACTGGCTGAATACCGCCTCTGGCTTGGTGGTTCTGCTTTGCCATTAAACCTTCTTTCCAATTAGCCTCCGTGTTCCTAGTGTCTTTCTCCCAGCTTGGAACTGAACCAGATGGATATTTCTCCCAACACTTCCAGGGCTAGGACCCCATCAACTTTGTCATCCCTTGTTGTTTGGTGATGCTTATGCTATTATCGTGGTCCTCCTGTGTTAGGATTTAAAATTCTCTTTCCTGGCTTTCTTGTTGCATTTATACAAAAGCATCTGCTTTTGTGAGTGATCCTTCCTATTAGCATCAATGTTATAGTTTCCTGCCTGTCTAAGTCCTCCATCTCACCTTGGATGCTGCCTTGTTGGCTTAGCCCTCAACAGAATATTCAGCTCCTGTTCTGGCTTATTTTACCAACCTCCTGGTGAGGCTGTGAGATTAACAGATTAACAGAGTTAGAAGGGACCTTGTAGGTCATCTGGTCCTACACCCCACCCACCCCCGCCCAAGCAGGAGATCTTACCTACACCATTTCTGACAGATGGCAGTCCAGTCTCTTCTTGAAAATCACCAATGATGAATCTCCCACAACTTCTGGAGGCAACTTTTGTTCCATAGGTTTATTGCTCTCACTGTCAGGAAATTCCTCCTTATTTCCAGGGTGAATCTCTCCATGGTTAGTTTCCATCCATTATTCCTTGTTTGGCCTTCGGGTGCCTTGAAAAATAGCTTGATCCCCTCCTCTCTGTGGCAGCCCCTCAAGTATTGGAAGACTGCTATCCTGTCTCCCCTGGTCCTTCTCTTCACTAGACTAGCCAGGCCCAGTTCCTGCAACCGTTCTTCATATGTTTTAGCCTCCACTCCCTTTATCATCCTGGTTGTTCTTCTCTGCACTCTTTCTAGAGTCTCAACATCTTTCTTATAGTCTTATGCTCCCAGGAATGGACAAAGCCTTCAGTATTGATTCTTGTTTCCCATTTTTGTGCTTCGAATAATCCCTGTGACAGCTTGACAATCTGTGCATGTATTCATGCATATCTTCCCAAGCATAGGCAAAAATGTAAACGATATTTATTTATTTATTCCATTTCAATAGCTGCTCAACTCAAACGAATGCTCAGGGGAATTGTGTATGTAAATAGAATGCATTTTTGTACATCATTTTAATGAATATATGACTTTTTTGGTTCATTTCCCCCCCCCCTTCCTATTATATATTCTTTTAATTAATGAACCACGCATTTTGTGAAGTGCACATTTTGAGGAATAACTATGCTGGTTAATGTATTGGTAAAAATGCAAAATTAGATACATTTGCATTGGGGTGTAAATTAAACAACTCTTCCCCTCCCCCAATTCTGCTTTGACATTCATATGAGAAAATGCTTCATATCAAAGGTTTCTTTGTAAAACAGTCTAAGCAGCTGGAAGACTGGAGGTTCTCCAGAGGTGGAGGGATCTCCCCAACTGCCACTCCATTGCTGAACATCTGGCCAGTTCATCCCAGAGATCTAACACGGATCAAGGCTGGAGATCTAGAAGAACAAATGATCAGGTCTCCGAAAGATCATCTTCCTTTAATGATATCCTTCCCATCTATTTCATACACTTATTCCAGAGGGGTCCAACTCAAGGCCTGCGGGCCAGGAGTGGGTTTCATTTTTTTTACTACCAGTTTGGTGGGCATGGCTAGATGGGGGCCATATGACTGAGTGGGAGTGGCCAACTTGACATCACTCACACACACGGCCACTCAGTCGCACACACACCCCACTTCGCTACGCCCACCGAACCGGTGAAAATTTCTGTTTTGCCAGCTTGGAGGCTGGTACGCTGAGTTGCTGGCACTACACCAGAACAGGGCAAGCCAGCTCAGGACAGCCTGCCCACATTTTTTGACTCCCCCCTCAATCCCTTAGCAGGAGAGTAAAGACTGGGAGGGGGATGCAACATGCAGGGAGCTCCATGCAGTGTCGGTTCGTCTTGGGAAAGGAGACGCACCATAGCAGAGGTTTGCCCCTTCGCTCTTGGCAGCAGGGGCTGCTTTATCGTGCACCTCCTTTCTTTCTCCAGCCCATCTCCTTCCCTCGCTTACCCTGGTGCCACCCTGGCAATTGCAGGCGAGCCACCAAGGGCAAAAGAGGCGCTGGCTGTCTGCATTCAAACCAGCCTGCCTCCTCTCTCCCCACATGGGCTCTCTGGAGGGGGAGGGAAGGTCTCTCCCAAGAGCCGCTTCCCTTACTGCTTGCCACCCAAGCTGGACAGTCCTGGACACTCATCCACCACTTTCCTGACCAGGGAAACAGCAAAGGACCAACCCATGTTGCCTCTGCCAGTGAAAATTGAGCTTGGGGAGGTCTTGCATGCTCTGTTTTCACTGGCAAAAGGCTCCAGGAGACCATCGCGGCTGAAAACACACATGGCCTTCCTGAGCTCCATTTTGCTGGCAGAGCGTATTCTGATCTAGGCTTCTCAAGAGCACGAAGCCGACTCCTCATCTCAATAAAACCTCTTTTATTTAGGTTAAAGGGGATTCCTCTCAGCAAAGTCCCGGCCAGCAGTCTTCCAATAGATTTCACAACTACAGACCTTGATCAGGCTTGGAGAGCTGCCAGGCTGATATCGTCCAAATGCCACTCTGTAGCAGACAATACTTGGCAAGAAGTCAGGAACAGATCTTCACCCTAATGAGTTGAACTCATTGTCTCCTGCAAACTCCACTCCCCTTTCGCTCCTCTTTATTCATTATGGGGGCCATTCACCGTCTACCTGTGCCTTTACTCCCAAGTCAACCCCTGTTCTTTTGCTGTTCCCTTTGTCTGGCAATTCTGTGCACACTGGGAAGAGGCTCCAGCTGTTCTTCTGCCCCACTGATGTCTGACTCTGAAGGCAGCTGATAACTGTCAGATGGCCCTGGCCTCCTCTCTGCCTCTGACACAGAGCCCTCATCAGAGCCTTCCCCAGACTCCAGGACTGGCCCATCTTCCTCCCCAACCTCCTCACTGTCCGAGTCTGCTGCCAGATCCGCTGGCCGCTAGCAGGCCACAACAGAGGGATAGCAAAACAAACTACTAGCAAAAGTAGCATTTGATCACAAGGCAAAAAGGCATTGAGAAATTCCTCTGCTGGAGACACTGGATCACCCGATCCCCACCTGGGCCATCACAGGTGCCCCCAACATGAGTGATATCAAGCTGGCCATGGCCACACCCTTGGCCCCCACGAGGTCAAGCACAACCCTGACATGGCCCTCAATGAGATGGAGTTTGACACCCCTGACTTATTCCATTAAATTGATTAATATTGGAATTAATCATTAATATTGGAAAGGATGTGACATTCCAACTCCTTTAGGGAAGAAATGATGGCTCCTTTGAATTGTGGCCAAGAGATCTGTAACATGCAGTCAGGGATTGCCTTTTGGAGGAAGGCCCTGGAATCAGAAACACACACTCCTCCATCACATCAAGTCAGTGACAGTTCTATTATTTGAGGCCTTGCCACTGATGGTTTTAATAGAGAATAACCTGTCATTTGCAAGCAGTAAGTGACATTTCCGTTATGATACTCTTGTATAGTCTATTTAGTTCAATAAGACTCACCCGGGAGAATTTCTATAACTTGATGGGTTTGTATTCTATCCAATCTCTCCGATTTTGGCCTGCACAAGTCCCTGAATTTTTCTTAACAAGGTGTTTTAGAATTGGTTTGTCATTGCCTCCTTCCAAGGGCTGAGGGAAAGTGGCCCATGGTCACCCAAGTGGCTTTGTGCCTAAGGTGGGACTAGAATTCATGGTCTCCTGCTTCTAGCCTGATGCCTTAACCACTATAATAATAACAACAGAATAACAGAGTTGGAAGGGACCTTGGAGCTCTTCTACTCCAACCCCCTGCTCAAGCATGAGACCCTCTACCATTCCAGACAAATGGCTCTCAAATCTCTTCTTAAAACCTCCAGTGATGGAGTATGCACAACTTCAATCAATGGTAACAGAGAGATAGAGTTGGAAGGGACCTTGTAAGTCATCTAGTCCAGGCTCCCATCCAAGCAGGTGACCCTATACCATTTCTGACAAATGGCAGCCCAGTCTCTTCTTGAAAACCTCCAGTGATGAAACTCTCACAACATTTGAAGGCAACTTCTGTCTCATTGGTTGATTGTTCTCGCTGTCACAAAATTTCTCCTTATTTCCAGGTTGAATCACTTCTTGTTCAATTTCCATCCATTATTCCTTGTCTGTCCTTCAGGGGCTTTGGAAAATAGCTTGACCCCCTCCTCTCTGTGGCAGCCCCTCAAATATTGGAAGACTGCTATCATGTCTCCCTTAGTCCTTCTCTTCACTAGATTAGCCATACCCATGTTCTTCCAACCATTCATATGTTTTAGTCTCCAGGTCTTTGATCATCTCAGATAGATTCAGATTAACAGAGTTGGAAGGGACCTTGTAGGTCATCTAGTTCAACCCCCACCCAAGCAGGAGACCCTACACCATTTCCAACAGATGGCAGTCCAATCTCTTCTTGAAAGCTTCCAATGATGAAGCTCCCACAACTTCGGAATGCAACTTCTGTTCTATCTATTGATTGTTCTCACTGTGAGAAAATTTCTCCTTATTTTCAGGTTGAATCTCTCCTTGATCAGTTTCCATCCATTATATCTTGTCTGGCCTTCGGGTGCTTTGCAAAATAGCTTGACCCGCTCCTCCCTCTGGCGGCCCCTCAAATATTGGAAGACTATTAACATGTCTCCCCTGATCCTTCTCTTCACTAGATTAGCCATGACCAGTTCCTGGACATAACACATTTCACCATTATTGAATTAATTAAATTGATTAAATTACAACTTGATTAAATCGGTTGGGTTTGCACAACATGTTAAACCAGGGGGAAACTAATAGATGATTAATCGTAAGGAGATTTAGCATTGTGTGAATGCACTGGACTTGGATAAGCATGTCAGTGCTTCGTTGTTTATTTTTGTGAAGCAAAGAGATTCTCTTGATATATCTGGAATCTCCTCCTGGGTTACCCAGATGAAACAGAGCAAGGTGTATTTCCTTCATTTTCTGCCTCTGCTTAAGCTTCTTCCACTCTGCTCACACTTTCAGCTTAAGATTTAAGATCCGAAAATGACGTTCCCAGCTTTAGGGACCAATAAGTGTTTATGCCAGGATTTGGGGCTCTTCATGTTTATGTCACCTAATTTAGATGTGTCATTCCCTCCAGATTCTCTAAACAAAAATCCAGGAAGTCATGCGAGTGAAAATTGCAGGAAACTAGCAGATATTTTTTTTTCCAAGTGAGAGCTTTTATTGGAAAATGTGAATTTAAAAAGCTCATGTCAAGGAAAATAGATCTGCCAAAGAACTAAAGAAGGACAAGCCAAACATAAAATAACAGAATTCTTGACCATGCAGCATTAAAAGCTGTCTATCATCCTTCAAAAGTTTTCAAAAGTTGCGACAACTTGTCTCCAGAAGTTGTAAATGCTCTAGCAATGGAGGTTTTAAAGAAGAGATTGGATAACCATTTGTCTGAAATGGTAGGGGGTTTCCTGCCTCAGCAGGGGGTTGGACTAGAAGACATCCAAGGTCCCTTCCAACTCTGTTATTCTATTCTATTCTATTCTATTCTATTCTTTTCCGTTCCATTTCGTTCCATTCCATTCCGTTCCATATTCTATTCTATTCTAATTCTAATTCTACATTCCATTCCATTCCTTATTTTGCTCTATTCCATTCTATTCTATTCTATTCCATTCCACTCCATTCCATATTCTGTTCTGTTCTAATTCTATATTCCATTCCATTCCTTATTTTGCTTTATTCTATTCCTATTCTATTTCTATTTCTATTCCATTCCATTGTTTCCATTCTATTTCTTATTTTGCTCTATTCTGTTCTGTTTCTGTTTCTGTTCTGTTCTGTTCTGTTCTATTCCATTTCAGTGAAATAAGGTTCTTGTTTACCCCTTACAAGATCCTGGGCAGGTGTGTTTCCTGCTACTCCCCTACTATCCCTCTGCAGACTGCCCGGCTGCTCTTACTTCTCACCAAATCTTTCCCCTCGGGACAGGTTGAAAGGCTGCCAGGGAGCAGATTCCCTTTCACAGACCTTCTCCTCCCTCTGCAGCGTCCCTGTCCATCTTTACTGTCTAAACTGAAAAATCTCCCCCCCACACACACACATACCTGCCCAAAGAGAGCTTCTTCCTTAAGCCCATCCTGACCTCTCCCATTGCAGACTCCCCTGGCTTAAAGACCGACTCGTGAAAGGAAACCTTCCTCATCTGCTCCATCACGCAGCAAGTGCAGGAAGCACCCCTTCTCCCCAGGAAAGCATCCTCAAAATTCTCTTTTCTCCAAAAGGAGTTGCAGCAAGCAAACTCTCTTTCATGAAGTTAAAAGAGACCTGATTGGGGGAAGAAGAAAAAAAGGAGGCAGGAGGCTTTTTCTGCCCGATGCTAATGATGCTGCTGGAAGACAAAGTAGCAGGTGGAGATTGGGAGAGAAAGAAGTCCAATTCCTGGCTTTGGCATTGCTCCTCGGGTGCACATCTGAATGCTGTAGCATCATGGAAGGCAAGGAGGCCCTGGGACTCTCTTGAAAGGCCCAGCGGTTCTCTTGGCCAGTTATTTTTTATTTTTGGTTCCTTGTGTGCGCAGGCTCCCTTGTCATGTCTGCTTCAGAAACTGGGAAGTACTGACGAAGCATCCCACAGCAGCCTTTGAAACAGCCACGAACACATGTTTGAGTTGCTAATTAAAAGCCCGAACTGAGGGCTGCGGTGGAAATTGTGATCCTTCTCATGTTCCCCGGAATGAAAACCAAAGGCGTTTTTGATCCTCCAAAGACCGAATTCTAGAAAGGGAACTTTCTCTCTGCAGATTGTTCGTGAAGGGACTTCTCTATAGCCGCAATTGGAGGAAACGTCTGGGGAAATTTTGTTCAGCAGAGACAGAACGGCGGGAGAGAAGGAGGGGGATGAAAAGATTTTTTAACATGCAAAGAAAGGGACGTAATTGGAACATACAATGTCGGGAGGGTAGTTTTATAAGCGCCATGGTTGCCAAGTTACCTGGCTCTTAGATGTGCCGCAAATGATCAGGAAACTCTTCAAATACACACACACACACACACACACACACACACACACACACACACACACACAGAGTATATAATAGTAGGACGATGCAATTTTGTCTGTGTTTGTTGATGATGTGCATTAGGATGCTGTTCAGTCAAAGGCTGCAGGACAGAGGCCTCTTCATGGAGGGTTCTGGGTTACAATCATGAATAAGGCTGCTTCTCTCCTTGATTTGTTTCCATCCAATGCTTCTTGGATCAGGGTAGAGCTGGAAGGGACCTTGGAGGTCTCCTAGTTCAACCATCTGCTAAAGCAGGAGAACCTATATCATTTCAGACAAGTGGTTGTCCGGTCTTTTTTTGAAAGCCTCCAATTATGGAGCCCCCGTGATTTCTGGAGGCAACTTCTGTTCCACTGGTTCATTGTCCTCACTGTTAGGAAGTGTTTCCTTAATTCCAGGTTGCTTCTCTCCTTGATTAGTTCCCATCCATCATTTCTTGGATCAGAGTAGAGCTATGTTCAATCTCTTCTGGAAAACCTCCAGTGATGAAGCACTCACAACTTCTTGTGGCAAGCTCTTCCACTGGTTAATTGTTCTCACTATTAGGAAGTTTCTCCTTAATTCCAAATTGTTTCTCTCCTTGATTAGCTCCATCCATTGCTTCTTGTCCTGCCCTCAGGTGCTTTGGAGAATAATTTGACTCTCACTTTTTGTGGCAGCCCCTCAAATACTGGAAGACTGCTTTCATGTCACTCCTAGTCCTTCATTTCTCTAAACTAGCCATACACAAATCCTGCAATTGTTCTTCATATGTTTTAGTCTGGTCCAGACTAGACTACTAGATAGATGCTTTCCAGCCTAGGGATGAGAGGGAGCCTTTGTCTCCATGCCGCCCAGCCAACATACATAGCCCACTGGAGGTGTCAGACCTAGCCTAGCCTGGTCTTCTAGAAAAGAAACACCCTCAACTCCATTCTCAGTGAAAAGGTTATTTTTACTAAAATCCAATCAAGCAGCAAGGGACTTTGGAAGTCTTCTAGTCTTTGGAAGTCTTCTAGTCCAATCCACTGCTCAGACAGAAAACCCTGTACCATGTCAGACAAGTCATGTCTGCCATCTTAACAGAACAACAGAGTTGGAAGGCACCTTGGAGGTCTGCGAACATCTATCAAAGGCAAACTCATTTCACTCAATATATAGGTGGAAGGGACCTTGGAGGTCCTCTAGTCCCCTGCTCAAACCGGAGATTCTATACAATTTGAGACAAGTGGCTGTCCAGTCTCTTCTTAAAAACCTCCAGTGATGAAGCGCCCACAACTTTAAAGGGCAACCTGCTCTTTAATTGTTCTCACTGTTAGGAAACTTCTCCTCAGTTCCAGGTTTCTTCTCTCATTGATTAGTTTCCATACATTGTTTCTTGTGTTACCTTCTGGTCCTTTGGAAAATATCCTGCATTTCCTTCCTCCAGCAGCAATACTCCTGTTGTGGCCTGCCAGTGGAGCTAGCAGCAAATTTGGACAGTGAGGAGGTTGGGGAGGAGCATGGGCCAGTCCTGGAGTCTGGGGAAGGCTCTGATGAGGACTCTGTGTCGGCGCCAGTGAGGGGGGCAGAGCCATCTGACAGTTATCAGCTGCCTTCAGACTCAGACATCAATTAGGCAGAAGAACAGCTGGAGCCTGTTCCCAGTGTGTGCATGCTCAGAGTTGCCAGACAAAGGGAACATCTAAGGAACAAGGCTAGACTTGGGAGTAAGTCCACAGGTGAATGGTGAATGGCCCCTCCCAGAGGGAATAAAAGAGGAGCAAAGGGGGAGTGGAGTTTGCAGGAGACAATTAGTTCATTCCTGCATTCTTGCCAAATATTGCAGTGTCTGAAAGATCTCGGCCTGGCCACTCTCCAAGCGTAATAAAGGTCGGTAATTGTGAACTATCTTGGAAGACTGTGGAAGAGGAAAGACTTTACTTGAGAGGAATTCACTGTCAATTAAATAAAAGGGATTTATCAGGAGGAGGACTTGGCTAAGTGCTGCTGGGGAAGCCTAGGTCAGAACACCATCCCCTGTTCCTGCCCCCAACAATGGGGTATCATTTGGGAGAATGGAATGATTCCTTCTTCTCTGGCTTACAGAGGCCAGCAGAGTCCAAGACCCTGGAAGTCCGGAGCACATGAGCTTCTGGATGTCCCAGGGGAAGGGCAAACACTTTGTTTGCTGCACCTAGTAAAATATCAATGTAAGCATTGAAAAGCTGGGGGGGGGCAGTTTTGTGTGGAGAGCCTGCTGAGGATTAAAAGTGTCTGTTGGGAGCCAGCACACAGAGGCTCAAAGAATGAAATGGTGTTCGTTAGTAAAGGGGCAAGGCTGCCGATCAAAGCAGAGCTTTTGACATGTGCTGCCTTTGGATCTAATTCCCTGTTGGGCGAAGGAAGCTCCTTTGTTGCTGGAACAAGTTAATGTGGCTAAAACAGATTCTTCCCCTGCCTGCCCACAGATCAGAAAATACCGAAAATGGGATGATTAGCAAACTGAGCTTGAAGTTCAGGACATGCCCCATGTTCACGAGGGGTGGTCATCTTTGGCTTTCTTCTGCATTGGGGGGACCTACTTCATGATTCGGCCTTGCAGGATATGCCCTGTGAGAAATCTGGGATGTTTAATCTAGAGGAAGAAAGACTGTGAGAAAAGAGGTAGAGACTGTAGAAAGATTGCAGAGAAGAGCAACCAAGAGGATTAGGGGACTGGAGGCTAAAACATAAGATGAACAGTTGCAGGAACTGGGCATGGCTAGTCCAGTGAAGAGAAGGACCAGGGGAGACATGATAGCATCGTCCAATACTTGAGGGGCTGCCAGAGAGAGGAGGGGCTTGAGCTATTTTCCAAGGCACCTGAAGGCCAGACAAGGAATAATGGATGGAAACTGAACAGGAAGAGATTCAACCTGGAAATAAGGGGAAATGCATGAATACATGCACAGATTGTCAAACTGTTACAGAGATTATTCAAAGCATAGAAAAATGGGAAGCAAGAATCAACACTGAAGGCTTTTGTCCATTCCTAGGAGCATAAGACTATAAGAAAGATGTTGAGACTCTAGAAAAAAGTACAGAGAAAAGCAATCAGGACAATTAGGGGACTGGAGATTAAAACATATGATGAATGGTTGCAGGAACTGGGCATGGCTAGTCTAGTGAAGAGAAGGACCAGGGGAGACAGGATAGCAGCCTTCCAATGCTTGAGGGGCTGCCACAGAGAGGAGGGGGGGCAAGCTATTCTCCAAGGCACCTGAAGGCCAGATCAGGAATAATGGGTGGAAACTGAACAATCAGAGATTCAACCTAGAAATAAGGAGAAATTTCCCGAGGGAGAACAATCAACCAATGGAATAGAAGTTGCCTTCAGAACTTGTGGGAACTTCATCACTTGAGACTTTCAAGAAGAGATTGGACTGCCATTTGTCAGAAATAGTGTAGAGACTCCTACTTGGGTGGGGGTGGGTGGGTTGTAGGACTAGATGACCTATAATATCCCTTCCAACTCTGTTAATCTGTTAAATGTGATGGCTGTGTTTGGGTGCATAAAGGAGAGCTATGGAAAAGGCAGATGGGAACTAGAAGCAGAAATAATGCATGAGTTAAAGATTTAGCTTTAAAAAGAGAGTTCTTCCTGATAGAACATCTCTACAATAGTGAAACAGTCCACCCATGGAGATTTGAGTTCATCTCGGGAGGTTTTTAAAAGGCTGCACAATCAGAAATGATTTCCTTAGATTTCCTGCACATCCCAAAGGATTGTATCAGATTATCTTTATGATCCTTTCCAACTCCACACTATAGTAGTAGAGGTCTTTGTAGAAGATCAAGAGTGAAGGTTGAATAGATTATGAATCCAACTCAAGTGAGATACTAATCCCAGTCTATAAAGCCCTAGTAAGACCACACCTAAAGTACTGCATCCAGTGTTGGTTACCATACTATAAAAAAGATGTTGAGACTCTAGAAAGAGTGCAGAGAAGAGCAACAAGGATGATTAGGGGACTGGAGGCTCAAACATACGATGAACGGTTGCAGGAGCTGGCATGGCTAGTCTATTGAAGAGAAGGACCAGGGGAGACAGGATAGCACTCTTCCAATATTTGAGGGGCTGACACAGAGTGGAGGGGAGTCAAGCTATTTTCCAAGGCACCGGAAGGCCAGACAAGGAATAATGGATGGAAACTGAACAAGGAGAGATTCAACCTGGAAATAAGGAGAATTTTCTGACAGTGAGAACAATCAACTAGTGGAACAGAAGTTGCCTTCAAAAGTTGTGGGAGCTGCATCACTGGAGGCTTTCAAGAAGAGACTGGACTGCCATTTGTCAGGGAGTTGGACTATATGATCTACAAGGTCCCTTCCAACTCTGTTAATCTGTAATCCGTCTTTTTAGAATGATCCAGTGCTGGACATACACCAAAGGCCCTAAAACACAGGAGAATGGATTTCAGTTGACCAATAGAAGAGTTTAACAAACTGAGGTGCTGGCCTCCATGGAGATGGGGGTTTGGCATCCATCTGTTTGGGATGCTTTTAACTGGATTCCTTCATCAGGCAGGGATTGGACTAGATGGTCTTGAGGGTACCTCCTATGCTTGGATTTTATGACCTAACAAGAAACCTTTGCTCAGTTCTGTTATTCCCTAAATAGCACTGTGGCATGCTGTATTCAGGACCTATGTAGGGACCACTTGTTTCCCCAGAGACATTAAAAATAAAAGCCTTAGATAAAAAATTGAAGAGGCAGTCTCAATTACGGGTGCACCACCTTTCCTGGATTAGCAAGGAACAAAAATCAGTGGAGCCAAGACAACATTTCTATTGCTTTAAATTAAACTAATCTTAATTTTAATATTAATGCTGCATTAATTAACATAGTTAAGAGCATGATTTCCTGTGCAATGAGTTATTTTTGGCTTCTGACATATTAAAATATATAATAATAGCAATAGCACTTAGACTTATATACAGCTTCGTATTACTTTACATCCCTTTCTAAGTAGTTTACAGAGTTAGTGTATTCCTTACAACAATCTAGGTCCTCATTTTAGCATCCTTGGAAAGATGGAAGACTGAGTCAACCTTGAGCTGGTCAGGATTGAACTGCTGGCAGTGGTCAGAGTTACAGAAGGAAGGAAGGAAGGAAGGAAGGAAGGAGAAAAGGAAGAGCACTAGCAAGAGCATTTTGACTTATATATTGTATTGTATTGTATTTTATTATTTGTATGCCGCCCTTCTCCGGGAGGACTCAGGGCGGCAAACAATTCAAGGGGGGAAAAGGGGGGAACATAAAAAGACAAAATACAAATAATAAAAGTAGACAACAGTCGCACAACCATACATGTCGAGAGGGGAGGGAACTCATCACCCCCAGGCCTGCCGGCAAAGCCAGGTTTTGACGGCTTTTCGGAAGGCCTGGAGAGAGGTGAGGGTCCGAATCCCTGCGGGGAGTTCATTCCAGAGGGCTGGAGCTGCCACAGAGAAGGCCCTCCCCCGGGTAATAGCCAGGTGGCATTGGCTGGTAGATGGCACCCGGAGGAGGCCAACCCTGTGAGATCTAATGAGTCTGTGGGAGGTAATTGGCAGCAGGCGGTCTCTCAAGTCCTCATTTTACCTACCTCGGAAGGATGGAAGGCTGAGTCAACCTTGAGCCAGTCAGAATTGAACACCTGGCAATGGGCAGAATCAGCCTACAATATTGTATTCACCCTGGCTTATTTTTTAAAATTTAAAATTTAAATTCAATTAATATTAATTTAAATATTAATCCTGCATTCATTCATATAGTGAAGAGCATGATTTCCCATGCACCAAATTATTTTTGGCTTTTGTCATATCAAAGTACCCAATCTAATAGCCACTTTTAAAAGCGATGTAGGCACCGCTCACAAGAAATGGGGTAGAAGCATCGGGCCCTTGATCTAAGCATCGGAAACAAAATTACAGAGAGAGAGAGAGACAGAGAGAGACAGAGGGAGGGAAGGAGGGAGGGAAGAAGAGAGAGAGAGAGAGAGAAAATAATGCAGCTAAAGCACGACAATTTTCTGTTCCAGCAAAGTTGTTTTGTGGTTCGGTGGGCATTTGGAAAGTTCCTCCTTAGGAGACACATTGAAAAAATGTGAGGAACCCAGAAGATGTGAAGGAGAGAAATAAATTACTCAGGAAGGAGCTCTGTGCAATCTCAGCTTTTGTGCCAAGTGGCTGGGTAAAGCCAGTGACCTTATCAAATGTTGCACTGAAACATGCCCGGCACTTTCTGTCTTTTTCTTCTCCTGGTAGAGAGGATTTTGGCCTTGTTCTCAGAGAACTTCAGCCTGTCTTTGGAATTATGCTCCGTGGTATTTCAGAATTTTCTCTACTATGGCCAGAAAGTGTGCTTCTGCGGCTGTGCTTGTTTTCAATGACAAGCCTTTCCATCTCTCAACAGCTTCCCTTGCTACCCCCCCCACCCCATTAATTAATTAATTAATACATTTATATGGCCACCCATCTTAATCGGTGTAATTAATCGGTGTAACTGTGAGATAAGAAAACTTAGAATAGAATAGAATAGAATAGAATAGAGCTGAGGTGGCACAGTGGGTAGAGTGCAGTACTGCAGGCCACTTCAGCTGACTGCTAGTTCAGCAGTTCAGCGGTTCAAATCTCACCGGCTCAGGGTTGACTCAGCCTTCCATCCTTCCGAGGTGGGTAAAATGAGGAACCAGATTGTTGTTGGGGGCAATATGCTGACTCTGTAAACCGCTTAGAGAGGGCTGAAAGCCCTATGAAGCGGTATATAAGTCTAACTGCTATTGCTATTACTATTGCTAGAATAGAATAGAATAGAATAGAACAGAATAAGGAATAGAGAGGGGAGGAGAGGAGAAGAGCAGAGCAGAGCAGAGAATTCTTTATTGGCCAAGTGTGATTGGACACACAAGGAATTTGTCTTTGGTGCAGATGCTCTCAGTGTACATAAGGAGAATAAAATACATTCATCAAGAATAAAAAGATACAACACTTAGTGATAGTCAAGGTTATTAATAAGCTATCAAATTGTACTAGTAAACACATAAAACAATATAAATTGAAAGATGCAAGCAACATGGTTATAGTCATAAGTGGGGAGAGATAGATACTAGTAAGGAAGAGAAGAAGAATAGTTATACATTCTTGGTAAATTATATTGACAGTGTTGTGGGAATTAATTGTTCAGCAGAGTGATGGCATGTGGGAAAAAACTTTGATTATGAGCTGACAAACCCTAGTCTAGGCCCCTTCCACATACTTATACATGCTGGGCTCTACTAACATCGTGGCCTCCAACAGGTGGGGTGCAGGAAAGCCAGGTGTTCAAGGTCCTCCAGAAGGCCAGCAGCAGTGGTTGGTTCCTACTGGTTTGGACCAGTTCGGTCGACCTGGTAGTGGTTTGGCGGCCTGGGTCATTGGAACCGGCAGCAACCCAGGCCTGCCACGCCCCCGAATCAGTTCTCCGGGTGGCGTAGGTGCCACCATTTTGTTTTTAGCTTCTGCTCATGCACAGAACAAACCAGCAATAGTGCCTGCCAGAACCCACACTTGCCAGCAGAGTCAGGCTCCCTGGACCAATGGGGAGAATGTTCCATAGGGTGAGTGTCATGCCCCCTGAATTCATGGAGGAGGATGAGCTGGAGCCATGGAGGTCAAGGGGGAAGCCTCGTTGGCTTCAGAGGAACCCAGGGAGGAGCAGGACAAGGCATTCCTGAGCCTCTCAGGCTTGGGACAGCTTGCCAGCAGGGAGGAACTGGGGCAGGACGACTGGGGGGGGGGAGAAGGCAGGCAGTGGAGATGAAGAGAGAGGGAGCTCAGGTGATGAGCAAGGACTGCTCCCTCCTGATCCCTGAGCACAGAGAGCAGAGAGAAGGCAGGAACAGTGCAGGCTGACCCAACGACTTGGGAGGAGAGAGCCCGCCCCTTTTAGCCTGAAGAGACACTGTGTGATGCCCCTGTCGGAGACTGAATCTGCAGAGGAGGATGAGTGGGAGCTGGAGTCTATGGAGATCAAGGGGGTGGCTTTGTTGACTTCGGAGGAATGTGGAGAGGAGCAGGACGAGGCACCCAGGGCCCCTCAGGATTGGGACAGCTTGTTAGCCAGGATAAATGGGATCAGGATAACCAAAAGAGGGCAAGCAGTGGAAATGAGGAATGATGGAGCTCAGACAATGAGCAAGGATCGTCCCCTCCTGATCCCTGAGCATGGAGAGTGGAGAGAAGGCAGGAACAGCGCAAGCCAATCCGACAACTCTGGAGGAGACCATCCCGCCCCTCTTCACAAGGCAAACCTGGGGACTGAGACTTAAGGAGATGCTGTGGAGAGGGGCATTTGTCAGTAACAAAGGCTGAATTCGTGGAGTTTTGTGTGCCGTTAGTGATGTCTAGAGTTTGCAGGACTTCTTGCTTTATTCCTTGCTTTGTGGACTCATTGCTTTATTCCTTTGTCTCATTGGACTTCTTGAAGCCGTTGTGCTAACAGTGTTTTGCTGGATTACTCGCAGCCAGAGGCTACTCTGTGTGTGTGTGTGTGTGTGTGTGTGTGTGTGTGTGTGTGTGTGTGAGAGAGAGAGAGAGAGAGAGAGAGAGAGAGAGAGAGAGAGAGAGAGAGAGAGAGAGAGAGAGAGAGAGAGAGAGAGAGAGAGAGAGAGAGAGAACTTTGCTCTGGGACTTGCCATAAACTTGGGAGTGTTTGTGGGAAAGTTGGAGCAATAAAGGGGAGTTTGCACTATCAGCTGGCTGTATGACCTCCTTGCCTTGTCCCTGGTCATCAGAACATGAAAGACAAGCCTTCAGCAAAAGACAGTGAGTCACAAAGGCAACCTAAAGCATGCCCAGGGAGCAAGGCAACACATCCTATCTCAGACTCTGGAAAATCTTCCCTCCTGAAGAACTTCCCTCCTGAACCACCTCCTTGGGATTGAGCAGAATCCAGGATGAAAGGGAGATTACAGGCCAGCCGAGCGAGAAGGACAGGACATTCACACCCAACCCACAGTGCAGTACTGCAGGCTACTTCTGCTGCCTGCCAGCTGCTTGCAATTTGGCAGTTTGGATCTCACCAGGCTCAAGGTTGACTCAGCCTTCCTTCCTTCCAAGGTGGGTAAAATGAGGACCCAGATGGTTGGGGGCAAGAGGCTGACTCTGTAAACCCCTTAGAGCGGGCTGCAAAACACTGTGAAGTAGCATGTAAGTCTAAGTGCTATGGCTATTCCTCTTCTCTTTCCTTCCTTCTTTCTTTTGCACAATGGTTAGAATGAAGTATTGCAGACTAACTCTGCCCTACTTCAGGAGTTCGATCCTGACTGGATCAAGGTTGACTCAGCCTTCCATCCTTCCGAGGTGGGTAAAATGAGGACCCAGATTGTCAAGGGGGCAAGAGGCTGACTTTGTAAACTGCTTAGAGAGGGCTGTAAAAGCATTATGAAGTGGTATATAAGTCTAAGTGCTATTGCTATTGCTCTTCCTTTTCTCCTCCCTCCCTCCCTTCTGTAATGCACAGTGGTTAGAACGCAGTATTGCAGGCTAACTCTACCCAGGGCCAGTAGTTTGATTCTCACTGGCTCAAGCCTTCCATCTTTCCAAGGTCAGTAAAATGAGGACTCTGTGATGGCCACAGGTTGACTCTGTAAACCGCTTAGAGAAGGCTGGAAAGCACTATAAAGTGGTATATAAGTCTAAGTGCTATTGCTATTGCTATTCCTCAATCTGTAACTAAACACAAGAGCCTTATATTCCACTCTGGAGAATTTTTCATGTTTTCTTCTGCTTTGAAAGGAATTTTGAGAGCAAATTCTTCTGTCAATTTGAAAGAGAATCCAACAGAAAAATACGCAGGGCAGAGTTCTGGTGTGCCATGGCCCAAGGCCAGTTGCATCCGGCTTTTCTTGCTGTCCTCACATTTGGCACAAGCATAAGTAGATTAGGAAGGATTGTGCGGGTTAAATAATGTGATTAGTGCATTAGCTCTGTCGGGCATTAGCCCCAAATTCTTCAATCCGCCTTAATGCCTGCAGAACATTGGCATCTCTCCGAGGTTGACAGGTAGCCCTCTCTGCCAACGGGCAATGAGATTCAAGGGTTCCAGGAAAGCTTTTTTCATCTTTAGCATTGCTCTGGTGGCTAATGGTTGCCTTCTATCTCCTGCAGCACAAGACACAGATTTTGTGGCACCCTTTGTGTATGCAAATGATTTCATCTGCATTCATCTGCACTGATGAATAACTTGCTCGGTCGTGGCATATTAATTGAGTATGCCCCGAAGTTTGGTTCTCCTCTCCAGTTATCTCTTTGCTTTTTATCTTTAATATTGTTATGTCCCTTATAAATGCCACCTGATTACTATTTACGTGCAAAAGAGTCACGTCTCCTTGGAATCAAGCTTGCCTCATCATCATGGACAAAGTTGTAGTTTTGGCAGAAGAAATACAGAGGGGGCTGCCGCTGCTTTTGTTCTGGGGATGTTTGGACTTTGTTGCTCTTTTCCACACTGTCAGGGTTCCAAACAGCATCCAAAATTAAATCAGAGGTCAAGACAAAGTATTGCTCAAAAGTTCCAATTTATTAAGAGAGCCATGTTGGCACATCTGGGAAAACCCGAATCTGAAAGCTTCCCGGTTTTCCCCACCCAGTTGAAAGTTCAAGATCATGTCCCACACCCATAAGTCCATCCCAGGTCCAATCTTCCACTGCCATGCTGGCAGGTTCCACCCATCCAGTTCTGGTCTGGTGCAGAGGTGCAAAGACAAAGGATGACCTTGGCTTTCTGGAAAGAATGTTGTTATGGCTACATAGCATCTAACTCCGTACAATCGCCCCTCCCATTTTCCCACAATAGAGAATGCATAGTAGAACAATAGAAAGTGTGACAGGCCAAAGATCCAAAAGAAAAGATGGCTGCAGGCCTGACTCACACTCTTTCTGGTATTTCAACATCTTTTTTTGTCTTCTGGTGGCCAGAACTGGGCTTGGCCTAGCATATCACTTCCTGCAATCTTGACAATATATCTCTGTTTAATAGAAATAGCACTTAATCTTATATGCCGCTTCACAGTGCTTTACAGCCATCTCTAATTGGTTTACAGAGTCAGCCTCTTGACCCCAACAATCTGGGCCCTCATTCTACCAGCCTCAGAAGGATGGAAGGCTGAGCAAACCTTGAACCAGTCAGGATCAAACTCTTGGCAGTCGGCAGAATTTAGCCTGCAATACTGCATTCCTACCACCGCGCCACAGTGGCTCTTCTTGATACAGCCCAAACCTATATTGGCTTTCTTGGCAGCTGCATCACATGGTTGGCTCATGCTTAATCTTGTCTACCCAGGATGCTTGGGAGTACCACTGCTATTTTGCACCTGCACTTCAGGGTCTTCCTACTACACACAGGACCTTAATGTTTCTCACCACTGAACTGCATCACAAAACAGCTGTAAGAGACACTGACGATTGTTTAAGGCGGGAGAGGTGTTTTATCCAAAGATGTACCTAGTCACATTTCGGTGCCAAATAATACAACACCTAATGCTTAAAAACAGGATCCAAGGCATCAGGGCTGCCAACAACACATTTTCTCAAACTTTTATGCTTAGGGGGACTGAAAATGATAACATGATTAAACATACATAGAGAAGACAAGTGTTTCTGGAGAAGAAACTGCTTGGGTTTTCTCACTTGCTTTGCAGAAAACATGATTAATTACACAGTCGGTAGTGTATCCTTGGATCTTCAAAAAAATGTATGGAAATGGGCAGGAGGTTCTTTGGAGGAGGGAGGAGAATCAAGAAGGTCAAGATAGAATAAACAGAGTTGGAAGGGAACATGGAGGTCTTCTAGTCCAGCCCTCTGCTCAAAAGATTCAATATATAGAACAGAACAGAACAGAAATGAGAATAGAATAGAAATGAGAATAGAAATGAAAATAGAATAGAATAGAAATTAGAATAGAGTAGAACAGAACAGAACAGAAATAAGAATAGAACAGAACAGAACAGAATGAGAGTAGAGTAGAGTGTTGGAAGGGACCATGGAGGTCTTCTAGTCCAACCCCTTGCTTAGACAGGAAACCCTATGCCATTTCAGACAAATGGTTGTCCAATCTCTTTTTAAAAACTTCCAGTATTGAAGAATTCACAACTTCTGGGGTCAGGTTGTTCCCCTGATTAATTGTTCTAACTGTCAGGAAATTTCTACTCAGTTCTAAGCTGCTTCTCTTCTTGATGAGTTTCCACCAATTGCTTCTTTTCCTACCCTCAGGTACTTTGGAGAATAGCTTGACTCCCTCTGTTTTGGGCAGCCACGATGGCATCCTCAGACCCTAAGATCCTTTTTTTGAGTGCATGGCACTAACACAAAGCAGGACATTCCTGGAGGCACAATTAATGAAAACATCCACCTGCCCAGCCGTGAACAAAACAACTCACTTCCTTTAGATTTCTTTGGTGAGCTCATGTGAAAAAAAAATGTATGTACAACTGGGAGAATATTTCTGCAAATCGTCTTGTTTTCTACACTTGGGAATCCTTATTCATAGTCCTTTGATCCCAACTGGAGAACACATTCAAAGGAAAGGAGGCCATGCATTTAATTGTACAACATCCTCTCTAATCAAGAGGCTTGTCTAACCATGAAAATGTCAGTTTCCTTATGTCTGAAGCAGAAAGTCAGGAAACTTAGATTGGATCTGATATTTATTTGCCTTGGTGTTGTTGGGCTAGGCTCCCACTTTATTTCAGGACAGGGCAGGAAATTTGTTTGATGGGCAGGCGCCCAAAAGGAAGTATTTGTGAACTATTTCCTAAAATGAAAAGGATGATTCAACACTGGCTTATCTGGAAAAAGGAGTCTTTTAGTTTCAGCACTTGGGAAAAAGAGGGTCAAGGAACACTTAGAGACCCTGCCTTAATCCCCACTTTCTCTAATCTATCAGCTGTCTGTCTGTCTGTCTGTCTGTCTGTCTATCTATCTATCTCTCTATCTATCTCTCTAACCATCCATCTATCTTCTATCCGTCTCTCTGTATGTGTGTGTCTCTCTGTCATCTATCTATTATCTATCTATCATATCATCTATCATCTTTCTTCTATCTTCTATCATCTATATGTCTGTCTGTCTGTATCTCTCTGTCTCTCTATCATCTATCTATCTATCTATCTATCTATCTATCTATCTATCTATCTATCTATCTATCTATCTATCATCTATCTATCTATCTATCTATCTATCTATCTATCTATCTATCTATCTATCTATCTATCCTCTATCCTATATCCATCATCTATCAATCTATCAATCTATCATCTATCATCTATCTATCATCTATCAATCTATCATCTATCAATCTATCATCTATCATCTATCTATCATCTATCCTCTATCTTTTATCCTCTGTCTGTCTGTCTCCCCCCCTCTCTCTATCATCTATCTATCTATCTATCTATCTATCTATCTATCTATCTATCTATCTATCTATCATCTATCTATCTATTTATCTATCCTATCATCTATCATTTATCTGTCATCTATCTTATATCATGTCTGTCTGTCTGTCTGTCTATCTATCATCTATCCTCTAGCATCCTCTATCATCTATCTTCTATTGTCCGTCCGTCCGTCCGTCCGTCTGTCCATCTATCCATCTATCCATCTATCCATCTATCCATCTATCCATCTATCCATCTATCCATCTATCCATCTATCCATCTATCCATCTATCCATCTATCCATCTATCCATCTATCTATCTATCTATCTATCTATCTATCTATCTATCTATCTATCTATCTATCTATCTCTCTCTCTCTCTCTCTCTCTCTCTATCTATCTATCTATCTATCTATCTATCTATCTATCTATCTATCTATCTATCTATCTATCTCCTATATGTCTTTATAAGGCCACCTAACTCACTCACAGTGAGTCTGGGTGGCTTATAGAAACAAAATCTCAAATCTAAAACCCAGTAAACTCCACAGGGGACAACCGGCTAATCCTTTCAACCTGGAAGTACTTTGGTGCTCCTGACCTGACTGTAGTGTTATAAAGAATGATTATAATATTGTTATGTAGAAGAGATTAAGAGATTCCATGAATAGGTCTTCACTCTGAATCTAAATAAAGAAGTGTGATATGATTCTTGTTTGCCTGGTCCTGCTTTGCTGTAGTGCCTTCACAGATATTTCATACATTGATTTGTGTGTGTGTATGTGTGTGTGTGTCTGTGTCTGTGTGTGTACACCCATTTTTACAATCCATTACAAACTAACATAAAATGAAAAGAAGGAAGAGGATGGACGGCTAAAGCTAAAAAGTGACCAAATAAAATAAATACATAAGAAAGGTGACCTTTGGATTTTCCAGTACAAAGACAAGTACAGTCATCTTTCTCTAAGTTTAAATGAATAATATCAATACTTAAAAACCTTTGAAATGGTAATACGCAACTTTCAAAGAAAACAATACTCAGTTATTCTTAGTTTAACTTTAAATTTAACACATAATAAGTTATTAACTATAAATAACCCCTCACCATATATTTAACAATCCACAATATTTCTCTAATCAAATCAGCCCTAATCCTCAAATCCCAAACTTAATTTTTCTCTTTTTCCTGCAGGAGATCTAACAATGGTCTCCAGGCTTCTAGAAATTTAGTCAAAGTATTGTCTCTAATCAAAGTAGTCCATTTTGCCCATTTCAGCTAGCTTCATTAGTTTCAAAATTCATTCTTCGGTTGTGGGTTTATGCTCCTTTTTCCATCTTTGTGCATATAATAGCCTTGAAGCCAGTGTCATAGACAGGAAGAAAATCCCATGTTTTCTTTTTACTCTTGCGTGGATTAATTTGGAGGCCAGAGGTCGACACCCATTGGCATGAGTTTCTGGAGAAAAGTGAGACATCAACCTCAATAATTAACTATCAAAATCCACAGTGGATGAAGCAAGATGATTGATTAGTCAAAACAGAGGCATAGAATAAAAATCACACAAAGTATCAGTAGCACTTTACAAAGCCTTTGGAAGGCCCAGGGGTGGGTTCCTGCCAGTTCTAACCTCTTCTATAGAAGAGGTTTCACAAAACTACCGTGCCGCCCCCGCCTGTCTGCACATCATCAAGATGAAGAGCAAGAAGAGGAATTCTGGGAGTTGAAGTCCAGAAGTCTTAAAGCTTTCAAGTTTGAACATCCCTGGGTTTTTTTGTTCTAAAAGGTTAGGGGTACAAGGGTCTTGTAACGTGACAGTTTTAAGACTTGCGTGCTTCAAATGCCAGAGTTTCTGAGCCAACATTTTGGTTGCTAAGCAAGAGCGTTGTTAAGTGAATATCACCACATTCTACAAGTTGGTCATGCCCACCCAGTCACATGGATGGCAAGCCACTCCCACACGGTCACATGGCTGGCAAGCCACTCCCACCCAGTCCCATGACCAGCAAGCCACTCCCACAAAGCAGGCCACAAGAGGTTCTAAAACATTTTGAAACCCACCACTGGGAAGGCCACACCTGAAATGCTACATCCAATTTTGGTCACCACATTACCAAAAAAGATGTTGAGACTTTGGAAAAAGTGCAAAGAAGAGCAACAAAGATAATTAAAGGCTTGGAGACAAAAACAATATGAAGAACTGTTTCAGGATTTGGGTTTTGCTAGTCTAGAAAAATGAAGGACTGGGGGGGGGGCATGATAGCAGTCTTCCACTATTTGAGGGGCTGCCACAAAGAAGAGAGGGGTCAACTTATTCCCCAAAGCACCAGAAGGCAAAACAAGAAACAATGGATTGACACTAATCAAGGAGAGAAGCAACTGGCATTAAGGAGAAACTTTCTAACAGTAAGGAGAATTAACCAGTAGAGCAGAAGTTGCCTTCAGAAGTTGTGGGTGCTTCAACATTGGAGGTTTTTAAGAAGAGACTGGACAACCACTTGTCTGAAATGGTATAGGGTCTGCTGCTTGAGTAGGGGGCTGGACTAGAAGACCTCCAAGGTCCCTTCCAGCTCATTCTATTCTATTCTATTCTGTACATTTCACTCCACTCCACTCCACAGGTTGGAGAGAAGCAACCTGGAACTAAGGAGAAACTTCCTAACAGTGGGAACAATTAACCAGTGGAACGATTTTCCTTCAGAAGTTGTGGGTGCTTCATCACTGGAGGTTTTTAAGAAGAGACTGGACAGCCACTTGTCTGAAATGGTATAGGGACTCCTGCTTAAGCAGGGGGCTGCACTCCAAGGTTCTTCCAGCTCTATTCTGATTGATTGAAGATGAAACCTTGCCATGTGCCCAACCTTTCTTTAACCTTCAGTGGCTATGCAATGGGCTAGGAGAACTGAGCCATCATCCCACCATCCCAGGTTACAGGAGAGATGCACCTTGTGGTAACATCTTACTGGCTTTCTTAATCAAACACATTTCCTCTGAATCAAAGCCAACAGGAGTTCAGACAGCTGTTCCTGACTGCTTAAGTCGTTTTTCCACCCCTCCTTATGTCAGGCCTGCAGTTATATTCCTTTTAGGATATTTGGCCTGCCACACTCTCTCTTATTTTACAATGTTGTTTCATTAGTGGGGAATTGGGAGGGTGGAATAGTAAGGAGTAGAATGTGTTGTTGTCAAAATAAAAAAAATCTTTTTAGAAGCCCAAAGTCATTCTTTGTCTCTACATCACTGAGCCTGACCGGAACTATATGGGTGGAACTGCCAGCATGGCAGTGGGAGATTGGACCATGTGATGAACCTGTGGGTGTGGGGGCAAGATCATGAACTTTCAACTGGGTGGAAAACCCAGGAAGTTTTCAGATTCGGGTTTTCCACAGATGTACCAACATATCTCTCTTAATAAATTGGAACTTTGAGGAAAGCTCTGCTTTGAACTCTGATTTAATTTTGGATGATATTTGGAACCCTGACACCTTGCTTGTTATTGTAGGAAGTTAGCACCCGCCCCCCTCCTAGAAAATGAAATATTGTTTCCTGGGTTATCTCTACTGTGTTGGAAATGCGGAAGAAAGGATGGCACATTCTACCATATTTGGTGGTCTTGTACTGAGGCCACGAAATACTGGAGAAGGATTCAAAAATGGCTTAAAAAGGCTACTGGGGCAAGCATGGAATGGAAACCCGAGAATTTTTTATTAAGCATAAAACCAGAAAACATGAGTAAATCAATATGGCGTTTGAGCCTACATATAATTGTGGCCGCAAGAATAACTTATGCACAATTTTGGAAATCTACTACCATACCGTCGGAAGATGCTATAATTAAAAAGATCTATGAATGTGCAGAAATGGACAGAATGATGGGTTAGCTGAGGGACAAAGGAGAAACGGAACATTATCTTAGCTGGAACCTATGGTATACGTGGGTGACAAGGAGAACAGCAGGGACTTAAAACGGGGAAAGTCAAATAGCAGTTGTTAACAATGGGAACTAAAAGTGAACATGGGTATTGTAATAGATCCCTGAATTTTGTAATGAGAAGATACGGCTTAGAGACTAAACAATGAGGAAGGAAAAAAAAGTTGGGCTGTGAATGACTGTCACCGCGGGGGGCGGGGGGGGGGTTGTATGTTTAAAATTGTATTTGTATTTGTATGTTTTACTCTTTAAAAAAATTGTATAACCAATAAAGATTACTTTAAAGAAAAATGAAATATTAAAGGGGCAGAATATTCCCCCTAAAAGGGAGGCAGAAGCTCATCCTCTCCCTTTGTCAATGGGCCATTAAGGCCTGAGCCAATCTATTCTACATAACAAAGATCTATCTCCTTCAGGCACAGCCATAATAGAAATCCCAAAGTCCTTTCATTACATCATCACCCAGCAAAGGCTCAACCAAGCCTGGGACTCAGGACAGACTACAGTTGCCCCTGCATGGCCCCATGGGAGTCTGACAACCAATCAGAACACAAGCTCAAATTCAAAAGCCCAGAGAGGGCATAAAACCAGGGCACTCTCAGCATCTCTTCCCCCTTTCCCCCAGGACCTCAAACCATGTGGTCCTGTCCATCATTAATAAACCTTCTTTCCAAGCAACTTCCATGAATTCATTGTCTTTTCCCCCACTTGGAACTGAACCCAGATGGACATTTTTTTCAACAGGTACAATGGTGCGTCATCATAGTTTTCAGTGGGCACTTGAAGTCATCCTACATATAAGCATAATTTGATCCGATCACTGCTGGACATGTCAGATACCTCTCAGGAATCAATTAAGGGGTTCAGCAGTCTACAGGGCTGGGATTGAAGCAATTCAAAACCCAGAGTGGATCCAGAAACTACCTGTGATAGTTGGGGATGATGGAGATTGCAATCCTATATATCAGGAAGGCACCAAGTTGGAGACAGCTAGTGCAGAGAGGAGCAGATGGACATGACCCATGCTTGGAACTCCATAGGGACATCTGCTCCACAGCTTCCCTCAGGGGGCTTGGGAGAGCAGTCATGGTTTGGAGCAGAGGGCAATTCTGCCCCATATGAGGATTTATGTCAGGGTATCAAACTCAATTTGATTGACGGCTGCATCAGGGCTGTGGTTGACCTCAGGGGGGGAGGGCGGGAAGGCATGGCCAACTGGGTGGGCATAGCCAGCTTGACGCCACTCCCCAAACTGCTGGCATGTTTCCTCTTGGTGTTGGGTAGACCTGGCCAAAGCGATGCAGGACAGCCCCTTACATTTTCCAGGATGGCCTCACAGGCCAGATCCAACCACATTGATGGGCTGTCTGCTAAAATAAAGCCATGGCTCACACTTGAAAGTAAATCAAGAAGCCCGTAATTGTGGGGTCTGTCTAGCAAGGACAAGGAATGCTTATCCATAGGAAATACGCATATGTAAAGCTTGTAGCAATTCTGGGTAGTTAGAAAGCTGATAAAAAAGGAGAAAGATTTACATGATCTGAAGAGAAACCAGAGTATTGTGCAGAGATGGACAAATTAACACTGAAATTAAAGGATAAAGAAGAGTCGGAATATTACAAAATTTGGAACAATTGGTACAAATGGCTGCAAAACAAGAATAAAATTAATTAAGCCAAAAAACTATATATAAATATATATAGAACTGTGTATAAAGGTGTGTAAATATAGAAGCAAAATATTATATACATGTACAGGTATGATGACATAACAATGTTGATGTAATGACTGTAAGGTGTTGTAAAAGGGAAAAATAATAAAAAAATCTGCAAAAAAAAAGAAAGCTGATAAAAGTAATAAAGAGTTAGGCAACTTGCAGGCCTCAGCTAAAAGTTAGGAATAGAGATGGCTAGCAGCAAATGAAATGTATATTATATAACCCCTGGGGCAGGGGTGGTGCTATTAAAATTGTCCTGTGCATGCGCAGAACTGAAAAACAAGATGGCGGTGCCTATGGAGAACCAGTTTGGAGGCATGGCAGGCCTGAGTTACTGATGGTTCCAGTGACCCAGGCCACCAAACCACTACTGGTTTGGCTGAACCACTCCAAACTGGTGGAAAGCCACCACTATGCTGGGGCATTCATTAGCCAAGGGTTAGGAATAGAGACAGCTAGAGGCCAATAGAACAAATTGTAGAATTATTACTAAAATGTTTATTAGATGATTTATTATTATTATACAATTGTATCACAGCGGCCAGTTGTTTCGCCGAATTTGGCATTGGTTACTAGTCGGGCCCCACCCAGGGGCCTAGGAGGTCATAATGTATTTTCGTAATATGCGTGCAGATCCAAGCAGTGCGGCTTTTTGCATTTGACTGATGGTGGTTTTGTCAATTTTTAACTGTTTTAAATGTAATTCCAGTGCTTTTGGAATAGCACACAGTATGCCAATTACCACTGGAATTACCACTGCTGGTTTGTGCCATAATCGTTGAATTTCGATTTTTAAGTCCTGGTATTTTGCGATTTTTTCATGTTCCTTCTCGGCGACCTTGCTATCACCTGGTATTGCGATGTCTATGATTGTGACCTTATTTTTCTCAACCAGTGTGATGTCTGGTGTATTATGCGCCAGTATTTTGTCCGTTTGTACACGGAAATCCCACAAGATCTTGACCATCTGATTTTCGGTGACCTTTTCAGGCTGATGTTCCCACCAGTTTGTTGCTGTTTTAATATTATAATTTTTGCACAAATTCCAATGGCTCATTTGTGCTACTGAATTGTGTCGCAATTTATAATCAGTCTACGCGATTTTTTTACAGCAGCTGAATATGTGATCAACAGTTTCATCAGCTTCTTTGCAAAGTCTGCATTTTGCATCATCACAGGATTTTTCTATTTTGGCCTTAATGGCATTTGTGCAGATAGCTAGTTCTTGCGTAGCCAGGATTAGTGACTCTGTTTCTTTCTTTAATGTACCTGTTGTTAACCATAACCAAGTTTGTTCACTGTCCACTTTATCTTTTATTTTTTCCAGAAATTGGCCATGCAGTGCTTTGTTCTGCCAACTCTCCATTCTTGATTTTATCACATCTTTTCTGTATTCTTGTTTCGTCTGTTGGGCCTTCAGTAGATTTTTGTTCTTTACTTCGATTAATAGATGTTCTTGACTTTCTTTTAAATAATCAGCCAGTGCATGTTTTTCTTCTTCAACTGTTTGCTTCACTTGTAATAATCCTCTGCCACCTGATTTTCGGGGCAGGTGTAGTCTATCAATATCACCACGTGGATGTAAACTGTAGTGCATTGTCATTAGTTTCCTGGTTTTTCGGTCCAAAATGTCCAAATCAGCTTGTGTCCAGTTAACTATACCAGCTGTGTATCTTATAACTGGTATTGCCCAGGTATTTATGGCCTTGATTGTATTTCCACCATTCAATTTAGATGTCAAAATTTTCTTAACTCTGTTGGTGTACTCTCGCCTGACAACAGTTTTTACTTCTCCATGCTTGATGTTATCCAACTGCAGAATGCCTAAGTATTTGTAGGCTTCATTTTCTTTGCATTTAATTAATTGGCCATTGGGAATTTCAATTCCCTCACATGCAGTGATTTTGCCCCTTTTTATGGATACAGTGGCGCATTTTTCCATGTCAAACTTCATTGAAATATCGGTGCTGAATACTCGGACTGTGTTTGTCAATGATTGGATTTCTGTTTCTGACATTCCATAGAGTTTCAAATCATCCATATATAGTAAGTGCGAAATTTTTTCAGCATCTTTGGCTGTTTGGTAGCCTAATTTCATTTTTTTTTAAGATTACTGATAGTGGGATCATTGCGATGATGAAGAGAAGAGGTGAAAGTGAATCACCCTGGAAAATTCCTCGCTTGATATTAACCATTCCGTAGCTCTCATTCCCTACTGCCAACTCAGTTCTCCATTGTTTCATTGCCTTTTCAGTAAAGGATGTAATATTTTTGCTAATGCCAGTTGTTTCTAAGCATTTTATGATCCAACTATGTGGCAGTGAGTCAAATGCCTTTTTGTAATCAATCCAGACCATATTCAAGTTCGTTTTTCTGTTCTTACAATTTTCTAATATCATTTTATCAATTAGAAGCTGATCTTTTGTGCCCCTGCTCCTTCTTTTGTTGCCTTTTTGCTCTACTGGCAAGATGTTGTTTGTTTCCAAATAATCCATCATGTTATCTGCAATAATGCCTGTGAGTAATTTGAAGGTTGTTGGCAAGCATGTTATTGGTCTGTAGTTTTCAGGTGTTGTTCCTTTAGTTGCATCTTTCTGAATCAAGTATGTTTTTCCAGTTGTCAACCATTCATCAATTTGGCCCTTTTGCAAAATTTCATTCAGTTGCCTGGCCAATATTGCATGTAAACTGGTCAGATATTTGAGCCAGAAACCATGTAATTGGTCCTTTCCAGGTGATGTCCAATTCTTTACCTTTTTAACTCGATTTTTGACCATCTCAGTTGTTATTTCTAATACTTGCAGCTGTTTGTTGCCAATGCTTTTCTCAAAGTCATGTATCCACTTTGCTTCCTTGTTGTAGTCCTTTGCATTTTCCCACAATTCTTTCCAGAATTCAACTGTGGCCTGTTTTTCTGGTTTTTCACTTTTGGTGTCACCATTCACATTAAGACTTTGATAAAAACGCCGTTGGTCTGATCGAAATTGCTGATTTTGTTTATATTGGATGATTCGTGCCTCATATCTTTCCATTTTTCTAGCTGTTGCTGTTATCTGCTGTTTTACAATCTCTACAGCTTCATTGATGTTTCTTGTATCCAATCTATATCTTCTGATTAGCCGATCTATGATTTTGTTGTTTTTAAGCCGTTGCTCATGCATGTTCTTTAAGTTACTAGCATCTGCCCTTAATTTTTTGATTTTTTGTTCTAAACCGATTTTCCACTTTGGCTTTGATGCTTTTTCTGTTGTGTGACTAGGTACTTTAATTTTAATGCCTAGTTCATTAGTGACTATTACAGCTGCGCTGTACATTAACTGGTTTGTTTCCAAGATGGATCCCGGTTCAATTGTTGAAAACACTGCATTAACCATTTTCATGATAGGGGCCAAAATTTTCTTAGGCACAGTTTTTAGTGATGGTAAACGTTGCCTTTCCCCATTAAGCAGAAAATGCTCCATGATCTTATCCTTCAATTCTTTTTGTTTTTGAGTTAGTTCATCAGTTGGTTCAGTGATAACTGGTTCTAGTGGTGGTGATGTTATTTCCTCCCCGAGAGCTTCTTCTGGGAGTTCTACTATAATGTCTTTAGTTGTGTCTTGAATATCAGTTATTTCCGCTTGTGATATTGTTTTTTGGGTTTTGCAATTTGCCTGAATTTCCTCATGTTCAACTTCACTAAACACTTTATTCCATATAATAAATCGCCTTTGATCTGCTAGTCATTGTTCACTAACATTTGAATCTGGATATTGTTGTTTCCATAATTCATACATTCGCTTTAAATAGCCTCTTTTTTCTGGCTCTGAGTTGTAGTAACAGGCCATTATGGCACGGTTTTCATCTGCACTATATTTTTGTCGTTTTGTTGGCTGGTCCACTTGTAGCCCACTTGTCGATGGATGTCCAGGGACCCCAACATCCGCCGCGGCCCTTGTTAACCCGCGCGACGACCAATGCGGTATGGAATTCTTATTTGTTTTTTTCACCATATTGTATGGGTTGACGGGTTTTTTTTACGGGACCAGATGCCAACCTGACCCCAACCCTCCTCCTTTCTCATCCGGGCTTGGGACCGGCAACGGCGGAGTATTATTATTATTATTATTATTATACAATTGTATCACAGCGGCCAGTTGTTTCGCCGGATTTGGCATTGGTTACTAGTCGGGCCCCACCCAGGGGCCTAGGACGTCGTAACGTATTTTCGTAATATGCGTGCAGATCCAAGCAGTGCAGCTTTTTGCATTTGACTGATGGTGATTTTGTCAATTTTTAACTGTTTTAAATGTAATTCCAGTGCTTTTGGAATAGCACCCAGTGTGCCAATTACCACTGGAATTACCACTGCTGGTTTGTGCCATAGTCGTTGAATTTCGATTTTTAAGTCCTGGTATTTTGCAATTTTTTCATGTTCCTTCTCGGCGACCCTGCTATCACCTGGTATTGCGATGTCTATGATTGTGACCTTATTTTTCTCAACCAGTGTGATGTCTGGTGTATTATGCGCCAGTATTTGTCGGTTTGTATACGGAAATCCCACAAGATCTTGACCATCTGATTTTCGGTGACTTTTTCAGGCTGATGTTCCCACCAGTTTGTTGCTGTTTTAATATTATAATTTTTGCACAAATTCCAATGGATCATTTGTGCTACTGAATTGTGCCGCAATTTATAATCAGTCTGCGCGATTTTTTTACAGCAGCTGAGTATGTGATCAACAGTTTCGTCAGCTTCTTTGCAAAGTCTGCATTTGGCATCATCAGAGGATTTTTCGATTTTGGCCTTAATGGCATTTGTGCGGATAGCTTGTTCTTGCGCAGCCAGGATTAGTGACTCTGTTTCTTTCTTTAATGTACCTGTTTTTAACCATAACCAAGTTTGTTCCCTGTCCACTTTATCTTTTATTTTTTCCAGAAATTGACCATGCAGTGCTTTGTTCTGCCAACTCTCCATTCTTGATTTTATCACATCTTTTCTGTATTCTTGTTTTGTCTGTTGGGCCTTCAGTAGATTTTTGTTCTTTACTTCGATTAATAGATGTTCTTGACTTTCTTTTAAATAATCAGCCAGTGCACGTTTTTCTTCTTCAACTGTTTGCTTCACTTGTAATAATCCTCTGCCACCTGATTTTCGGGGCAGGTACAGTCTATCAGTATCACCACGTGGATGTAAACTGTAGTGCATTGTCATTAGTTTCCTGGTTTTTCGGTCCAAAAGGTCCAAATCAGCTTGGGAGGAGCCAAGGTGGCGCAGTGGTTAAATGCAGCACTGCAGGCTACTGCTAGATCAGCAGGTCAGCGGTTCAAATCTCACCGGCTCAGGGTTGACTCAGCCTTCCATCCTTCTGAGGTGGGTAAAATGAGGACCCAGATTGTTGGGGGCAATATGCTGACTCTCTGTAAACCGCTTAGAGAGGCCTGAAAGGCCTATGAAGCGGTATATAAGTCCACTGCTATTGCTATTGCTTGTGTCCAGTTAACTATGCCAGCTGTGTATCTTATAACTGGTATTGCCCAGGTATTTATGGCCTTGATGGTATTTCCACCATTCAATTTAGATTTCAAAATTTTCCTAACTCTGTTGGTGTACTCTCGTCTGACAATAGTTTTTACTTCTCCATGCTTGATGTTATCCAACTGCAGAATGCCTAAGTATTTGTAGGCTTCATTTTCTTTGCATTTAATTAGTTGGCCATTGGGCATTTCAATTCCCTCACATGCAGTGATTTTGCCCCTTTTTATGGATACAGTGGCGCATTTTTCCATGCCAAACTGCATTGAAATATCGGTGCTGAATACTCGGACTGTATTTGTCAATGATTGGATTTCTATTTCTGACTTTCCATAGAGTTTCAAATCATCCATATATAGTAAATGTGAAATTTTTTCAGCTTTTTTGGCTGTTTGGTAGCCTAATTTCATTTTTTTTAAGATTACTGATAGTGGGATCATTGCGATGATGAAGAGAAGAGGTGAAAGTGAATCACCCTGGAAAATTCCTCGCTTGATATTAACCATTCCGTAGCTCTCATTCCCTACTGCCAACTCAGTTCTCCATTGTTTCATTGCCTTTTCAGTAAAGGATGTAATATTTTTGCTAATGCCAGTTGTTTCTAAGCATTTTATGATCCAACTATGTGGCAGTGAGTCAAATGCCTTTTTGTAATCAATCCAGACCATATTCAAGTTCGTTTTTCTGTTCTTACAATTTTCTAATATCATTTTATCAATTAGAAGCTGATCTTTTGTGCCCCTGCTCCTTCTTTTGTTGCCTTTTTGCTCTACTGGCAAGATGTTGTTTGTTTCCAAATAATCCATCATGTTATCTGCAATAATGCCTGTGAGTAATTTGAAGGTTGTTGGCAAGCATGTTATTGGTCTATAGTTTTCAGGTGTTGTTCCTTTAGTTGGATCTTTCTGAATCAAGTATGTTTTTCCAGTTGTCAACCATTCATCAATTTGGCCCTTTTGTAAAATTTCATTCAGTTGCCTGGCCAATATTGCATGTAAACTGGTCAGATATTTGAGCCAGAAACCATGTAATTGGTCCTTTCCAGGTGATGTCCAATTCTTTACCTTTTTAACTCGATTTTTGACCATCTCAGTTGTTATTTCTAATACTTGCATTTGCTTGTTGCCAATGCTTTTCTCAAAGTCATGTATCCACTTTGCTTCCTTGTTGTAGTCCTTTGCATTTTCCCACAATTCTTTCCAGAATTCAACTGTGGCCTGTTTTTCTGGTTTTTCACTTTTGGTGTCACCATTTACATTAAGACTTTGATAAAAACGCCGTTGGTCTGATCGAAATTGCTGATTTTGTTTATATTGGATGATTCGTGCCTCATATCTTTCAATTTTTCTAGCTGTTGCTGTTATCTGCTGTTTTACAATCTCTACAGCTTCATTGATGTTTCTTGTATCCAATCTATATCTCCTGATTAGCCGATCTATGATTTTGTTGTTTTTAAGCCGTTGCTCATGCATGTTCTTTAAGTTACTAGCATCTGCCCTTAATTTTTTGATTTTTTGTTCTAAACGGATTTTCCACTTTGGCTTTGATGCTTTTTCTGTTGTATGACTAGGTACTTTAATTTTAATGCCTAGTTCATTAGTGACTATTACAGCTGCGCTGTACATTAACTGGTTTGTTTCCAAGATGGATCCTGGTTCAATTGTTGAAAACACTGCATTAACCATTTTCATGATAGGGGCCAAAATTTTCTTCGGCACAGTTTTTAGTGATGGTAAACGTTGCCTTTCCTCATTAAGCAGAAAATGCTCCATGATCTTATCCTTCAATTCTTTTTGTTTTTGAGTTAGTTCATCAGTTGGTTCATTGATAACTGGTTCTAGTGGTGGTGATGTTATTTCCTCCCCAAGAGCTTCTTCTGGGAGTTCTACTATAATGTCTTTAGTTGTGTCTTGAATATCAGTTATTTCCGCTTGTGATATTGTTTTTTGGGTTTTGCAATTTGCCTGAATTTCCTCATGTTCAACTTCACTAAACACTTTATTCCGTATAATAAATCGCCTTTGATCTGCTAGTCGTTGTTCACTAACATTTGAATCTGGATATTGTTGTTTCCATAATTCATACATTCGCTTTAAATAGCCTCTTTTTTCTGGCTCTGAGTTGTAGTAACAGGCCATTATGGCACGGTTTTCATCTGCACTATATTTTTGTCGTTTTGTTGGCTGGTCCACTTGTAGCCCACTTGTCGACGGATGTCCAGGGACCCCAACATCCGCCGCGGCCCTTGTTAACCCGCGCGACGACCGATGCGGTATGGAATTTTTATTTGTTTTTTTCACCATATTGTATGGGTTGGCGGGGGTTTTTTTTACGGGACCAGATGCCAACCTGATCCCAACCTTCCTCCTTTCTCATCCGGGCTTGGGACCGGCAATGGCGGAGTTATTATTATTATACAATTGTATCACAGCGGCCAGTTGTTTCACAGGATTTGGCATTGGTTACTAGTCGGGCCCCACCCAGGGGCCTAGGACGTCGTAACGTATTTTCGTAATATGCGTGCAGATCCAAGCAGTGCGGCTTTTTGCATTTGACTGATGGTGATTTTGTTAATTTTTAACTGTTTTAAATGTAATTCCAGTGCTTTTGGAATAGCACCCAGTGTGCCAATTACCACTGGAATTACCACTGCTGGTTTGTGCCATAGTCGTTGAATTTCGATTTTTAAGTCCTGATATCTTGCGATTTTTTCATGTTCCTTCTCGGCGACCCTGCTATCACCTGGTATTGCGATGTCTATGATTGTGACCTTATTTTTCTCAACCAGTGTGATGTCTGGTGTATTATGCGCCAGTATTTTGTCGGTTTGTATACGGAAATCCCACAAGATCTTGACCATCTGATTTTCGGTGACTTTTTCAGGCTGATGTTCCCACCAGTTTGTTGCTGTTTTAATATTATAATTTTTGCACAAATTCCAATGGATCATTTGTGCTACTGAATTGTGCCGCAATTTATAATCAGTCTGCGCGATTTTTTTACAGCAGCTGAGTATGTGATCAACAGTTTCGTCAGCTTCTTTGCAAAGTCTGCATTTGGCATTATTATTATTATTATTATTATTATTATTATTATTATTATGTTAATCTTTGGTGAGATTCACAGCCTTTGGGGCTGGTTGGTAGCTCAACAGCTCGAGTCCTAACCAGTACCTAGGAACTGTTAAGGTAACGTTGGAGGATATAAGCTGTTCCAAGTAGGGCAGTTTTTTGCAGAATCAGAATGTTCAAGTCTGATAAATTTAAAATTTCCAAATAGCGAGGTAGCCCTTTAGGTATTATTCCAAGGGCTCCAGTTACAATTGGAACCACACAAGATTTCTTTTTCCACAGCCGCTCATATTCAATTTGCGAGTTCCAGTACTTTGTAATTTTTTCTTACTGTTTATCTTCAATTCCTGAATCACCAGGTATTACAATGTCAATGAACCAAACTGGCTGAGACCCGAATTGGGGACAACATCACAGGTGGATCTGACCCGCAGGCCTTGAGTTTGATACCCTTTTTCTATGTGGTGGTGTCGGGTGATCTAATTTTGTATCCCTGTAAGGTCCTTCATTTTCTGGAGAAAAGCTGTGGGTCAACTCTGAAGCAAACCTGGCTGAAGCCATTTGCTGCCTCATAGTTGCCACAAACAACTAGCCTGGCTGAAGCAAATCTGGCTGAAGCCATTTGCTGCCTCATAGTTGCCACAAACCCTGAAAGGCGGAAGGGAGGGGGAAGTATATAGACATTGCGGTTTGGGGCACAGAGAAGAAAATTTCCCACCTTCTTAGGTTGCATTAACAGAGGGATACACTCAAGATCAAGGGGGGGTGCTAATACCACTCTATAAAGCCTTAGTAAGACCACACCTAGAGTACTTCATCCAGTTTTGGTCACCACACTATAAAAAAGATTTTGACACTCTAGAAAAAGTGCAGAGAAGAGCAACCAAGATGATGAGGGAACTGGAGGCTCAAACATACGATGAACGGTTGCAGGAACTGGGCATGGCTGGTCTAGTAAAGAGAAGGACCAGGGGAGACAGGATAGCAATATTTGAGGGGCTGCCACAGAGAGGAGGGGGGTCAAACTATTTTCTAAAGCCCCAGAAGACTACACCAGGAATAATGGATGGAAACTGAACAAGGAGAGATTCAACCTAGAAATAAGGAGGAATTTTCTGACAATGAGAACAATCAAACAATAGAACAGAAGTTGCCTTCGGAAGTTGTGGAACCTTCATCATTGGTGGCTTTCAAGAAGAGACTGGGCTGCCATCTGTCAGAAATGGTGTAGGGTCTTCTGCTTGGGTGGGAGGGTTGAACTAGATGACCTTTAAGGTCCTTTCCAACTCTGTTAATCCGTATCTTTACCCGTGAAATATCTATTTGTTGTTCACAAATCTGTTGAAGGGGGCTGGTGAAGAGCCCCAAATCCATGTGGATGGCAAATGGCTGTGCTTGATATTTTTGGAGGGGAGGGGGTGGATGATGAACATGGCTGGAGCTACACAACAGAGGCGGACGGCTTTATTTTGGAACTGTGATGTGCCTATTTTAGGATTTGTACTATTCCCCACCTCAAACTGGACTATCAGTTTCCAGGAATCATGATCAGTGGTGCACAAAGGAGGCTCGGGGGATACGGTGTGGCCTTGGGGTGCAGGTTGCCCGCTCGGCAGTGAATGCACTTTAAGGAACCGGGGTGATTGTGCAAGCTTTCACCCCCACCCCCCTGCCCCACTCCCCAGGCGCCAAGAGGTTCACATCATTACTAATTTTAAAGTGCCTTAGCAGTGGAAGTGTTAGGTCTCCCAGGCAATACAGAGCCACCGAACATGTGGTGCTAAGATGTTTCTGCTAATGGTGTTAAAATCTCACTCTTCACAAGCTGTGAACCATGGAAATTAGACTCTGTCGATTCTCTAGCAGGTGTCACTGTGGCTTGGCGAGCATCCTCTTGGGGCAGAGGGGGGAAAAACTTTCCAGTAAGAGCCTGCAGAAAGGTGAGAAGCCGAACCCAAAATACAAGTGTGTGTGCATTGTGCAAAACAGACTGCTCTCCATTTAACATCCTGCAATTGCGAGGTTTGGGGAATTAACAGTCCCAGTGCACCCGGGAGGGCCATTGTGCAGTTTCCAAGGAAGGAAGGAAGGAAGGAAGGAAGGAAGGAAGGAAGGAAGGAAGGAAGGAAGGAAGGAAGGAAGGAAGGAAGGAAGGAAGGAAGATAGATTATAATGAGAGTGACGGAGGGTCTGAGGGAAGTCCTGCCTTAGCACTTGGCCACCACAGGTGTCCGCAACATGATGATGTTGGATTGCCCATGCCAACTTGGAAGACTTGAAAGAACAGGTTAGGAGAAATCTGACCTGTGAGGCTGCTAGGAGTTGTAAATGATGACGCAAAATCATCCAATCCATCAACATTTCTAAGGAGTTGTCAAACCCTGGAAAATCCTGGACCATGTCTCTCCGGACTTCAACCTTCTGAGGTTGCAGCTTAGCTGTTAAGAGTTAGCAGAGTACCAAAGCAACACTTGGGCTGACTCCTCCCTCAATGACTGGCACGTAAGAGGCAGGGGAAGAGAAGCACAATCAGATTTGCAAGATTTTGTCACTGTGGGAAGAAATATCCATCTGGTTCAGTTCCAAGCTGGAAGAAAGATACTGGAAAGATGTTTGGAAAGATGGTTTAATGATGAAGCAGAACCACCAGGCACATGGTTCTCTGGTGCAGCTGACCACATGGAGTTGAGAGTGTGTTTTTAATACCTTCTTTTGCACTTCAGCTTCCTGTTCCTGTGCAAGGACATGTATTCTATTGGCTGTTGTCAGATTCCAATGGAGGTCATGTAGGGGTTAACTAGGAGTCATAGCTGGCTGTACAGGCAAAAGAGGAAATGCAAATCATAGGTACTTGTCTGAGCAAATCTGGTTTATTGTTTATTTAAGCTTCCAGGTGAAGTTTGGGGTACTCTGGGTCATACAATGAAGGGGCTTTAGACTGCTTCTAATCCTACCATTCTGCCTTTGTTTCAAAATACCCTGCCTTGAATGGATGACCAAATCTGCATTTCTAAAGTGGCTTCCTCAGTTTCTGCATGGGGCAGGGAGGCTGGGGCTGGTTTCTGAATAGACTGGCCCAATCTTTCTTAATGGACACAAACTATCTGCTGGGGCCTATTAAGAAACACCAAGTCTTCTTCTTGCCTCTTAAAAAAAACCATTTTTCTCCATTTCTCATTTAGGGAAATATAATAGTCTAACCTTTTTTTAACATTCCTCAAAATATTTCATTCTTCTAAGAGAGGGGGTGGTTGCTTCCCACATCATGATGGTCTAGATTTGGGTAGAAAAATATATAGTACAAGCAGGGGTGCGCTAACATAACCTATAGCCAGGGGTGGGTTCCTACTTCTTCCACTGCTGGTTCACTCAGGGATGTGCTTCAGGCGCGTGCATGCTTGATGCACACTACACGCACATGTGCAGTAGGTTAAAAGAAAACCCAACATGGCAGCTGCTGATAGAACCAGTTCAGGGGTGCGACTTGCTGAGCTACTACCTACTCAGCCGAGCCATTCCGAACCCATAGGAATCCACCTCTGCCCAAAGCTAACATTATGGCCAATTCGGAGAACCTCCAAATCCTACCCCTGGCTGGCCCCACCTGCCTGCCCACCCCACCGCTCCCAAGAGTCTCCATGCAACCCATTTTGGATACGAGGTAAGTGCAGGGCCCATGCGGAGGCTTGGGGAGGGGGAAAATGGGCCTCCCAGAAGGCCTCCGGAGCCTGAGGGAGGCAGTTTTTGCTCTCATGGAGGCTCGAGGAAAGCCCGGGGAAGACAAAAATTCCCCCCTCGCTGTGGTGCAGGAGACTGACTAGACCACACCCACCATGGCCACACCCAGCCAGCAACCTGGCAGAGAACCCGTTGCTGAAATTTTGAAGACCACCCCTGGCAAGTATCAAATGGGGAGACCTGGCTTGGAAACAGCACATGTGAAAGGGATCTGTGTGCCTTGACCAACTTCTAATTAAACTTGAGCGAATGATATGATGCAGCTACTAAGAGGAAGCTACTAAGAAGGCAAATGCTACCTTGGGGTCATTGGTGGGATTCAATTTTTTTTACTTCCGGTTTTGTGGGCATGGCTTGGTCAGCATGGCATGGTTTGGTGGGCGTGGCTTGGTGGGCGTGGCTTGGTGGGCATGGCAGAGGAAGGATACTGTAAAATCCCCATTCCCTTCCTACTCCAGGGGGAAGGATACTGCAAAATCCCCATTCCCTCCTCACTTTAGGGGGAAGGATACTGCAATTTCCCCATTCCCTCCCCACTCTAGGGGAAGGATACTGCAAAATCCCCATTCCCTCCCCACTTTAGGGGGAAGGATACTGCAAAATCCCCATTCCCTCCCCACTCCAGGGGAAGGATACTGCAAAATCCCCATTCCCTCTCCACTCCACGGGGAAGGATACTGCAAAATCCCCATTCCCTCCCCACTCTAGGGGAAGGATACTGCAAAATCCCCATTCCCTCCCGATCAGCTAGGACTCAAAGGCAAAGAATAGATGGGAACGGGGCCAGACAGAGGTGGTATTTACTGGTTCTCCAAACTACTCAAACTTTCTGCTACCATTACTCCAGAACTGGTTAGAACCTGCTGAATCCCACCTCTGTTTGGAGTGCATGAAGAGAAACACAGGGTCCAAATTATGGAAGGGGATTGGTCCAGTCTGTTCTAATCCTGGTCAGACCCCCTTTGGATTTCCAGTTCAGGACACCACAGTTCAAAAGGGAGAGTTACAAACTGGAACATGTTCAGAGAGGCTACAAAGATGGTGTGGAAACCAAGGTTTATCTAGGAAGATTAAGGGATCAGGGTATCCTGGAGAAGATCTGAGGTATGATAGCAGTTTTCAAGTATCCAAAATGTTGTCTGTTGTCACCCTGGAGAGAAAGCGATGTTATTCTCTTGTCCTGAGGGGTAGGACTAAAATCAATAGGTTAAAATGACATGTAAGGAGCTTAGACATCAGAAAGAAGGTCACGACTATACAAGCTGTCAGCCGGTGAATGGGATGCCACATGAAATCCAGAGCTCTGCTTTCCTTAATTTTTTTTTCAAATAGAAGCTAGATGGTCTTTGTCAGAATTGTTTTAGTCAAGCGGTCATCTATTCCAACCCCTACCCACCTACGCGGGGTGGGTGGGGGTTGGAACAGATGACCTTAGATATTGGAACACTGCTATCATGTCATCCCTAGTCCTTTTAATGAAAAGAAGGACTAGGAGTGACATGATAACAATGTTCTAATATTTGAGGGGCTGCCACAAAGAAGAGGGGGTCAAGCTATTCTCCAAAGCACCAGAGGGCAGGACAAGAAGCAACTGATGGAAACTCATCAAGGAGAAAAGCAACCTGGAACTAAGGAGAAATTTCCTGACAGTGAAAACAACTAATCAGTGGAATGAATTGCCTCCAGAAGTCGTGAATGCACCAAATTTCCATCACACGACTGTGGTGTGCTATGACGGTCGTAAGTGGGAGAACTCTCTTGGCTCTCTGACTTTGCAAGTTGGCTGAAGGAACCTTGTTACCTCATTAACCTCTTGGTAGTGGAAAAAAGAACTTTTAACCTCCTCCTGCAAAATCTCATTTTCTAGGTTGGGAGAGGCCACTCGCCACACCGTCGCCCTTTGTTGTGTAATTTGGAGGCTACTATGCTCTCCGTTGTGCCAGCCTGGCATTTCTGCCTTAAAAGAGGTGCAGGGGGAACGCTTCAAATGTTTATTGCAATTAAACCCTTGCAGCTATCTTATTAAGACTTGGCAGAACTAACACTCTCTAAAGAGTTTATCATCCCTCTTATTTTCATCCCATTCTACCCCCAAACGAAGCAACTGCAAGCAGGCATTTTGTTGTGTACCCATTATAGTCGATGGGCAAATTGGGTCCCCCTCCCCTAAATGAAATCTCCAAGAAGGTCAAATCAAATTGCTTTCGCCTTGATTTTCAAAGTGCATGTTAAATCACGTCATCCCAGAGGTGGGTTTTTTTCAGGAGGCAACTGGACTTTCTTGGTTTTTTCTTTGAAGACATTTCGCTTCTCATCCAAGAAGCTTCTTCAGCTCTGACTGGATGGTGGGGAAGGGAAGGATTTATATCCCTTGCAGACAGCTGGTCATTTTCATCCTTTGAGAGGGTCCTTGAAGCACTTTATCTGTGTCCTAAGGGTCACCTGAGCGGTGCAAATGGTTCCTGTAGTCTGCAATTTTTTCCTCTGGAAATCCGTTCCTACTCCCACACCATTTGAAGGGTCTTCATCCCAAATTGTTTAGCTAAAAAGCTTATTGGATAAGAAAATACAATCTTATGCCTCTTTTAATATTCCCCAAAACATTTCATTCTTAGCACAACTTATTTATGCAGCTATCTGCTGTGAGAGACCCTCAATTTGGCCTAGAATGAATAGATGAGATTTACAGGCTCATGAAGTAGCTGAAGCCCAACCCATCGTTTACTGTCAGCAACCAGGCTACAATTCTCCATCAGGGATGGGATCCTTGTGTTTGCCATTAAGGTTACAGATCTGGGCGAGGAGGGTTAAACTTTACCCTGACCAGTTGCTTTGAGTCATGAAGGCCAATTGGTTCTCCTCAGCATGACCTGGAATGGAATGGAGTGTGAAGTGTGGAGCAGAGGTGGGTTACAGCCATTACTGCCGGCTCGGTGCACGCACAATTTTGCATTTAAAAATGGGGTGGGAGGGGGGAACCATGCTGCACCGCTGCCAGTTGCGATGACCCAGGCCAGCAAACCACTATTGGTTCGGCCGAGCCGATCTGAACTGGTAGGAAACTACCTCCGGTTTGGTGCGTGCAATGGACTGGACTGGACTGGACTAGACTAGACTAGAACAGAACAGAATGAGTTGGAAGGGACCATGGAGGTCTTCTAGTCCAGCCCCTTGATCAAGCAGGAGAACCTATACCATCTCAGAAAAGTGACTGTCTAGTCTCTTCTTTAAAACATCGAATGATGGAGCACCCACAATTTCTGGAGGCCAGCTGTTCCACTGGTTAATTGTCCTCCTTGTTAGGAAGTTTCTCCTCAATTCCAGGTTGCTTCTCTCCTTGATTAGTTTCCATTCATTGTTTCTTGTCCTGCCCTCTGATGCTTTGGAGAATAATTTGACCCCCTCTTCTTTGTGGCAGTCCCTCAAAAACTGGAATGCTGCTATCATGTCACCCCTGATTCTTCTTTTCTCCAGACTAGCCAAACCCAATTCCTGCAGCTGTTCTTCCTATGTTTTAGTTTCCAGGCTTTTGATCATCTTAGTTGCTCTTTTCTGCACTTTTTCCAAAGTCTCAACATCTGTTTTGTAATAGGGTAACCAACATTGGTTGCAGTTGGAGGGGCTGCAAGGGCCTGCTGGCTCCATCTTCTATTGATAGAATCTGGAAATGTCTGATAGGGAGGTTCAGACCCCCAGGGACTCCAACAGCACAATGAACACACACCTCTCGGAGACCTTTGTGCCAATAAGGCAATAAGGTGGGAGAGAGGCAGCTTAAGGACTAAAGAAAGGCAGAGATGGTTGAAATGCCTCTGAAAAGCTGACAGTGGCTCAGTCATAACCAGCCTAAGTGAAAATTTATCGCTTCATTCAGAACTCACTTAATTGACGGGGAGGTTGGGCATGTGTTTGTTTACCAAGCAAATTGGACGGATGGCATCAAGCGGGCTTGGCTAATTGCCCAGCGGAATGGAAGGCTTGTCTGACAAGGCTGTTCATTAACCCATCGGCTACAGATGGGTGCCCCTTGAATGACTGGTCATCCAGGGGGATCCACTCGAGCCCACAGCTTTGGAGAAAATGCCTGGTCTTCCTTTCCAACGAGGGCTGGGTCGCATTTCAGTCATCCGTGAAGGAAGGAAGCCTCTGCTCACTCCCTTGGGGTTCATACGAAAGGAGGCCCTGGCCCGTTTATGATGAACATGTGGTAAAACAAAGAAATATTGGCGTAGGAGCATATCTTAATACTGAAAATTCTTAAAGTGGACATAAAGATAAAACCAGAAACCTTTCTCTTCGGTTTAATGGGGAAAAGACCTGGGGGAAAAATACAGAACTTCGATGTTATATATGTTGACCAGGGGTGCAAGCCTACCAGTTTAGCAACCGGTTTGCTGAGCACACTCTGAGAAAGAGATGAAGAAGCTTCTTGGATGAGAAGTGAAATGTCTTCCAAAAAAAAAAAAAAACACCAAGAAAGTCCTGTTGCCTTGCTGGAAGAAAAGTCCTTCTGGGTTCAGCTCCAAGTGGGGGAAAAGACACTGGAAACATGGAGGCTGCTTGGAAAGATGGTTTTTAATGGTGGACAGGATCACATGGCTTGAGCTCCTGGACAGAAAAGGGAGATCACAGGCTTCCAGATGTTGGGTAAAGAAGAAAAAGAGGCAGAGATGCTGAAAGTCCTTGGTTTTATGTTCTCTCTGGGCTTTGATCTTGATCTTGTATTCTGTTTGGTTGTCAGACTCCTATGGGGCCATGCAGGGGCAACTTTCTAGGTTATGTTTTGAGTCCAAGCTTGGTTGAGCCTTGCTTCTTCCCAGGTGCCCTGTGGTGTGATGTGTAAAGGGCTAATACTATCATGCCTTAATCCCTTCACCTTGGAGCTGAAGGGGAGAGATCTTTGTTATGTAGAATAGACTGGCTCAGGCCTTTTAATGGCCCTTTGACAAAGGTGGCAGCTACTAAGAATGAGTCTGCTTCCTGTCTAAAAACATGTTTTTCCATTTCTGATCCAGGGAAATATAATACTCTGCCTTTTCAATATTTCCCAGGATATTCCATTTTTCTAGGAGTGGGGTGGGTTTTAACTTCCTACAGCCTCTTGAAAAAAGCACCTTTGGGGGTCTCCTTCCCCCACTTCTCTCTCTGTTGATCTTTAGAAAGGGACCCAGGTTCTATAACATGACTGGTCTCAGGGAACCTTGGTCGCTCCCCATTAACCAAGCTCCTGGCTGCAGTGCTTTCCTGGTGGATGTCCTCCATCTCTTTCTCTCCTTGGAAGGTGTCCTCCCGTGGAATCTTCTGCTTCTGCGTGTACAAAACCGGAACTAAAAAGCACAACTCTGAGATAAGCCTGCTGGATTTACTTGCTGACCTTGAAGTGGAAAAGAGATGCTTTTCCTGAAGCCAAAGCTAAACATGCTGCAAAACCCCGTTTCTCTCTCCCAGAACTACCAAAAAGGGGGAGACATCAGCCATCCTGTCCCCAGGATCCTGGGGGAGCTTATTTTAGGATAAGGCTGCACCATTTGGGGGAGGGGGTGATGCTTGGTGAGGAGAGATGTGCAGGAGCCGTGCTCTAAAGAAAATCGATACAAGCCGGGCGAGGGCAAAACTTCATTTTATTTCGTTTCAATCTAATTCAATAGAATTCCATTAATATGATCGCTTCCTCTACATTTTTTCACACTTTCTAGGCTGTGCAAAGCTTGGCTGATATAATTCAAAAGCAATTTGCCTGAATCAGCAAATTGATTCAGTACATGGAAGGGTAATCCGTAATTTAAGTCATTTTGGGCACTTTCAGGCAGGTCTGGAGAGGAGGGTTAAAAAAAGCAAAGGTGGTGGTTGTAACTGAACCCTCCCGCCCTCCGGTTTTCATGTGTGTTGTGTTATCTACACATGCACACTTTTACTGTACCCAAAGGACCCTTTGAACTGAGTCATAAATTTCAATGAGACTGTGGTTGATTTTTATACTTTATTTATTTACCTGGATATAAGATTAAGCCTGTAAGATCGGATGACATCAATCAATCAATCAGTCAATCAAGATTAGCTCCCCTCCCCTCCCCTCAAAATTTTTAACATAGAGATGCACTATTAAATGGAAAAGGAGGGGAAGAAGGGAAGAGAAAAGAAAATATTAAATATATAAGTATATATTCAAGAATGAGATATAAAGGAGAGGGAAACATAACTAGGGTAGATTAGCAAAGGTAAGGGAATAAGAAATGATAATAAATTATATTGGGGTTTGTGGAAATACCATCCCAAGGAAACATAAACTGAGATTTGAAAGAGACAGCTATAGCAACAGGAAAGAAAGGGAGAGAGGAGGAAAGAAAGAAAGGAAGGCGGGGGAAAGAAGAAGAGGTAAGAAGAGGAGGATGGAAGGGAGAGAAAGAGAAGGAGAGAGAGTAGGAAGGGGAAGAGGAAGAATAGGAGTAGGAGAAAGGTAAGGGAAGAAGGAAAGGGAAGGAGAGAAGGATGGAAGAAAGTAGAAAAGGGAGGGAGGGGGAAAAGAAAGGGAAAATAAGGTGGTGTTACAACAGGAGGAAGGGATGGTAAATAAAAGAACCCAAACTATATGATAACCTACTAAATGAAATAATAAATGTATAAGAATGACAAATGTAAAGAAAACTAACAATTATGTGAATGTATACTTAAAATGGTATGTAAGAGAATAAATAAATAAAACTTAGATGAGTGGCCCAGGATCATCCTGCGAGCATCCATGGCTGGTAGCAGCTTACAAGCTGACTCCCCCACTCTTCCTCGGGCTGAGAAGGAAGGAACTGATCCAGAAGGGAGGAACTGACCTAGAATCCCCTGGGGGGCACCAGAATCTGGTGCCAGGCCATACCGGTAACCCTACACTACACCCCACAACCCTACAGATGTTCTCCACAATGAAAAGCTTGGAGAAAGAGGTGCGTTTACACCAGGGGTGAAATGCTACTGGTTCGGACTGGTTCAGCCAAACCAGTAGTAAAATGCTACCCGTTCACCCAAACCGGTAGTAAAAAAAAAATGTTACCAGTTTAGCGGAACCGATTTTTCCAACGATCTGCTGTGATGTGCAATTTAGATTAGCTAGAAAGCAGGATTTCCTGCTTTCTAGCTAATCTAAATTGTGTGACACAGCAGATTCTCCCACCTCACTTTTGCTTACCTTTGCAGGTATGCTCTGCACATGCGCAAAAGGTCATGTGTATCAGGGTTCCAAATAGCATCCAAAAGTAAATCAGAGTTGAAGGCAAAGTGTTGCTCCAAGTTCCAATTTATTGAGAGAGCCATGTTGGCACATCTGGGAAAACCCGAATCTGAAGGCTTCCTGGTTTTCCCCGATCTTGCCCCCACACCCACAAGTCCATCGCATGGCCCAATCTTCCACTGCCACGCTGGAAGTGCCACCGATCCAATTTGGGTCAGGTGCAGAGGTGCAGAGACAAAGGATGACCTTGGCTTTCTAGAAATAATTTTATTATGGCTACATATCATCTAACTCCCTACAATCCCCCCTCCTAGTTTCCCACAATAGAAAATGCATAGTAGTATAATAGAAAGTGAGGCAGGCCTAAGATCCAAAAGAAAAGATGGCTGCAGGCCTGACACTGTGCATGTGCGGAGGTGAAGCTCACGCACTCGGGCTTGCATCAAAGATAAGTGGATTTCACCCCTGGTTTACATGTTTATTTGCCTTTTGCCCAGGAGCTGAAGATGGTTTCACTAAGGCTTTATATAGAGTGGTATTAGTAATCTGGACTCCCAACTTCCAGAATTCCCTAGCCAACATGGAGAATTCTGGGAATTGTAGTTCACACTTCTTAACTTTACCGAGACTGAGAAGACCCCCCCCAAGATATCGGTGGGCCACGACCGAGGGCCTAAATGTGGAGTTGCCTTTGATGGGGGTCAAGATTTATTAGGCCTGAGAGGGAAAAAAAACAGCCTCTTCCATCCAGCAGGACATTTTAAGGACTTGTTACTCAGGCCTGGAGAGACAACGCCGGAGCTGCCACGCCAGGCCTGTGTCAAGCAGAAGTGCCAAAATCCCGTCTTTGTCCCGCTGTGTGAATCGTGATTACAATCCCTGCATTTAAATAACAGGCTGAAGTCAGTTCTCTGTGAACATGGGAGAGGAACAATAACATCCATAGAAGCCAACGTGAAAAGCAGAATCCTTGACATTCGCTAAGTGATATTTTTTTCTCCTCCGTGCATTAAAGTCCTTTCAGGAGAGAGAAGAAAACCTGTTGATGAAAGACAGAACTCTTTTTATTCTCCAGCAAGGAGGTGAATGTACTGAACGTCGCATCTGCTGGTTAAGTTGTTTCTGTTCCCATATGACCCTCAAGGCAGCCTCTTTAAGACGGAAATGGCTTTTGTGATTCTCCCTTTTTTTACCTTTATGGATGGCTGGGAGATGGGCCTTTGTGGACCGGTTTGGGCTGAAAGAAAAAAAGCACTTTTACTTGGAGGAGAAAAATTAAAAATTCTGTGCAATAGGAAGGTGGTTTGCCGCTCCCTGGCTCTAGGATTTTGTTTCTGGGGGGAAAAAAACCAAAGGTATGGAGGAAGTTAGCACTCACCCCTCTCCTAAAAAAATGAAATATTTTAGGAACTATTAAGTGGGCAGAATATTTCCCTTAAAAGCGAGGCAGAAACTCATCTCCCCTCCCCCACCTTTGTTAGTGGGCCATTAAGACCTGAGCCAGTGTATTCTACATAACAAAGATCTACCTCCTTCAGGCAGAGCCATAGTAGGAATTGCCCAAAGCCCTTTCATTACATCATCACCCAGCAAGAGTCAACCAAGCTTTGGACTCAGGACAGCTCCTGCATGACCCCATGGGAATCTGAAAACCAATCAGAATACAAGATCAAATTCAAAAGCCCGGAGAGGTCATAAAACCCGTGCATTCTCAGCATCTCTTCCCCTTTTTTCTCCTGGACCTCAAACCAGTTGGTCCTGTCCATCATTAATAAACCTTTTTTCCAAGCAACTTCCATGAATCCAGAGTCCTTTTCCCCACTTGGAACTAAACCCAGAAGGACGTTTCTTCCAACAGGTACAAGTACAGATTAGATGAAGCCTGGATCAAAAACAGTCACACAGTGAAAGGGACCTTGAGCTCTTAGTGGAAGAGATCACTTAAATATAAGCCAGCAATGTGTGGCAGCAGCCCCCCCACAAAAAAAGGAAACATAATCCTGGGTTGTCTAAACCGAGGCATAGAATCAAGATCAGGTAAGTATTGGTGCTGCTTTATAAAACGCTAGTAAGGCCACACCTGGAATACTGCAACTAGTTTTGGTCACCACATTACAAAAAAGATGTTGAGATTTTGGAAAAAGTGCAGAGAAGAGCAACTAAGATGATAAAAGGCCTGGAGACTAAAACATATGAAGAAGAGTTGGAGGATTTGGGTTTGGCACTGAGTTTGTTGATCAGAAAGGTCAGCAGTTCAGTGGTTCGAATCCCTAGCGCCACGTAACGGACTGAGCTCCCATTACTTGTCCCAGTTTCTGCCAATCTAGCAGTTCGAAAGCACATAAAATGCAATTAGAAAAATAGGAACCACCTTTGGTGGGAAGGTAACAGTGTTCCATGCGCCTTCGGCATTTAGACATGCCGGCCACATGACCATGGAGGCATTTTCGGACAGCGCTGGCTCTTTGGCTTTGAAACGGAGATGAGCACTGCCCCCTAGAGTTGGGTACAATTAGCACATATGTGCAAGGGGAACCTTTACCTTTACTCTAGAGAAAAGAAGAATTAGGGGGGGCAGGGTAGCAGTATTCCAGTATTTGAGAGGAGCTGGGTCACAAGGTCTTTCGAGTTACCTGAAGCTCCTGATCAGCAGGGCAACCCTCGTTCTCCATTGTATATAAGGAAAGGCTCCCCATTCTTCAAGTTTGCTTCCCATTAAAATTAAAGTCGCTTTAACAAGAACTCAGTTCATTTCTCTTGTCATTTGCTTATCAAGAGTAGAGAAGTGGTTAGTTGTGGCCTCTTGTCTCCCGCATGTCTTGGTAGTCTTCTAGTAGAGCTGAGCTTATGTTTTTTTCTAATATCATTGCCCCCCCCCCCCTAGGGCTGTGGTGGGTACGTGAGAATTTCTCACACAGAGGTCAAAATCACAGCATCTAACCAAACCAGTTGGTGTGGTTCTCTGGTAGTCTCACAACCCCAGATTTCCCCCCAAAAAGAGTTGTAGCCTGACTGCAGTGCCATAGTTTTGACCTCATTAACCAGGTCCTTTCAGCAAGCAGTCTGCCAGAGTGGAATTGTCTTCTGATGTTTTCTTCTCTACTTTAAGAAAAACAGGGTCATCCATTAGTTTCCATGGATAATAACTAATCAAGGAGGGAAGTAACTTGGAATGAAGGAGAAACTTCCTAACAGTGAGGACAACTAACCAATGGAGCAGTTTGCCTTCAGAATTGTGGGGTCTCCAACAGTGGAGGTTTCTAAAAAAAAGACTGAACAGCCATTTGTCCGAAATGGTAGAGGGTCTCCTTCTTAAGCAGGGGGTTGGACTAGAAGACCTCCAAGGTCCCTTCCAACTGTATTATTCTCTTCTAAACTAAAATATGCCTGCTGGTCCTATCAGAGCTCAATGTCCACGCTAACATAGTTGTTGTCCCTTTCACCTCCATTCTGATCAATTGATAGATGATTCATCAGCCTGTGAGAAAACTGTGGGTATGTCTAGTCTAGTGAAGAGAAGGACTAGGGCTGACATGATAGTAGTGTTCTAATATCTCAGGGGCTGCCACAAAGAGGGAGTCAAGCTATTCTCCAAAACACCTGAAGGCAGGACAAGCAATAAAAGGAAACTAATCAAGGAGAGAAGCAACTTAGAACTAAGGAGAAACTTTCTAACAGTTAGAACAATTAATCAGTGGAACAGCTTGCCACCAGAAGTTGTGCATGCTCCAACATTGGGCATTTTAAAGAAGAGACTGGAAAGGCATTTATCTAGCATGCTATAGGGTCTCCTTCTTAAGCAGGGGCTTGGGCTAGAAGACCTCCAAGGTCCCTTCCCACTTTGTTATTCTATACTGAATATACTGAAGTATGCTTGCTGGTCCTGTCAGAATTGTGTTATCCAGCCTATTGTGTGGGGAAGCTCTCCAACCAGAGGTGGGTTCCTACTGTTTTGGCCTGGTTTGGCTGAACCGGTAGTAATTTGGCAGCCTGGGTCACCGGAACTGGCAGCGACCCAGGCCTGCCACACCCCCAAACAGGTTCTCCTACAGCGCCACCATCTTGATTTTTAGTTCTACGCATGCGCAGAACAATTTTCATTGCAGAAATGTATTTCTCTCCTTTTTAAACATTTTGTGCATGCACAGACCTTTTTAGGTGCAAATGCACGCGTGCGCAGAGCATGCATTTGGTGTGCACACAAGAAAAAAAATGTGCGCCAAGCCGGCAGTAATGCCAGCAACAACCCATTCCTGTCTCCAACCCTTTAACCTATTGGCCGTTTCTTCCCTTCTCCTTTTCCACGGTGGGGGACTGGCCTGGAATGGCTTGAGTTGGCTGGCCAAATGCTTGCTTTGCTTTTGGCAGCCCATGACAAATTATTTGCCAAAATGATCCCCATTCTATTCCAGAGAGAACATTCTCAGTATCGATCTGCTCGGGGGGTGGGGGGTGGGGGATGGGGGGAACAGAGATGTCACCAATTATTCCTGGGAGGTTTTGCAAAGATGCACCTTCCTGCAGAAGGAAGCAGGCTTAGAAGCAATCACAGGTGGGTTCATAGGGGGATTTTTTTTGTGGGGGATTTGGTTATGTTGGAGACAATCGTGTCTCCAGGGCTGGCACAGCAAAGCCGAAAGATATAATGCCATTTGGGGTTACAAAACATCCCTGGGGTGACAAAAAAACACCCGGCCTGATTCATCCTCGTCCAGCCAGGGGCTCAGGAACTCAACACACCTGAATTCCAGGATTTCCCCTGCCCCATCCTGGCCTGCACATCTCACTCAATTACTACATTAAAATAACGTTTGACGGTGTGTGAGTGTTCAATGGCACAAGGTTTCATGGATTGGATGCAAGGTTTCTAAATTATGATGGGAGATCTCATTGAAATGACAAGAGCTTTTGCAGTTTTGATATATTTTAGGTTATTATTTATTTTGGGGAGGGAGATTCACTTGAGATTCAGCAATAATTCTCACAACTGAAAAAGTTTCTTTCTCTGTGTGTGTGTGTGTCTGTCTGTCTCTCTTTCTCCCTCCCTCTCTCTCTCTCTCTCTCTCACACACACACACACACTGTCTCTCTCTGTCTCTCTGTCTCTCTCTCTGTCTCTTTCTCTCTGCCTCTGTTTCTCTGTGTGTGTTTGTGTGTGTGTGTCTGTGTCTTTCTGTCTGTCTCTCCTTCTCCCTCTGTCTCTCTCTGTCTGTCTCCCTCTCTGCCTGCCTACTTATCTACCTACCTACCTACCAGTGGTGGGTTCCAGATCCTGTTGGAACCGGTACGGTGCAACGGGGCCTGGCATCCACCACATGAACACGCGCAGCACACCCATGCGTACTTACTGTCTGCAATGCTCCACAATGCCTCCGCAATGCTCCAGCTGCTTGCCGGAGCATAGCGCATGCTCCATGTGCGGAAGCCCCGAAGAGCTGAAATACAGGTAAAGACAGTGGGCAGGCAGGCGGGCCCACCAGAGCACCATACCGGAACAGTACCCGGTACTCCTGGCAGGCACTGGTGCGCCTGTATTGAGGCATACTGGTCATAACCCACCACTGCTACCTACCTACCTCCATCCATCTATCCATCCAAAAAATGTTCTACATAAAGCTGCATTCTGCAGTTGACCAATGGTGATTTTGCCAGTGGCAATGATGTTCAAGTAGTGCAGATTAGGAGATAGATGCTTTTTGACTTCCCAGGCTACTGATGTGAGAGGCACTCAGCCCAAGTCACCCAGGTACCTTTCAGGCCTAAGAGAGAGTTGCAGCCTAGCCTAGACTGAATAACTTTATAGCTGAGGGGAGGATTGAACCATTGTCTCCCTGCTACCAGTCCAGCATCTTCACCATGGGACCTCACTGGATCTCATATACAGGTGTCGCTATAGATATTGTCATGGCTGCATCTCACTTATCCAAACTTCATGAGTTGACAGCCTGACATTAGCGAAGAGGGTGGAGGAAAGATTGGATGATAAGGAAGAAGAAGAGGGGGATGGAAGCCCAGCTGAGCCTTCTGAGAAGCTCCAGCCAGCCAAGGTCAACTATTAGTATGCAGAACTGGGAACCGAGAACCTGTTTCCTGAACAATATACAGGTACCTGATTGGACATTTGCAGGTAACTGAGAAATGGGTGAGAAGGGAAGAGTGAACTTCTTTTTGTTGTGTTGTTTGCACAGGGAAACCTCAGAGTCAGCTTAATGTCAACCGTCCCCCTCTGTCATCTAGCAAAGAAAGACTCCTGGCCATTTGATTTGCCAAGAGTATACTTTCCTGAAGCTTAGGTGGTTCCTGTCAGGCCTGCCTCATTCAGTATCCAAGAAAGAAAACCCCCAACTCCATTTAATTAATTAATGGGTACTTTTACTGGACATGAAATGAAAACAGCAAAAGTGCCTCTCCTCTACTTAAGTGGAGTTGGACTTTTTTCTTTCTTGGATACTGAATGAGGCAGGCCTGACATTAAGTAAGATCTGAAACCAAAAAGCACAAACTTGTACCACTCTCCCCAGTTACCCCCAATGTCCAATCTCCAACTGCCAAAGGTGTCATGTGGGGCGCATCTTCAGGTGGCCTCATTCAGTTGGTATGCAAAGACAATTGGCCTTGACCAAACCCAAACACGAGCCATCAGCATGCACAGAAGATGATGAGAACCAAACTCCCTTCTTCAAGATATCTCCACCAACACGTTTCCCCTCCCAAATACCATGAGCCCCCACCTTCCCTGTTTCAATGGCAGCCGATAGCAAGCATGCGAGATAGAGGCTGACAGTTACAGAAGTAGCAAAAGTTGCTATAGGCAGGGGTGAGATTCAGCCAGTTTGGACCGGTTCGGGCAAACCAGTAGCTCCGACGATCAGCTGAGAGCAAACCGGTTCGGTTCGATGATCAGGAGGGCCCACCTGCCTGCTAAGGATGGGTTCCAGCAGCTGCTACTGTCAGTTCTGTTCGTGGCCATGCTGCGCGCACATGCGCAGTACAATAAAAATTGGCACAGAAGCCAAAACAAGATGGTGCCACCTCCAGCGCCTCCAGGAGAACTGGTTCAGGAGTGTGGCAGGCCTGGGTCGCTGCCCGTTTCAGCGACCCAGGCCACCAAACCACTACTGGTTCAGCTGAACTGGGCTGAACCGGTAGGAATCCACCACTGTGGCCGCTCCTGGGCTATACTCACCTATATTTCCTTTGTTTGAAACCCAGCTGATAGGAGCAGCAGAGTGGATTCCCACGCCTCATCCGTTTTATTCACTGGGGCAGTAGAAGGTAAGTTTTTGAGCTGTTTTCAAACCCACTGCACATGGGTGGAGCACCCTTTCAGCGTGTGCGCAAGTGAAGTGCAAGCAAAGTGCAAGCGAAGCGCACACTCAGCAAACCGGTTGTTACACTGGCTGAATCCCACCACTGGCTCTAGCTATAGGTATGAATTGAATAATCCTACCTGAGTTTACTACCCTGAACTAGAAGGGACTTGGCTTGTGTATAGTATGTGTGTATTTGTAGTGTGTGCGTGAGAGAGAGAGAGAGCGGATGGCTGGATGGGAGGAAGGAAGGATAACCCATTAATCTCTAGATTATGCATTTAAAGCCAGTGAGCAAATTTGTACTTCTGATTCCTTTTTGGCCGTTTCCTTGCATTGCTAAGAACAACCATCAGCTCGGAAAATTTAAACAGAAAAATCCAATCACCACTAATCTGTCCACAAATACACATAGAGGGGAACAAAATTTACAAAGATTGCTTCTGCTTTGGTCCTTCGCCATATTGGAAGCTTGTCAAAGGACCTGCTGTAGCTTTTCCCAAACCGCTCCCCCGCCTCCTGTAGCTGCCATTTTTCTACAAGTCTCCTATAGCCCTCTCCCTCCCCCCAGTTGCAATTACAGATAGTCCTTGACTTAACAGCAGATCATTTAGTGACTGTTCAAACTTAGAACAGCATTGAAGCACAAAATGATATAGCTATCCTTAGTAAGGTGGGTAACTTAATTTATTGTCAATGCACCTTGTACAACGAAATTAAATATGATCTTCAGTGTATAATGATAGTTCAGGTTGTGATTGTTAAGGAATCCTGTGTGGTCATTAAGCACAACTATTGGTATCAAACAGAGATATATTGTCAAGATTGCAGGAAGTGATATGCCAGACCAAGCCCAGTTTGGGCCACCACAATACAAAAAAGATGCTGAAATGCCAGAAAAAGAGTGTTGTCAGGCCTGCAACCATCTTTTCTTTTGGATCTTTGACCTGCCACACTTTCTATTATTCTATCATGCATTTTCTATTGTGGGAAAATGAGAGGGGGGATGGTATGGAGTTAAATGCTATGTAGTCATAACAAAATTCATTCTAGAAAGTCAAGGCCATCCTTTGTTTTTGCACCTCTGTACCTGACCGGAACTGGATGGAGGGCACTGGGAGATTGGACCATGTGATGGACTTGTGGGTGTGGGGGCAAGATCTTGAACTTTCAACTGGGTGGGGAAAACCAGGAAGCTTTCAGATTCAGGTTTTCCCAGATGTGCCAACATGGCTTTCTTCATAAATTGGAACTTTGAGCAATAATTTGCCTTGGACTCTGATTTACTTTTGAACGCTATTTGGAACCCTGACATTGGTATGTCTGGTCTAACAAAAAGAAGGACTAGAATGATATGACAATGGGCTAACCACACTTTTTAAGATAATATCTTGGGTTTGCTGGAATCTTTGGTAGAAATCCACACTATAAAAATGATATTGAGACTCTAGAAAGAGTGCAGAGAAAAGCAACCAGGATGATGAGGGGACTGGAGGCTAAAATACAATGAACGGTTGCAGGAATTGGGCATGGCTGGTCTAGTGAAGAGAAGGACCAGGGGAGACTGGAGAGCATCTTACAATATTTGAGGGGCTGCCCCAGAAAGGAGGGGGGTCAAGCTATTTTCCAAAGCACCTGAAGGCCAGACAAGGAATAATGGATGGAAACAGAACAAGGAGAGATTCAACCTGGAAATAAGGAGGAATTTTCTGACAGCGAGAACAATCAACCCATGGAACAGAAGTTGCCTTCAGAAGTTTTGGGAGCTTCATCACTGGAGGCTTTCAAGAAGAGACTGGACTGCCATCTGTCAGAAATGGTCTAGGGCAGGGCTGTCAAACTCCCAGCCCACAGGCCGGATGCATCATGCACTGGCCACCCGCACGCCCGGTTTAGCAAAGGGGGAAAAAGTCCTGATACATCACGGTGATGCCTCCATGATGATGTGAGTTTGACACCCCTGGTGTAGGGTCTCCTGTTTGGGCAGGGGCATTCAACCAGATGACATATAAGGTCCCTTACAACACTATTCATTTGTGTCTGTATTTAAACGTTTTTTTTCTCTCAAAGAGGTTTAAGGTGGGAAGGTTAGTTGAGAAATTGGAAATGGAGCTGGGGTTTTTTGCATCCAGCTTTTGACTGGACTAGAGCCACAGGTGGCACATGGAGCCATATTTGTCAGCACGCCAGTTGTCAGCTCCAGCACATGCTGGCCAGCTGATTTTTGACATTCCGGAGGGCCTGAGGAGGCCATTTTCCCCCTCCCCGGGCTTCAGGAAAGCCTCCGGAGAGGATCATGTGTGCATGGGCCTGGGGGGGGGGAGGGTTCATTTGTGCATGCACAAGTAGGCAGGGAGGATTGGATTGGTGTGGGTGCGCATGCATGCGCAATAGCGTGCGCACAATTTTGGCATGCCATAAGAAAAAGGTTCATCATCCCTGGACTAGAGTGTTCATTTGGAGAGAAATTTTGAAGCTCCAGGCATTGGATGTGCTGGTTGTATAGCTGCTTCCATCGTACTGGGCTGTCACATTTCTGCTCAGTTTTGTCAGGAAAGAAGCCCCTTTCCTGAGGTCATAAAAGGACAGGGGAGGGTTGCTGCTGCATGGCCTAAACTGCCACACAGACAAGGCCTCAAAATGCCATTTTTCAGAACCCGAGATTGGTTGAAGTTAATCAAAGCAGTACTACTGTTATGAGTACAGCTAATGAAGACCGCAGGCCACTTAACAGAGCTGTGAGGCCAATTAGAGCTACTTTCAAAGATCTATTTATCTAGAACTAATCTGTTATTTGGCTAATTACCCCTTGCCTGGCTGTTGAGTTCCCATCCCACACTGTGTGGTTGGTGCAATGCCATTCTCCAATTGGGAGCTCTTGAGAGTCCGGATGCCAATAAGTTTGGCGCGACAAACATTTCTGACTAAGATATGAACTGGTGCTTGGGAGTCTCTCTTTGGGCTACAGCACCTGCTTTATACAGAGGCATCACATCCTCAGGCCCCGGTAATTCCAGTGGAAGGAAGAGCTCTACCTGTAAATTCCAGAAGGCACCTCAACCTGGAGCTTGGAGACCAGCTACTCCTTAAGTAGATGAGTCTTCCCCAAACAGGGACCTTCCAGATGTGATGAAGTTGATCTCTAAGCAACTATCCTGAGCCAGGCAATGCAAATTAAGACAGCCAGGCAATTCCAAATTTGTTATGCTTCATAACCCTGTTGCCCCTGATAACAGACAGGAATCAGGGGAGTAATTAACCAACGTGTATGTCTAGGAAGTTAAGCTAGGAACCACTACAAGCAGAGGGAGAGCAGATTCAGGGACCTAAGAGGGGTCTATAAGACCCATGGTGGCACAGTGGTAGGAGTGCAGTACAGCAGGTTACTTCTGCTGACTGCTGGCTACCTGCAATTTGGCAGTTCAAATCTCACCAGGCTCAAGGTTGACTCAGCCTTACACCCTTCCGAGGTCCATAAAATGAGGAGCCAGATTGTTGGGGGCAATGGGTTGACTCTGTAAACAGCTTAGGGAAGGCTGTAAAGCACTGTGAAGCGGTATATAAGTCTAAGGGCTATTGCTATAGGACTGCAGGTTTGAAGTAGCAGAGAACATCATGCGCCAGTCCCATTGTCAAGCCAATGGTCCAGTTGCAGGAACAAGAGGAAGTCAGAGCCAGAAAGCTGCTTCCAAGAGGGCCTTCCAGAGCACCAGATGTTAGTGTAGCTTGATTAGAAGATCTCAAGGAGATGTTTACTCTGCTCTTCATTCACTTTATTTATATTTATTTATTTTTCACATTTCTCTACTGGCTATCTCTCTCAAAGAGGGACTCTGGTACATGCCAGAAGGTACTTGGGAGGGATACATGCCAAACCTTGAGCCCTCATTATCTCTGAACCATCTCTCAGCTGCTGAGGCTCACGATCTCCTGGAGGCAGTGTGTGATGACCCGGGACAAAGCACGAAGGTCACACAGCCAGCTGAGAGGTCAAACTCCCCTGTAATGGTCCAAATTTCCCCCCAAATGCTCCCACATTCCCAGAGCAAAGCCCAAACACACACACATAGACATGGCAGCCTGTGACTGCTCACAGTCCAGCAAAGCAAAGGAACAGGAAAAGAAGTCCACAAAGCAAGGGAGAAACAACGAGTCTACGAAACAAGGAACAAACAATGAGTCCACAAAGTCAGGACGAAGCAAGCAGTCCTGCAAACTCCAAATGTCTATACCGGCACACCAAACTCTACAAATTCAGTGTTTATTCCTAACAAATGCCCCTCCTCATAGTCTCCTTAAGTCTCAGTCCCCAGGTGTGCCTTGTGAAGAGGGGTGGGGTGCTCTCCTCCCAAGTCATTGGGTCAGCTTGCACTGTTCCTGCCTTCTCTCCACTCTCCATGTTCAGAGATCAGGAGGGGGCAGTCCTTGCTCAATGCCTGATCTCCATCATTCCTCATTTCTACTGCTTGCCCTCTCTCAGTCATCCTGACCCTGTTTATCCCAGCTAACAAGCAGTACCAATCCTGAGGGGCCCTGGGGTGCCTCTTCCTGCTCCTCCCCACATTCCTCTGAAACTGCGCCCTCAACCTCCATCGGTTCCAGCTCCGGCTTCTCCTCCACCACAGATTCAGGCTCCAATGGGGGCGTGTCTCTTCAGGCTAAAGGTCTGCCTCTCCAGACTCTGAATCAGAGGAACCACCCAAGGCCAGAAGAGCCCTTCAGTTGCAGGGGGTTCAGAAAACAGAATAACATAGTTGGAAGGGACCATAGAGGTCTTCTGGTCCAACTCCCTGTTTAGGCAGGAACCCCTACACCACTTCTCTCCTTGATTAATTTCAAGGAGATTAGTTTCAAGGTTGCTTCTCTCCTTGATTAGTTTCAACCCATTGCTTTTTGTCCAGCCCTCAGGTGCTTTGGAGATAGCTTGGCTCCCTCTTCTTTCTGGCAGTTCCTCAAATATTGGAACACTGCTATCATGTACCTTTGGTCCTTCTTTTCATTAAACTAGACATACCCAGTTCCTGCAACCATTCTTCATATGTTTTAGCCTCTAGTCCCCTAATAATCTTTGTTGCTTTTCTTTGCACTCTTTCCAGAATCTCCACATCTTTTTTACATCGTGGTGACCAAAACTGAATGCAGTGTTCCAAGTGTGGCCTTACCAAGGCCTTATAAAGTGGTATCAACACTTTACATAATCTTGATTCTCTCCAGAGGTTGATGCAGCCTAGAACTGTGTTGGTTTTTTTGGCAGCTGCAGCACACAGCTGGCTCATATTTAAATGGTTGTCCACTAGGATTCCAAGGTCCCTCTCCTCGTATCACTACTGGAGGAGGGGGATGCTGGGTTAGCAGTCTTAGGTTAGACCCAATTGCAGGTTTCAGCAAGCTACAATGAAAGACTGGGTGAATTTTCCCTAGAATTCTTGGCAGACTGAGTTGAACTGGGTGAATTATTTTCACTATTGGGAAATCACTATTCACTACAGTCACCACTATTGATCCAGGTACCACATATACTGTACCTGTGCATTATGTTTTTCCTGCTAAATATAGAGCCTGACTTTTTTCATCCTTGAATTTCATTTTTCAATTAATGGAGTTGACGTGAAGGCTGCAGAAGAGAATTCCAAAACAATGGAGGTGTTCAACTTTGGGAGGCATGTAGCCTCAATCCGATTGGAAATGTGCTGGTATACTGATGGTTCTGCCTAGTTTGAATCCAAGGACAAGAAACATTAAAAGGAATCAATGTTCACAGCAACCCTGATTTCAGCAAAGATTGGTGGAGGAAATCAGCCAATAGTTCTTCCCCTCCAAGGGACCAGTGCACCAATTGGTAGCCTGCCTGCCATGTTTCCAAAAAAAAACTGAGCCAGGATTAATTTTCAGAAGCTGTTTCCTTCCTTATTGGCAGACTCAACTGTGATTTTATCTATCAGATGTTAAATCTGGATCCAGCTCATGCCAAGGGGAGCCAAGGCCTTTCAGGCCTTCAGAAGAAGACCAGCAGCTGTTTGGCTGCTGCAGAGCAACACAGATGTCCATCTCTTTCTCCGGAGATGGGCAGACATTTTATCTTCCCTTATTTCTTCCTTCCACCAACAGCCTAGAAGAAGAGGCCTTGACTCATCTGCATATCTCCCAGGATGCATTGGGTATTCTCTTGTGAGCAGAGGAGTGGAGGACTCTTCTCGTGAAGTACTTCTGGACCCGCTCAATCCTATTAATGTCCGATATACAGTATGGATTGCAGGCAGATGAGCTGTATCTGAGGATTGGTCTGGCAAAGATTTTGTATGCCCTACTTAGCAGTACAGTGTCACTGGAGAAGAAGCTTCGCAAAATTAGGTTGACAACTCTTAGTGCCTTTTTGGCAATGCTGTTACTGTGAGCTCTGGGGTTTAGATCGTTAAAGATGACCACTCCTAGGTCTATGACAGAATGAGAGTCGACTATGAGCTTGTATCCGCCCAGCTTGTATTTGGTGTTCTGATTATTATTGCCAATGTGTAAGACAGAGCATTTGTTAGTTGAGTTTTGGAGTTGCCAATTGTTTGACTATTCCGACACATAGTCAAGGTCGCTTTGTAGGACATTGTTGTTGGTGTTAAATAGTTTTATGTTCATCAGCCTCAGTTTGGGAATGAAAGCTGGAAATGTTAGCTGGGTAAAAAGATTCCTGAAAACATTTGTGTAAATATTCCCCCTCCCCACAGTTCATGGCAGTCTAGTATAGTAGTGAACCACAAAGCAAGCATAAAGTGAGCTGATAAATTCCTTGAACACTAAGAACTAACTTCCCTAAGCATCCTAATTTCTTTTCCTCCCCATTCTTTTCCCAATTATAAGGTATTGTAAAATACAAAAGGAAAGGGGGGAGAAAAGTGAGGAAGGGTAGGGAAAGAAAAAGAAGCATTGACTTCCCACTCTCTCTGTTACAGTAGGCATTGACATCCAATCAGAGCTTTTTGCTATTCCATAATAGTATGAACACGTCATTTCTATAAAGCTCTAGCAATCTAATCTGTAAAACCCAAAATCAAAGTTTTGTTTCATTTTGTCTGTGTGAGGTACTAAAACTACTCTATAAAGCCTTAGTAAGACCACACCTAAAATCCTGCATCCAGTTTTGGTCACCACACTATAAAAAAGATGTTGAGACTCCAGAAAGAGTGCAGAGAAGAGCAACCAAGATGATGCAGGGACTGGAGACTAAAACCTATGATGAACGGTTGCAGGAACTGGGCATGGCTAGTCTGTTTTCTATTCTACTCTATTCTACTCTACTCTATTCCCATTCCATATTCTATTCTATTCTATTCTACTCTACCCTACCCTGTTCTATTCTATTCTATTCTATGTTCCATTCCATATTCCATTCCATTCCATTCTATTCTATTGTTATATTCTATTTTTGTATTGTATTGTATTGTATTCTATTCTATTCTATTCTATTCTATTCTCACTTAGGTGACCCACCAGAGAACAATCTGGAGGGCAGTCGGGGAATTTTCTCCCACAAAAGCAATTTATTTCCATTCGATTGAATAACCAGGAAGAAGAATAAACCACCACCATTTTATTCAACCTACTATTCATGACACAGATGACAATTAAAAAAAAAACTGTTGCATCTGTTGCTCTTGGCTGGAAAAGATTCAAAACAACATATATTTGGGAAAGGATCAAAAAACCATTTTGACTAAACAGCTACCCCAAAGGAAAAAAACAATCCCTTTTATTTCAAGGAAAGCTGCAGAAAAGGAATTGCGGGAGATTTTTGTATGTGTGTGTCTGGAACGCAACATCTTCCAAATCTTGTCTGCAAGAGATGGCATCAACACTTAGCTGACCCAGGGCTGCTCTCAGCTTGCCATGGCAAGTTAACTGCATCTCTGACCAAGCTGGTCCTTCTGTAGAGATGTCATCGTTGGCTGAATGGCCTGTTAATTACATTCCTCTGGCAGCCGTCCGCGCACCTTCCTCGCTGTGGAGAGCCAAAAGAGATACAAATGGTGCATTCAGCTCAACTTTTGCCTGCTGCCTTTCATTGCTGAAGGCCGGCTCAGCGTATTAATTAAGGGATCCAAGCCAAGTTGGATCGGGTGCTGGGTTAAGCCCTTTCCAGCAAGGTTGCAGATGGGCTCTACCCTCTGGCCATTAGAAAGCCACCTGCTTTTGCTGAAGGGTCAGTACTTAGGCAACAGTTCCCCCCTTCCATTGTATCCTGTGGCCCTTTTTGGCCTCTTCTTTCTTCTAAAAATATGATGAACAAATGCAGGAACTAGGCATGGCTAGTTTAGTGAAAAGAAGGATGAGGGGATATAGGATAGCATCTTCCAATATTTGAGGGGCTGCCCCAGAGAGGAGGGGGGTCAATCTATTTTCCAAAGCACCTGAAGGCCAGACAAGGAATAATAGATGGAAATTGACCAAGGAGAGATTCAACCTGGAAATAAGGAAGAATTTTCTGACAGTGAAAACAATCAACCCATGGAACAGAAGTTGCCTTCAGACGTCATGGGAGCTTCATCCCTGGAAGCTTTCAAGAAGAGACTGGACTGCCATTGGTCAGAAATTGTGTAGGGTCTCCTGCTTGGGCTAGGGGTTGGACTAGACAATATACAAGGACCCTTCCAACTCTGTTAATTTGTTAAAAATCTGTTATTCCGCTCCCACCCCTCTGCAAGGATGGTCTCCCATAAAATCATAGGGCTGGAAAGGAGTTCAGAGGTCTTCAACCACCTGCTCAAGGTAAGAGTCCTTATACCAGTGCAGTCAAATGGTTGTCCAGTCTATTTTTAAAACCTCCAGAAATGGAGCACCCACAATTCCAGGAGGCAAGCTATTCCATTGATTAATTGTTCTTACTATCAGAAGATCTCTCCTTCTAAGTCGCCTCTCTCTTTGACAAGCTTCCAGCCATTACTTCTTGTCCTGCTCTCAGGTGCCCTAGGGAATAAGTCAATCTTCTGTGGTAGTGCAGTGGTTAGAATGTAGGATTGCAGGCTAATTCTGCCAACTATAGGTAGTTCAATTCCCACTGGCTCAAGGTTGACTCAGCTTTCCAAGGTCAGTAAAATGAGGACCCAGATTATTGGGGGCAAAAGGCTGATTCTGTAAACCGGTTAGAGACAGCTGCAAAGCACTGTGAAGTGGTATATAAGTCTAAGTACTACTGTTATTTCCTTCCTTCCTTCCTTCCTTCCTTCCTTCCATGGTGCACAGTACCTACCTACCTACCTTCTTTCCTTGGTGTGCAGTGGTTAGAATGAAGTATTGCAGGCTAATTCTGATTCTGCTGACTGCTAGCAGTTCAATCCTGACTCGCTCAAAGTTGACTCAGCCTTCCATCCTTCTGAGGTCAGTAAAATGAGGACCCAGTTCGTTGAGGGCAACAGGCTGATTCTGTAAACCACTTAGAGAGGACTGGAAAGCACCGTGAAGTGGTGTATAAATCTAAGCGCTATTGCTATTCCACAAAGGCAGTGGTGGGATGCTGCCAGTTTAACAACTGGTTTGGTGAGCATGCACTTTGCACGCAGCAGTGAAAATGGAGCATTTAGAAGGTCAGCTGCTTACCTTCCAAGTCAGCAACGGTAAGTAGAACAGCGCGGGAGCGGGGGAATCGGCTGTACCATGCAATTGAGATGCGCTAGAAAGCAGAAAATAAAGGAAAGGAACCGGGAGGGGCGTGGGGTAAAGCCAACTGATCATCGGAGCTACCGGTTCATCCAAACCAGTCCGAACCATCTGAATATCAGCACTGTACAAGGGATTCTTGAGCAAACATGAAAAATCCTTACTAGATCCACCTTCCAAGGTCCTTGGGAAATGCACAGTGTGTGTGTGTGTGTGTGTGTGAGTGAGTGAGGGGAGGGGGTGTCAAGATGGAGCCTGGGAATGCACAATTGTTATTGTGTGTTATGTGTGACCTTTGTGTCATAGCATAAGGCTTTGATTACACAGTCACAACCACCAATTTGTCTCTTGAAGACCGCTCCTGCTACTTGCATCTGTGTTTTAAGGGATCGCTACTTCCCACAACTCAATGGCAGCTTGTCTACATAATTATAGAGCTGAGGTGGTGTAGTGGTTAGAATATAGTACTGCAGGCTACTTCAGCTAACTGTTAACTGCAATTCGGCAGTTCAAATCTCACCAGGCTCAAGGTTAACTCAGCCTTCCATCCTTCCAAGGTGGGTAAAATGAGGAGCCAGATTGTTGGGGGAAAGAGGCTCACTCTGTAAAACTGCTTAGAGACGGATGGAAAGCGCTGTAAAGTGGTATAGAAGTGTAAGTACTATTGCCCTTTCTTCCCTCCCTCTCTCCCTTTCTCCCTCCCTCCCTCCCTTCCTTCCTGCACAGTGGTTAGAGTTCTGTACTGCAGGCTACTTCATCTGACTGCTAGCTGCAATTCAACAGTTCAAATCTCGCCAGGCTCAAGCTTGGCTCAGCCTTCCAAACTTCCGAGGTAGTTAAAGGAAGACCCAGATTGTTGGGGGAAAGAGGCTGACTCTGTCAGAGACGGCTGCTATTGTTATAATACCTCATGAGCTGTGGCAACTTGGTGCCCCAATGGAAGGGAAATATCATCTAGTAGTAGCGATGATAGTATTTGTTCATGCAACTAAGTATGGTATAAATTATTAAACATAATAGCAAAAATAAGTACAATGCCTGATTACTATCCATTTTAAGAATACAACAAAAATACAGAACCTCAGTAACATGAATGGTGCATAACATTATAAGCCTAGACCTAAATAACATGTACACATAAAACTTAGGCAGAGTATATTTAAACTAATTCAGCCTAATGTGGTTGTGCTTCCTGAGGATTAAAGAAAAGTTTATGGACTGATCTTGTGTCAGGGAATTACACAGCTGGTGTCCAAATGGGGTCAGAGATGCTGGGACAAACTTGTGGTTTTATATAGATAAATATATTTACAGTAAACAAGCTAGGAAAACAAGAGCATTTCTGACAGATGGGAGTCCAGTGTCTTCTTGAAAGCCTCCAGTGATGAAGCTCCCACAACTTCCGAAGGCAACTTCTGTTCCATGGGTTGATTGTTCTCATGGTCAGAAAATTTCTCCTTATTTCTAGGTTGAATCTCTCCTTGTTTAGTTTCCATCCATTCTTCCTTGTCTGGCCTTAAGGTGATTTGGAAAATCGCTTGACCCCCCTCCTCTCTGTGGCAGCCCCTCAAATATTGGAAGACTGCTATCATGTCTTCTGGTCCTTCTCTTCACTAGACTAGTCATGTCCAGTTCCTGCAACCATTCGTCATATGTTTTAGTCTCCAGTCCCCTAATCATCCTGGTTGCTATTCTCAGCACTCTTTCTAGAGTCTCAACATCTTTTTTTATAGTGTAGTGACCAAAACTGAATGCAAAAGGTGTGGTCTTACTAAGGCTTTATAGAGTGGTATTAAAATCTCACTTGATCTTGATTGTAGTCTTCTACTAATCCCTGTACTTCATCCCTACGGTCCAGAATCCCTCCACCATGGAATTCTGAAAGTTGAAGTCCACAAGTCGTAAAATTGCAAAGGTTGGAAATCCACACACTAGAACAACCCAGACAAGAAGATTATGGGATGACAAGGAGTGGGGCAGGAGAACAGCCAAGGAAAGTAAAAGGCATCCCTCCCCCAACCATGAGCCATGTGGTGGTTCAGTGGCTAAGACGCTGAGCTTGTTGACCAGAAAGGTTGGCAGTTTGGCGGTTCGAATCCCTAGCACCATGTAATGGAGTGAACTCCTGTTTCTTGTCCCAGCTTCTGCCAACCTACCAGATTGAAAGCATGTAAAAAATGCAAGTAGAAAAATAGGGACCACCTTTGGTGGGTAGGTAACAGCATTCTATGCACCTTCGGCATTTAGTCATGCTGGCAACATGACCACAGAGATGTCTTCAGACAGTGCTGGCTCTTTGGCTTTGAAACGGAGATAAGCACCGCCCCCTAGAGTCGGGAATGACTAGCACATATGTGCAAGGGGAACCTTTACCTTTACCTTACCATGGTGGTGGGGTTGTTCTTGGAGAAAAAAATTGGAAAATGGAGCCCTTATTTGTGCCCCCCCCCCCACTGACTTCATAGAGGGAAAAAGGGTGTAAATCAAACAAACCAATATATTCCATTTTTAGCCCTTGCTGACAGCAGGAAAATATCTCCTGCTATAATTTAACTATCCTAAACTGCTTGTCGGCCATCTCAGAAACCTAAAACAAGCACTATGAAGAAGAAACTGCTTATTTTCTGCTGAATTTGCTGGTAAATCCCTGGAATCAAAAACACCTGGTGTGAAACATGTTATGTAATCTGTTGGCTCGACGGAACCTGCAGCTTGTCAGGTACAAGGCTAACTTTGTGTGCAACTCAGGATTGGATGACTCCCTTGCGCTCTTCTTTCTTTCTTTCTTTCTTTCTTTCTTTCTTTCTTTCTTTCTTTCTTTCTTTCTTTCTTTCTTTCTTTCTTTCTTTCTTGTATTACGATTTACATATTGTGACACCTCCGGTTCCCGAAGAAAGTCATTCCTGTGGGTCAGGAATGGGAGACGGCTTCAAGCCTCCGCACTCATCCTTTGGGGCATGAGGTATCTGTCACCTAAGGTCTCTGTGAAGCTCTCTGAGGGGGTGTGAGGCATGTGTTTTAGCAAGTGTATCAGAAGATAGATTTATTCTGGGAGTCGGGTGCAGCCTCAATCATTTCCAGATTTAGAAAGTGAGGTAAGAAGAGATAAAAAGTTGCCCCATTGCTTAAATCGGATGAAAAAGGCTGACAAAGATGTGTTTCTCTCTCTCTCGCCTCCCAGATCTAAGCCTAGCTTCCTTCCTCAAGCAAGGAAACCATCTTGAAGGGACAGGATGAAGGCCTGGAAGCCACCTCTTCATTTCCCTTGAGGAGTAGAATGGAATGGAAAAGGAATAGAAGAGAGAATAAAGAATAAAATAGAATAGAACAGAACAGAACAGAATGGGGATGGGATAAACTAGATTAAAATAGAAGAATAGAATAGAATAGAATAGAATAGAATAGAATGGAATGGAATGGAATGGAATGGAATGGAATGGAATGGAATGGAATGGAATGGAATAGAATAGAATAGAATGGGATGGGATGGGATGGGATGGGATGGGATGGGGTGGGGTGGGATGGAATGGAATAGAATAGAGCTGGAAGAGAAAATAGAGTATAAGAATAGAATAGAATGGGATGGGATAGAATAGAATAGAATAGAAATTAGAATAGAAATTAGAATAGAAATTAGAATAGAAATTAGAATAGAAATTAGAATAGAAATTAGAATAAAAATTAGAATAGAAATTAGAATAGAATAGAAAGAGAAGAACACTCTGAATATACACTAATTGGCATACATTAAAAATGATTTTTCATTGCATACAGCTCTTAAAGAGTTACCACCTCCAGTTTTACACTACATAAGGATGACAAAATAAATAAATAAATAAAATATATAATGTATATATGCACATACATTATATGACACAGAGAAACAATGCCATCTAGTTCGGACGTATACAGGTTTTTGGTGAGAAAAACGAATATTGTTAATTTACCAGATGGGTGGAGTAGGAAACAAAGCTGTTACAGAATCAGGTAGTCCTGCTAGAAATACTTTGAAACCTCCTCCCAGAGGGGAGCAAGAGAAACAGGCCATAAAGTGAGTGTGTGGCGTTTCTAACAATGCTTTGAGCTCTAAGCACATACCGTTTATAAGCAGCACCGTGAATAAAAGGAAGTGAGCTTCGTATAATCTTCTCGGCTACCCTCACTATTCTTTGTAGGGGCTTTCTATCTGAGGCACTGCTGCCCCCAAACCAAACAGGGATGCAGTAAGGAAACGGCCAATGTTCCTACATCTCATAATCTATGTGGGGTGTTGAGGAAGTTTTTGCATCCTCAGGAAGGAGAACAGCTGGAGGAATGCCAGCCTTTGGCACAAGACCCAGGAAGGTGGTGAAACCTATGTCAAAAAGCTAGTTCTTCTGGATTTTGAACACCAATTCTTGTGCCTCGTAAGACTGGAAGTCATTATGGTAATCCTTGACTCACAAAAGTTAATTTAGTGACCATTCAAAGTTACAACAGCCCTGTAAAAAAGTGTCTTATGACCATTATTCACCATTGCAGCATCCTCATGGTCACATGATCAAAATTCAGACACTTGGCAACTGGTTCATATTTATGACCGTTGCTGAGCCTCTATATCGCTTGCTTGCTTGCTTTCTATCAGCTGCCATAGTAAAGTGGGGGAGGAGGGAGCTTTGGTATTTGGCAGGGGAAGCATGCTGGAGGAGATATCTTGGGATGAAGAGGGAGTTTTGTTCTCACCATCTTCTGCGCATGCTGAATGGTCTTGTTTAGGTCTGGTAAAGGTCAACCATCTCTGCATACCAGAGGGATGAAACCAGAGGTGGGTTCCTACCAGTTCGCACCAGTTCGGTAGAAGTGGTTCGTCAAATCTACTGAACCGGTTAGAAGAGGTTCCACCAGAAAGCAGGCCACACCTACAGAAGAGGTTCCAAAAAATTTTGAAACCCCCCCCCCCACACACACACAGACAGGAAGACTCACACAGAAAGAGAAAGACAAAGAGAAAGAAAGGAAGAAAGAAAGAAATAAAAAAAGAAAAAAGAAAGAAAAAGTGAGAGAGAGATGAAAAAAAGGAAAAAGGGACAGAGAGACAAAAGGAAGGAAAGAGAGAGAGAGAGAGAGAGAGAACACGTGGTCGGCAAGCCACTCCCACCAGGTCACATGGCCAGCAAGCCACTCCCACAAAGGAGGCCACACCCACAGAGTAGGTTCGAAAAATTTTTGAAACCCACCACTGGATGAAACCACCTGAAGATGTGCCCCACATGACACCCTTGAGGCTGGAGATTGGGCATTCAGCTTAGGGTTGTTGGGGGAGGGCTTTGGGTAAACTTTTGATATGTACAATTTCGCGCCTTTCGCTTCAGCTCTTGCTTTACTTTCGTTGCTATCATTTCATATCCAGTAAAAGTACCTTTTCTCTAAAACAATGGAGTTGGGGGTTTCCTTTCTTGGATTTTGAAAGAGGCACATCTGATAGTTGCTGTCTCCCATTGTCACATACTCCTCTTTTGCAATATTTTGACAAGCAAAGTCAAGGGGAATGCCACTCACTTAACAACCGAGTTACTTACTTAACAACTGCAATGACTCACTTAACAACTGTGGCAAGCAAAAAAAAAGGGGGGGAGAAACACTTAGCAAATATCTCAGCAACATACATTTTGGGCTCAATTGTGGTCATACCTGTAGTTCTTGGACAGCTTGTAAAGGTCCAGCCTTGATATTTGCAGACCTCCTTTGGTATTTATCTGAGTTGATGTAAATCTTTGTTTTCCAGATGCAATGGACTTTGCTTCTTGTAATCTCCAGTGAGCTTTAAACCGAACTGAATTAGGACCTGGTTTCTTTAGATAAAAAAATTGGCAAACAAAAATAGACTTCAGAGAGTTGCATACGAACAGTGGCAGTCCCGTAAACACAACTAAGAACAAAACAATGATTGCAACAGGGAAATTAACAAAAGATTTACAGCAGGGAAATTAACTGAATGAAGAATGACATCTGGGAAATTTGCATTAAAAAAAGATTCTTGGCAATTTAAGCTAATACTTTAGTAGTAAAATAGAGGAAGAGAAACACTTCTGATATTTGAAGGAGTTATAATAAACAAAAATTGTTGTGATCATTTTTTCCCCTAGAAATTCATTTCGTCCCCACCCCACAAAATCCTGTAAAAATCCTGATTGATTTACTAATATAGACCACAACACACATCTGTTTTCTGCTATTGCACACATCACTACTAAAGACACAACATGTGACTCTAGCAAGATCTGATCTGAATGTGCAATTTAATTCAAGTTTTAAATTTGCATGGAGGAGGCAAATTAAGCCGATCAGTTTGTCTGGGAAATGATTCGGATCAAAATTTGATTTGATCTGAAGGCACCTGATTTTGTCCGTCAAATCAATGTTGCGATTCCATTTGAAAATTCAGGGCAAAGTTTTATTTGTCTGAAATATCTTTGAATCAAATCTTTTAATTCAACCATTACCCACTCCTAGAAGAATAAAATATTTTAGGAAACAATAAAAAGGCAGAATATTACATTTCCCTGAATGATAAAAGAGGAAACAAAATGGAGATTCAGCTCCCTGCCTCCAGTAGATATTTGGTGCCTATTGAGAAGGACTGGGCCAGCCTATCTGCAAGACAAAAGACCTCCAGACCCAGGGTGATGGGATTAAGACCCTCCAGGATATAATAGGATTAACCCATCTAGCAGAAGAGCCCACCACATGGTACAATCACTGGGCATATTTTATCACCTAGCAAACTTCAACCAAACCTGGGACTCACACAACCTACAAAGTTAGCTATGACCCCTAGAAGAGCAAATAGAATACATGTTCTTGCACAGGAACAGGAAGCTCAAGTTCAAAGCCCAAAAGAAAGGTAGAAAAAACCCTCACTCACAACTCCATGTGGTCAGTTGCCCAGAACCACGTATGTGTTTCTGCTCCACCATTAAACCATCTTTCCAAACAGTCTCCATGTTTCCAGTGTCTTTCTCCTGGCTTGGAACTGAACCAGATGGATATTTCTCCCAACAACACTTTATTCTCTACCGAACTAGCTAAGATGAAATGTGGATACCTGGTTTTTTTTTTGGGGGGGGGGGAGCATTTTTCCCCAAGCCTAATTTAAGGCCACAAAGTGCTCCTTTAACAGGAAATGAGATTAAAGAATGGAAGGAATGCCAGGCTGGTCAGTTCAGTAATAGAAAATATAAATGGATGCCCAGGGAATGATGTGAATATTAAATGGCCCTCATTTAGATGCCAGGAGGTCATTACCAGGTGCCCTTCATTAGTCAGGGCGCGTAAATGCAGACACACCTGTCTATTATAAAGGAGGAGAGACGTGAGAGACCCTATTTATGCCTCTCTGGGCAATGGAGCCAGACTTGCTGGTGAAACATACCTTAAGGTGGAGACCATTAAAATGATGAGGAGGCCATCTGAGAAGTCCTAAACAGTTCCAGGTAAGCTGTTATCAGCCATGGGGGAGGATGCTTTCTTGCTCGCTTTGTGCTTCTTTTAAAAGGTCAGGGTAACTGTTCAGGATGGGCCCCAGACAGTGATGGGATTCAAATAATTTAACAACCAGTTCTCTGCAACAACCAGTTTTCAGGCCTGGTTACAGCACGAAAACTGCTTTGGTCGCGCTGATCGATGATCTCTGGCGAGCCAGGGATAGGGGTCACTCCTCTATCCTAGTGCTTCTTGACCTCTCAGTGGCCTTCGATACCATCGACCATGGTATCCTTCTGCGACGGTTGTGAGAGGTGGGAGTGGGAGGCACCGTCTTACGGTGGTTCTCCTCCTACCTCTCGGACAGATCGTAGTCAGTGTTGGTTGGAGGGCAGAGATTGACCCCTAGGCCCCTCAATTATGGGGTGCCGCAGGGTTCAGTCCTGTCTCCCCTCCTATTTAACATCTACATGAAGCCGCTGGGTGAGATCATACGCCGGCACGGGATTAAATACCACCAATACGCGGACGATACCCAATTGTATCTGTCCGCCCCATGCCAACTCAGCGAAGCGGTAGAAGTTATATGCCAGTGCCTGGAGGCTGTCAGGGTCTGGATGGGAGTGAACAAGCTTGCACTCAATCCCGACAAGACTGAGTGGCTATTGATGCTCCCTCCCAAGGATGGCCCAGCTATTCCATCTCTTAGCCTGGGGGGTGAAACTATACGCCCCTCAGAGAGGGTTTGCAATTTGGGAGTCCTCCTGGATCCACAGCTGACATTAGAACATCACTTGTCAGCTTGACCAGGGGGGGGCTTTGCCCAGGTTCACCTGGTGCACCAGTTGCGACCCTATCTAGACCGGGAGGCCCTTCGGATGGTCACTTACGCCCTCATCACCTCAAGACTGGATTACTGTAACATGCTCTACATGGGGCAGCCCTTGAAGAGTGTTCGAAGACTTCAGTTAGTCCATAATACAGCTACGCAAGTAATAGTGGGGGTACCTAAGTACACCCATGTTACACCTATCCTCCGCGAGCTGCACTGGCTTCCCATTAGTCTCCAGACATGTTTCAAGGTGCTAGTTGTTACTTTTAAAGCCCTACATGGTTTAGGACCTGGCTACCTGAGAGACCACCTCTTGCCATTTACCTCCCAGAGACCAATAAGATCACACAGATTAGGCCTCCTCCGGATTCCATTTACCGGTCAATGTCGGCTGGCGACTTCCCGGGGGAGGGCCTTCTCTGTAGCTGCTCCAGCCCTATGGAACGATCTCCCTGTGGAGATCCGGACCCTTACTACTCTTCCGGCCTTCCGCAAAGCGATTAAGACCTGGCTGTTCCGGCAGGCCTGGGGCTGTTGATTTATCTAGTCTCATTCTAAGCTATATGAATGTTGTGCAATTTTAATGTCTGTTCTTTTTAATTTTTATATGTTCCCCCTCCCTGTTTTTATCTGTAAGCCACCCTGAGTCTCTCGAGAGTGGGCGGCATACAAATCCTAATAAACCGTAATAAACCGTAATCTGCCCTGGGTAGGCTTGGCTCTGTGGTCATGGGACTGTGTGTGTCAGGGCTGCTTCACTTAATAACCAAGAAAGAAACCACTCAACTCCATTTTCAGAATTAAGAGTACTTTTACTGGTTATAAGTAAATAGAAGCTAAACAAAGCTGGATCTGAGCAAAAGTGCACGCAAGCGTAGATATCAATACATGATCGGATCCGGGGGGGCGGAGCCTGTCGCCGAGGAGGGCTCAACCGAGCTCCTCTCAGAGATCTGGTCTGTATATCTAAATAAGATCATAGATATCACCCCTTTTTGGCTATAAAGGGGCAGGGAGTAGCTCTGTGTGCTAGGGTCTATTCGTAATTCACAGCCTTTCTCTTTTTTTTGGGCTGTGGACAGAGATTAGATCCAGCGTGAGCGGAGCTTTTATCTCCAGCCAGTTCTTCTCAGCTGCCTTTTTTTGCAGGCCCTAGACAGGCGATCCCCCCCCCAGGACAAAGCAAAGTTGTTTGAAGCTAGGATTAATACGGGCGGGGTCCCACTCCTGTGAGATTTATGCTTTTATTACTATCTTAAATACCAGCACCATTTGTCTTAGAGGCTTCTTTGTTTAAACGGACTTCAAAATGGCGATTTCTCTCCGTTGGTGACTGATAGGGGATGTACGTAGCCGGTTCTACCTTCCTGCAGACCGCTCCTTAACAAAATAATTGTTTTGTTTTTTTTTGGAAACAGAGGGGAGCGAAAGCGCTGTTTATTTGCTTATTTATAATGGCACCCAGGTCAAAATCGAAGCGTCTCTCTACAAATGTGCCTAAAGAATCTGTGAATGAATTTAAAGAATTTACACTGGAATCGCAGCCCTTGTCTCCTACGCCCTCTACTGGAGAATTCTTAACACAGGAATTTTTTTTTCAAATGTTTAATGATTTTAAACAAGAAATTAGGAATTTGTATTGGAGCTATATGGTGATTTAAAGTCTAAAATTGACCAAATGAAGGCGAATACGTTTGCAGCCGTGTCCTGCCCTGTCAGATTATACCGCTGAAATAGAGAATAAATTGGAAAGCTTGGAGGAGGCTAATTCTAATTTGACTACTAATATTCAAATATTACAACAAAAAATTAGAGACATTCAAGAACAGCTCGTTATGATAAACTTTAATAAGAAGGCATTCGCAATAAGAGTCAGAGGATTCCGTGAAAAGGAGCGAGAGAATCTGAAACAGACCTTTGTTGAAGCCCTCAGCCATGTGGTGGGAAGCCCGGGACTTAACTTTGATTGGCAGGATTCGGAAAATCTATCGCCAGAATTCGTTGGTAGCGGAACAGCGACAGCTCCCGAGGGACATAATCATATATTTCTCCACAAAAGAATCCAGAAAACGCGATCATGCAAAAATTTTACAATAATAGTTTGAGAGTTGATGGCCAGGACTTGATTGTCTTCAAAGAAATACCTTTCCAGATGTTAAAGGCAAGAAGGGACTATACCTTTTAACTAAAGAGCTTAGAAAATCATCAGATTCAATATAATGGGAGGCCCCAGCCGGCATTACGGGTCACATTGAGAATCAAAGACTTCGTCTCAATTCTGTTTCGGAGGCTCGAGATTCTATTACAAGACCTTTGAAGGCGGGACTTCCTGATTCACTTGGAAAAGAGGAGAGACAAGCTGAAGGAGAAGGCAAGCAACAGACCACATGGCTGCAAGATGGAGGGGGTAGCTCCCCTCCCTCGGAGAAGCAGAAAAGCGGAGTTTGAGGATTTAGACATTCTAAAATATTCACCAAAGTTGTGGATTGAATGGGGGTTTGCGACCTCTCTCCGGCAGAAAAAGCGGAATTTATTGGTGGGGTGATACTGAATGTATATATGTAAAATGCATGCAGAATGATTTACGCTGTTTAAATCTTGTTAGGAGGGAAAGTTGAAGAGATTATTTTAAAATAGAAGGTAAACTGATTCTTGTTGAAACTATTATTTGAATATGTGGAATGATCTATGCTATTTAATTTTTATTAGAAGGGAAAGCTTGGTGAAATTATTTGAGCTAGATTTTAAACTAATGTTTGCATAAATTTGATAGTGGCAAATATTAGAGAAGCAAGGGATGAGGGTAAAATGCATGCGGAATGATTTACGTATATTGGTGGGGTGATACTGAATGTATATATGTAAATGAATGCAGAATGATTTATGTTGTTTAAATTCTGTTAGAAGGGAAAGCTGGATGAGATAATTTTAAAAACGGAAGGTAACTGATTCTTGTTGAAAGTATTATTTGAATATGTGGAATGATCTATGCTATTTAATTTTTATTAGAAGGGAAAGCTTGGTGAAATTATTTTGAGCTAAATTTTAAACTAATGTCTGCATAAATTTGGATAGTGGTAAATATCAGAGAAGCAAGGGATGAAGGCAAAATGCATGCGGAATGATTTACGTTGTTTAAAATCCTATTAGAAGGGAAAGCTGTCGGGATCATTTCAAGATAGAATGCAAACTGATTTTGTGTAAAGTAATACTTGATCCACGCTGCTTAAACTTTACTAAGAAGGGAAAATTTGGTCAGATTATTTGAATTATTGTTTGAAATTAAGGTTAAGAAAGGGAAAGTTTGATTATTCTTCTGTAAAGTAATATTTGAATATGTGGAATGAGCCACGCTGCTTAAATTTTACTAGAAGGGATTATTTTTGAGTTAGATTGTATATTGATGTCTATACAAATTTGGATAAATGTTTATCTGAATACAAGGTTAAGGAAGAGGAACGGGAGAGTCTACAGGAGGTCGGGGTAAATAACAAGGAAGCAAGAGACGAGAATAAAATATAGATAGAATGACTTATACTATTTAAGCATAGATAAAGATGGGGGCTGAGCTTAACACAAAGAGTTTCTTTTTTTTTTTTCTTTTTTCTTTGTTCTTTTCTTCTTTTTTTTTTTTTTTTTGGTTTTTTTTTTTCCCTTTAATATATTACTTTTATTTTTAATCCATATGAATATAAGATACTTTAGATAGAAGGCAGTGCCAGGTGTGGGCCCTGGGAAGTCGGGAGGATTAGGGATGGGGATTTATGGGGGGTGGGTGGGTGGGTGTTAACATAGTCTCAATAAGAACAAGAATGCACTTATATACGGTTGTTCTTTTTTTTCCCTTTTTTTTTCTCTTTTCTTTCTTTAAATTTTTTTTTCCTTGGTTTATTTTACTTTTTATCAGATTATAATAAACAACACTTGAATAAAGGAATACACCAAGGAGGGAGGTAGAGGGAAAGAGGAGGGAGGAGTAAGGAAGGAGTAAGGGGAATGCAAGGAGGGCGTGTTGGGAGTAAGGGGAGAAGGAAGGTTTGAGGGGAAAGGGAAGTAGGAGGGGAGCGTTAGAGGGAGGAAAGGAAAGTTGGAGGGGGTAGACGGGGTGTATGGAGGATGGAAGTGTCAGGTGGGGTTGTGAATGATGAGTTGTGTTTTCTTTTTTATTTTATTTTTTTATTTTTTTTAATTTTTTTTTCTTATAGCAAATACCCTGTATATAAGTGATTGTAAAATGGAATGTGAAAATGAATAAAATATATTTTTAAAAAAAATACATGATCCATTCCCCTCCCCTTGGTAACCCCAGCCCATAGTCCAATCCAATTTCCCCACAGGTGTCATGTGGGAGACATCTTCAAAAATCATCATCAGGTTGATATGCCGGACAGTTGGCCTTGGGGGGAAACTCCTCTCCCTGCCACATGCGCAGTAGATGGTGAGAGCAACTCCCTTTTCTCAGTCCTCCTGTACAGAATATTTCCCACACCCAAATACCATGCCCCCCTCTCCCCGTTTCAATGGCAGCTGAAAAGCAAGCAGCAAAACAGAGGCTGACATCCGGCCCTCCTCCAGGAAAAGGACATCACCCCTGCAGAAAGAAAAGAAAACAGACAAACAGATAAACAACACAACACAAGAGAAAGGGGAAGGGGAAATGGACAAAATCAATTGAGGTCAAGGCTTGTCGGGATAGGTAGAGTAGAATTTACGTAGAAGCCGAGGAACCCGCACATGGGACTTATCGACCCATTCAGCATGCGAGGGAGGAAAATGTTTCCATGAAACAAGATACTGAATGCGATTTCTCTGTTTCCTAGAGTCCAAAATTTATTTAACCTCAAAATGTTGCTCTCCCTCAATCAGAAGAGAGGCAGGTGGGGCTGCCAAAGGGGCACACAACGGAGAAGTGTGTTCCAGTTTCAGAAGGTTGACATGAAACACCGGGTAGACACGGTCTAGATACTTCGGCCCTCCAGCTTCTCTCGGGTCAAATAAAGTCTCTGTATACCTCCCCTCTGTTTCCTGGAGATTGACTTCTCTCTCCAGTCCACTCTCACAGGCTGGGCGCCTCTCCCACACTCCTTCAAAGAGTTTCATTGCTTCAGACATCATAAGATTCTCCTCTTCAGAGTCACGCCAGTCAGCCGCTGGTCGTCTGGCTCTCCTCATAGTATTTCCAGTCAGAGGTTCTTTGGGGTCATCTTTCCGTCCCACTCCCCATGTCCATCTGGGCCGAACGGATCATTCTTCCAAGTGCAGGCCAGCCATTCACTCCGTCTCTAAAGGGCAGGAGGATGCAGCTGCTCCCATATCTTCTTCTTGATCGCTGCCTTGGTGGGACATCTTTCAGGTTTTGGGTGCACACCCCTCGGAAGGTGTCAGCTCCAGGATGGGTGCAAGATGAGATTCAGCTTAATGTCAGGGCTGCTTCACTTAATAACCAAGAAAGAAACCACTCAACTCCATTTTTCAGAATTAAGAGTACTTTTACTGGTTATAAGTAAATAGAAGCTAAGCAAAGCTGGATCTGAGCAAAAGCGCACGCAAACATAGATATCAATACATGATCCATTCCCCTCCCCTTGGTAACCGCAGCCCATAGTCCAATCCAATTTCCCCACAGGTGTCATGTGGGAGACATCTTCAAAAATCATCATCAGGTTGGTATGCTGGACAGTTGGCCTTGGCGGGAAACTCCTCTCCCTGCCACATGCGCAATAGATGGTGAGAGCAACTCCCTTTTCTCAGTCTTCCTGTACAGAACATTTCCCACACCCGAATACAATGCCCCCTTCTCCCCGTTTCAATGGCAGCCAAAAAGCAAGCAGCAAGACAGAGGCTGACATCGTGGGCATGGTTAACTCAATGTCACTCAGGTCGATGGGCGCTTCCACTTAGCAGTTACAATGGAATAAGGGTTAACCAAAGAGGCAGTTTCTGTAAGCAGGGCAATAAAGATTAGGCTAGAAACAACACCAGAATGTTTCCTTCCTGCCTTCCTTACAGGATTAGCCCTGTAAATTGGAAAGAAAAAAAGAGATTTCTTCCAACAATTGGTTCTCCGGATTGCTAAGAAAGTTAACAACTGGTTCTCCTGAATAGGCACGAACTGACTTGAATCCCTCCATTGGTCCCAGACTCTGCTTAAGGCATGCACAGGAGCAAAATGCATGTGTGGAAGGCCTGGCGCATGCATGGAAGGCGTGCATGCAGGGGGCTGGAATAGAAGACCTCCAAAGTCCCTTCCAGCTCTATTCTGATTGATGGATGGTTAAACATGTTTCATTATGTCTTCTGCTTGTTTATTTTTTAAAAAAAAGATTCAGTAGACTGAATGTATGGACTTGATGAAAGACATTGGCTCATAGGACGTGAGGCTGCATCCCACAGTTCCTTTCCTGTGACCTGTGAATAATGGAAGGAAACTGAGCAAGGAGAGATTTAACCTGGAAATAAGGAGAAATTTCCTGACAGTGAGAACAATCAACCGATGGAACAGAAGTTGCCTTCGGAAGTTTTGGGAGCTTCATCCCTGGAAGCTTTCAAGAAGAGACCAGACTGCCATCTGTGAGAAATGTGTAGGGTCTCCTGCTTGGGCAGAGGGTTGGACTAGATGGCCTACAAGGTTCCTTCCAACTCTGTTAATCTATCTATCATCCAAGAAGCTCTTGACCTCAAGAGCTGAAGAGGCTTCTTAGATAAGAAGCAAAATGTCTCCATGAAAAACCAGAAAGTCCAGTTGCATCTTGAAAAAGGGACTTTTGGGACTTTGGTCACAAGGTTTTTCTTTCCTTCTTTCCTCCTCTTCTTTCAAGGAAGTATAACTTGAATGCAAGCTATTGTCTGGTGACAAACATGTGATAATAAAAGCCTTGACACAATAGGAAGGGTGTGTTGGCAGGGAGGGGAGGTATGATTTTTTAATGTTGTAGATATTTAATGTTGTAAACCTGCCTGGAGTCATTTGAGTGGGAGTTGGTGGCCCCATAAATTGATTAATTAATAAATAAGCAAAGAAAGGTCTTCCAGAAAGAGATGGGAATCTTTTTTTACTGCAAATGCATTAAAGATTATAATTGCAACAATATAAAACTAAACTGAAAAAATAGAAGTGTAAAAAGAAAGAGTAGGAGATGCAGAAAGGAAAAGGGAAAAATAGAGAAATAGGAAAAAGAAAAGAATATAGTATTGAAAAATATATATAAAGAAGTGACTTTCCACCTTAATTACAAATGTAAACTATTAAAATAATTCAGTCCCTCTTCTTAAATTAAAAGAAATGATCTCTTCTTCCAAATCCCAACTCTTATCTATAAACAAATCCATACAGTTTCAGCATTTGTGTCCCAGTGCTGGTAAAGGCCATTAAAGGATACACAGACAATATTTGTCATTTTTTAAATTTCTAACAATCTTAATCTTAGTTCCTTCAAATAATGTCCATTTATCTTGTTTTTTTTTTCATTTTTATCCTTTCTCATAAAATTCTTCAAAATTTTAATAAGCCTGTTTTGTAAATAAGGTATAGGAAAATTATCCATATTACCCTCTCAACTTATTATTTGCCCTTTTAATCATTAAGACATCAGTCCATTTCTTTTGTAAGTCCAATGTAGCATCTTTTCCCATATCATTTTGGTAGAAATCCACTTTCAACCCAGCTACATTCTTGTCAGCTACAATTTATAACATTTTCTAGAGTCTCAACATCTCTTTTTATAATGTGGTGACCAAAACAGGATGAAGGATTCTAGGTGTGGCCTTACTCAGGTTTTATAGAGTAGTATTAGTACCTCACTGATCTTGATTGTATCCCTCTGTTAATGCAATTTAGGATTGCATTGGCTTTTTTGGCTGCCACCACACACTGCTGGCTCCTATTTAGCTGGTTGTCCACTTAATCTCCAAGATTCCTTTGTTCCTTTTGCATAATACCTTATAGACATAGTTTACATCTATTCATATTCTAGACAGAAGTAAAGGCAGACACTTTTAAAATTAATTTCAGGTTTTATTGTTCAAAAGTATCCTTCAATATTAGGGACACGGTGGCTCAGTGGCTAAGATGCTGAGCTTGTCAATCAGAAATGTCGGCAGTTCAGCAGTTCGAATCCCTAGCACCGCGTAACGGAGTGAATTCCTGTGACTTGTCCCAGCTTCTGCCAATCTAGCAATTCGAAAGCATGTAAAAAATGCAAGTAGAAAAATAGCAACCACCTTTGATGGAAGCTAACAGAAATCCATGCGCCTTCGGAGTTTAGTGATGCCAGCCTCATGACCACAGAGACGTCTTCGGACAGCGTTGGCTGTTCGGCTCTGAAATGCAGATGAGCACTGCCCCCTAGAGTCAGGAATGACTAGCACATATGTGCGAGGGGAACCTTTACCTTTACCTTTGTCCTTCAATATGCTCAGTGTTAAAATATTTGCTTCCTTGTGTCAATTGCAAATCAAGTTTAAGCATTCTCCTTTAATTGAATCTTAGTTCCTTCTGATTCTTCTAATGTCCAACCTTTGAAGCCCCACTGTATCATATTTTTTTTAAGAATTCAAAACAAAAGCATTTTCCCATGGGAAGTATTTTATAATTAATTCCAAGATCATATTTCAAATCCATCTGCACCCTTAGTCAATTTGTCACTTTCGAAAATCAAGATTCTTAATCATCCTTCTGCTGTTTAAGGAGTTTTTAAAAAAAATCTTTTGGAACCAACCTGCATTTAAACTTCTTTTACTAAGGATTAAAAAAAATGTACCCAGTACTATAAAACCTATTGATCCCAGAGTTGCTAATAGCTAAAAAGCAGTTAACAAGCAATTTCGGAAAGTAATTAGAAATGGAAGTATTCCTAATAGCCTGATTTGTAATACAATTGTGCGCAAAATTTAAAACTGTAAAGAAATAGAAATGTCCAGATTCCAACCATCTCTTTGGACTTTTACCAGACAAGACTAAGACTGATCCGAAAGTGGATTTAAAAATGACAGGCTACAAGAATAATATGGAAAAAGATGCTACCCTGAACATAAATTTTTCATTTTAGTGCATCTTTCAAATTCAGATTCCTCCCCGCTTCTTTTTATGAATCTGTCAAATTCAGTTCACCCAACCCGAGATTTTGCTTTAAAAAACACACACTCTAAAATGTCTATGCCTGGTGTATATTTCTACATTGTAGGCATCTCCCTTTCCCATTTTGCCCTGCATTTAACATTTTTGAAAACAAACATTCTTAATATAATGCATTTTTGTACCTCTTTTGATGAATAGATGCATTTTTTTTGCACAGAGGTTTCCTCTGTTGAATGCTAATTCAGATCCAGTTTATGGATAAGATAATTTTGAATTCAAATGTGAATTCCTTATCCTTAGACTCATCAAAGACCCTCACCTGATGTGAACCTCCCATCACAAGACCTTCTGACCACACAAAACCCTTAAAAGCTGAAGTGTCAAGGTCCCAAGTAATACCCCTAATGAAAGAAGAGTTTCCTCAAAGTTCCATTTTATTAGAGATGTCATGTTGGCACATCTGAGAAAAGCTGAATTTGAAAGCTTCCAGGTTTTCCCCACCCAAAAGTAAGTCCAAGTCCCTGCCCAGCACCCACATGTCCATCCCATGGTCCAATCAAACAGTGTCCCAAGATGCCTCCCAGTCACGCCACTCCAGGTGCAGGGCAGGATGTCCTTGACTCTCTGAAAAAGGAATGTTTTTTGACTATATCTACCCCACTGCATACAATCCCCACTCCCAGTTTCCCACAGCAATAAATGTGGCAGGCCTGAAGGCCTAATGCGAAAGATGGCTTCCAGGCCTGACAAGAAGAATACCATCCCCTCAATTCCGCTGAAAATGTGATCTTGCCTGGTAACGAAATGTTAGGAAACCAACCCACAAGCTTGGAGAACCAACCTCCACTCTCATCTTACCCCTATCCTTGTAGACTCATTAGAGAATCCTAGAGTTGAAAGGAGCAAATGAGGACATCAATTCACACACACACACACACACACACACACACACACACACCCTCACAATGCAGGAATCCAAATCAGAATCCCACAAAGGCTATGGCTAGCTGATGAGAGCTAAATAGCTTGAAATAGATCTATACTAGTCTCCTTTTATTACTTGATTGGTAAAACATAAATTCAACACAAAAAATAGTTTGTTGTGAAAGTGACTGCCTGCGAAGGCTGCTGGATTGGGGCTGAAAGGCAAAAGTAGAGGCAGTATGCTCCGCCCCATATCTGGGTAGACCAGGTTGCCCTGATAGATGGGTCCCACCGGAGAAAAAGCACTTAATCTCCACCCTGGTATAGCTGACAAAGCAAGGAGAGCCTGTGGCTTAGAGGTTAACACATCTACCTAATATGTAAGTAGCCTGGGTTTGAATCCCAGAAGATTATGGCTAGCTGATGAGAGCTAAATAGCTTGAAAAATTCTATACTATACTATACTATACTATACTATACTAGACTAGACTAGACTAGACTAGACTAGACTAGACTAGACTAGACTAGACTAGACTAGACTAGACTAGACTAGACTAGAACAGAACAGAACAGAACAGAACACAATAGCAGAGTTGGAAGGGGCCTTGGAGGTCTTCTAGTCCAACCCCCTGCTTAGGCAGGAAATCCTACACCATTTCAGACAAATGGTTATCCAACATCTTCTTTAAAACTTCCAGTGTTGGGAGCTTTCACAACTTCTGAAGGCAAGCCGTTTCACTGGTTAACTGTTCTTATTGTCAGGAAATTTCTTCTGAGTTCTAAGTTGCTCCTTGATTAGTTTCCACCCATTGCTTCTTGTTCTGTCCTCAGGTGCTTTGGAGAATAGTTTGACTCCCTCTTCTTTGTGGCAGCCCCTGAGATATTGGAAGAATGCTATCACGTCTCCCCTAGTCCTTCTTTCTATTAAACTAGACATACCCAGTTCCTGCAACTGTTCTTCATACATTTTAGCCTCCAGTCCCCTAATCATCTTGGTTGCTCTTCTCTGTGCTCTTTCTAGATTCTCCACATCTTTTTTACATCATGGCAACCAATAAATTCCATTGTGCTGGCCATAAATTCAACACAATGCAAATCAGAGCATCTGGGACAGTTGGCCATCTAGCATCCTCAATTTCTTCGTGATTCTGGCCCTTCTGGTCTTCTCTTTCCATCGTTCTTCAATTGTCCCCCCCCCCCCCAAAAAATAAAGACGGGGCCAATGGGTGCAGGGACTTTTGATCTCTCTAGGATCCCTACTCTGCCTGAGAAGAGCTGGACATCCAACAGGTTCAGCAGCTGCACAAAAGGGGGAGCTTGGAGCAGGAGAAAAATGGAGAGCTGGAAAGGAGAGAGAGAGAGAGAGAGACAGAGAGAGAAGGAGAGAGAGAGACACACACACAGAGAGAGAAGAATGGGAAATGTTGAAAATAAATGGCACATTCCTTCTGAAAGGCTGATTCAGGTAGAAGTCAGCAGGGGTTCAGCAGCTGGGAAATCTATATTAATGGCAAAGGGGTGGAAAGAGAGGGAGATGAAAGGGGGAGGAATTCATTTGTGAACCACTTGTTAACAGCTTCTGCAGATTCCCCTGGGAAATATGAAAAGAATACAGAAAGCCAAGCAAGGGCTCTCGTCTTCTCTCTTATGTTTCAGCTCATTTTTTTCCTCCCTGCTTGGGTCATTCAGATTCAGGTTCATCTCTGGCTTTGATTCTGAAGCCCGCATTGTCTGCCTGGCTTTATGGGTCTCCCCAACACATGGAAATATCAAATAGAAAAGTTCATTACAGAAAGTCATCCTTTGCTGCTTTTTCCTTTCAGGCTCCCTGAGCAAAGTCACAAAGACTTTTCTTTTGTTCCCTCACAGAGACAGGCATCATGCTACACAGACTGGGCACACGTGCACATCCATGCTCAGGTGGGCATGCCCATGTTTAAACACACACGGACACACCTGCAACCTGTTTTTTTTTTAAAAAAGCAATTCATCTCTATTCAATCTGCTTTTTAAAAAAAATCTATATATGATCTAAATATAATCTACTGCATTTATCATATTGGATCCTAGGCTTCCTATTCAAGAACTGAAAATAAGAAGCTGCTTTCTCCCTTTTTGTCATTGTCCTGTTGAGCCACAGGCAACACAATTTAATCAATAGAGCTGGAAGGGGCTTTGGAGGTCTTTTAGTCCAACCCCCTGCTCAAGCAGGAGACCTTATACCATTTCAGACAAGTTACTGTCTAGTCTACTCTTAAAAGCCTCCAGTGATGGAGCGTCCTCAACTTCTGGGGGCAATTTCTGTTCCACTGGTGAATTGTCCTCACTGTTAGGAAGTTTCTCCTTAATTCCTGCTTCTCTCTTTGATTAGTTTCCAACCATTATTTTTTTGTCCTGGCCTCTGGTGCTTTGAAAAATAAATTGACCCTCTCTTCTTTATGGCAGCCTCTCAAGTAGGGGAATACTGCTACCATGTCACCCTTAATTCTTCTTTTCTTTAGACTAGCCAGATCCAATTCCCTGCAACTGTTCTTCATTTGACCCCAGTGAGTCTTAAACAAATGGTGTATAGCCCTTTTTGAGCTGAGAGATGTGGTGGAATGATGTGCCAAGGGTTGTTTTGCAAAATGTAGGTGGGTCAGGTTGACTCAACTCAACTCAACCTCTCCTTATGTTTCCTTATATCTTATACTAGCTGAGAACCTGGCATTACCCAGGTATTTATTTATAGAGGAGAAATGTCCAGCCCAAACGTAATTTCCTCCTTACCAGAGGGAGCCCCCTTGTGGAGTACTGAGAAACTATTACCATGGCAACTCCACTGTGCTGTACACTAGAAGCCATTTTACAGTAGTACAGTAGAAGCCAATTTAAGACACAACAGGCTGTATCTTAACAGAACACACATCCCAGGGGGTATTTGTTTCCAGAGAATAAGTCATCTGTGTATACCAAGTTTGGTTGAAATTGTTTGAGGCATTCCATAACACACACACACACACAACACACACTTATAGATAGATAGATAGATAGATAGATAGATAGATAGATAGATAGATAGATAGATAGACAGACAGACAGACAGACAGACAGACAGACAGACAGACAGACAGATAGATAGATAGATTCTGGATGAAAATTTGGTGCCACAAGCTAAAACTATGCTATTATAATTCTGGGTCCAAAATTTGAGTCGCTTCATTATGACTCCATGAAAGTATATGAGCTATGCCATGGGTGTCAATCTTGTTGCATCACATTGGCATCATGTATCACGTTTCCCCTGCCCTTTGTGGAACTGAGATGGATGTGACCTGCACATGACACATCCGGCCCAGGGGCAGTCAGTTCGACCCCCCTGAGCTATGGGGATCTGGGAGGTGAAAATGAAAGTGTTCAGAAAACAAAGAGGGGTTACGGGAAAAAGGTTGACCCTGTCATACGTGTGACTTCACTGGACATTGATAATTTGGCATGTCAGTATCCTTCTGTGTCAGATAACCCATCTTTCAAAAGAAGCCCGTAGACAGCGATAAGGGGCGGGGGGATTTCAATTATTCCAACATCTGCTGTCAAAGTCAGAGGCCCAACAAATTGTTGTCTTCCCTCAGTGATAATTTTATTTGTCAGAAGGTGGGGAAAAAACAACCAGAAGAAGATCCTCTAGGATGGACCTAATCATCCCTAACAGGTATGAACCGAATATGTGAAGGTCACCTGCTCCTTGAGTGGAAGTCACCCGTGATGATACTTGAATTCACTGTGCCCAGAGCAGGAGGAGCAAGGTGGGATCACGCTTGAAGGCTGGAATTCAGAAGAACAAATTTTGATGGATTCTGAAAGGAGGAAAGTCAGGGTTTAGGCTTAAGAAGACAAGTATCCTGGAGGGACAAGAACAAACTCAGCAATCCTAAATTGCATTAACAGAGGGATTCAATCAAGATCAAGGGAGGTACTAATACCACTCTATAAAGCCTTAGTAAGGCCACACCTTGAGTACTGCGTCCGGTTTTGGTCACCACACTATTAAAAAGATGTTGAGACTCTAGAAAGAGCGCAGAGAAGAGCAACCAGGACGATTAGGGGACTGGAGGCTCAAATATACGATGAACGGTTGCAGGAGCTGGGCCTGGCTAGTCTAGTGATGAGAAGGACCAGGGGAGACAGGATAGCAGTCTTCCAATATTGGAGGGGCTGCCACAGAGAGGAGGAGGTCAAGCTATTCTCTAAAGCACCTGAAGGCCAGACAAGGAATAATGGATGGGAACTGAGCAAGGAGAGATTCAACCTGGAAATAAGGATCAAAAGTTGGGCTAGGATGAAAAAAGCTTAATTGATCCATTTAAACTATGGGATAAATATGAGGCAAACTCATCTTCAGGCCATCTGCCTCAATCCACACCTAAAGGTAAAGGTAAAGTTTTCCCTCGTACATATGTGCTAGTCATTTCTGACTCTAGGGGGCAGTGCTCATCTCTGTTTCAAAGCCAAAGAGCCAGCGCTGTCTGAAGATGTCTCCATGGTCATGTGGCCGGCATGACTCAACGCCGAAGGCGCATGGAATGCTGTTATCTTCCCACCAAGGGTGATTCCTATTTTTCTACTTGCATTTTTTACATGCTTTCGAACGGCTAGGTTGGCAGAAGCTGGGACAAGTAACGGGAGCTCACTCCATTACGGGGCGCTAGGGATTTGAACCGCTGAACTGCTGAACTTTCTGATCAAAAAGCTCAGAGTCTGAGTCACCCCGTCCCTAATCCACACCTACCTGGATATCAATTTTGCCTTTTAAAACTGATACATAAATCGAAAATGTCTCTAGTCTATGAATTAAAGCGCTTCTCCAAATTTGACAATCAATTTGTTTTTATTAAAAGCCAGCCAATTCACCACAAACAGATCTGTCTGCCTCTCTGCACCAAGAAGGCTTCACAGGAAAAAAAATGGTAGCATTTATGAAAATAGTAGTAAAAAAACACATTGTGTTGAGTAACACTGATGTAGAAATATCACTGTGTACATTAGGCCAAATAGCAAAACCCAAATGAATATTGGGGGAAATATGCACAAATATATAAATATTTTAACTTTAGCATTTATTCTAAAACTAGTTCTGTTCTAAAACTGAGCCACTGTGGTACAGTGGTTAGAGTGCAGTACTGCAGGCTACTTTTGCTGACTACTGGCTGCCTGCAATTTGGCAGTTCGAACCTCACCAGGCTCAAGGTTGACTGAGCCTTCCATCCTTCCGAGGTGGGTAAAATTAGGACCCATATTATTGGTGGCAAGAGGCTGACTCTATAAACCACTTGAAGAGGGCTAGAGAGTACTGTGAAGCCGTATATAAGTCTTAGTGCTATTGCTGTTGCTATTTCTCTTCCTTTTCTCTCTCCTTCCTTCCTTCCTTCCTTCCTTCCTTCCTTCCTTCCTTCCTTCCTTCCTTCCTTCCTATCTACCTACCTACCTTTTAGAATGCAGTATTGCAGGCTAATTATGTCCACTGCCAGCAGTTCAGTCCTGACCGGCTCAAGGTTGACAGCCTTTCATCCTTCTGAGGTGGGTAAAATGAGGACCCAGATTGATGGAGGCAAGAGGCTGACTCTCAACTGCTTAGAGAGGGCTGGAAAGCACTGTGAAGTGGTATATAAGTACAAGTGCTATTGCTATTGCTAAAAGCCTGAGGAGGTTGAAATTATCCTACTGTGAAGACCCAGCTCTCTGAGGAAGGCTTTAAAACTGGGAAAGTGGAAGAAAGGGAAGATGAGATGACCAGCAGTAATGGGATGGACTTAATGATAGTGGTGATGGGTGCACCATTGAGAGACTTGGAAGAATAGGTTAGCGATACATCGTTTTGGAGAAAAATCTATCTATGCGGTTGCTAGGAGTCCAAAAAAACCCTGTGTGCCATATTTGATTTAATTTGATTTGATTTATTCAGTTTGTATGCCGCCCTATTCCCGAGAGACTCAGGGTGGCTAACAATCAAAAAGGGAGGGGGATACAGAATAAAAATAAAAAGACAAACACATTTAAAAACCACAACAGTCATAACCTCAGATGGGGTTTGAAAATTCAACAGCCCCAGGCCTGCCAGAACAGCCAGGTCTTAAGTGTTTTGTGGAAAGCCGGAAGGGTGGTGAGGGTCCGGATATCAACGGGGAGATCATTCCAGAGGGCCGGAGCAGCCACAGAGAAGGCCCTCCCCCGGGGAGTTGCCAGTTGACACTGGCCGGCAGATGGAATTCGGAGGAGGCCTAGTCTGTGGGATCTAATATGTCTTTGGGAGGTAATTGGCAGGAGGCGGTCTCTCAAGTACCCAGGTCCGATACCATGTAGGACTTTAAAAGTAACGACTAGCACCTTGAAGCGTGTCCGGAGACCAATGGGCAGCCAGTGCAGCTCGTGGAGGATAGGTGTAACGTGGGTGTACCGAGGTGCACTCACAATCGCTCGCGCAGCTGCATTCTGGACAAGCTGAAGTCTCTGAATATTCTTCAAGGGCAGCCCCATGTAGAGCGCATTACAGTAGCCCAGTCTTGAGGTCACGAGCGCATTACAGTAGTCCAGTCTTGAGTGACCATTCGAAGGGCCTCCCGGTCCAGATAGGGTCGCAATTGGTTCACCAGGCTCTACATGGGGCTGCCCTTGAAGAGTATTCAGAGTCTTCAGCTTGTCCAGAATGCAGCTGCGCGAGCGATTGTGAGTGCACCTCGGTACACCCACGTTACACCTATCCTGGCTATCCCAACAGCCTGGGGATAAGTCTCTAATTTGCCCCACCCGAGTGTTGAATGTTGAATGCAAGTTGTGTTTTATTACTTTATTTATTTTGTTCACATATTGTTTGTTTTGAATTGCACCCCCTCCCTAAGATTGTAAGCCGCCCTGAGTCCCCTCAGGGAAAAGGGGCGGCCTATAAATCCTAATAAAATACTCAAAAATACTCAAAATACCAGGCGAACCTGGGCAAAGGCCCCCCTGGTCACAGCTGACAAATGGTGTTCTAAAGTCAGCTGCAGGTCCAGGAGGACTCCCAAATTGCAAACCCTTTCTGAGGGGCATATAATTTCGCCCCCCAGGCTGAGAGATGGAATAGCTGACCATCCCTGGGAGGGAGCATCAATAGCCACTCGGTCTTGTCGGGATTGAGCGCAAGCTTGTTCGTTCCCATCCAGACCCTGACAGTCTCCAAGCACTGGCACATCACTTCAACCACTTCACTGAGTTGGCACGGGGCAGGCAGATACAACTGTGTATCGTCTGCATATTGGTGGTATTTGATCCCGTGCGGTCATATGATCTCACCCAGTGGCTTCATGTAGATGTTAAATAGGAGGGGGGATAGGACCGAACCCTGTGGCACCCCATACTTGAGGGGCCTGGGGGTCGATCTCTGCCCTCTGACCAACACCGACTGCGACCTGTCTGAGAGGTAGGAGGAGAACCACTGAAAAAGGGGGCCTCCCACTCCCACCTCCTGTAACCGTCGCAGAAGGATACCATGGTCGATGGTATCGAAGGCTGCTGAGAGGTCAAGGAGCACTAGGATAGAGGCATGGCCCCTATCCCTGGCTCTCCAGAGATCATCGATCAGCACGACCAAAGCAATTTCCGTGCTGTAGCCAGGCCTGAATCCAGAGTGAAAGGAATCCAGATAATCGGTTTCATCCAAGGACCGCCAAGTTGAAAGGCCACCACTTTCTCAACAACGTTCCCTACAAAGGGGAGGTTGGAGACTGGACGATAGTTACTCAAGATGGCTGGATCCAGAGACCATTTCCTCAGGAGGGGTCTCACCACCGCTTCCTTTAGGAGGAGTGGGAAGGACCCCTCCCAGAGAGAGGTGTTAACTATCATCTGGATCCAGCCGCGTGTCACCACCCTGCTGATCGAGGCCAGCCAGGAGGGGTACGGGTCCAGTATACAAGTGAAGGCACTCACCGCTCCCATGGCCTTGTCCACTTCCTCAGGAGTGACAAGTTGAAACTCAGTCCATAAACTCCGCTCAAGACCTTCCCCCGGTACCTCGGCTGGCACCGAGCAATTGGAGTCCAGGTCCCTCCGAATCCGAGCGACTTTATCCACTAAAACTGAACAAATTCCTCAGCTCTACCTTGTAAAGGGTCATCCGCTTCCCTCCCTTTCAAGAGGGAGCAGGTATTCTAAACAAGGAGGCTGGGCGCGATTCAACAGACGCAATAAGAGCGGCAAAATGCGCACATTTCGCCGCCCATATTGCCACGAGATAGGCTCTGACATAAGCTCTCATCATGCTCGGTCTGACTCAGAGTTACTGGCCCTCCAGTGGCGCTGTAGACATCTCTTTTGGCGCTTCAATCTCCCGGAGTTCCTCGGTAAACCAAGGAGCCCTCCTGGATCTGCTGCCTCGGAGAGGCCATAAAGGCGCAATCTGGTTTAGAGCCCCCGCAGCCGCTGTATTCCAGGCAGCGACCAAGGACTCCACCGGACTGTGGATGAGAGCATCAGGTATTTCTCCAAGTGCCGTCTAAATCCCATAGGGTCCATCAAGCGCCTGGGGCGGAACCACCTAATCGGTTCCTCCTCCTACAGTGGGGGATTGGTCTTCGAAAGTCAAGCCTCAGTAGGAAGTGATCAGACCATGACAAGGGCAAGATCTTAATACCCCTCAAATCTAGATCACGTCTCCACTGCTCCGAGAGGAATACTAGGTCCAGTGTGTGACCCGCTGAGTGGGTCGGACCCCGAATTACTTGGGTCAAGTCCATGGCTGTCATGGAAGCCATGAACTCCTGTGCCCCATCAGAGTGATCACCGAGCGAAGGCAGGTTGAAATCCCCCAGTACCATAAGCCTGGGGAACTCAACCACCAGCTCGGCTACTGACTCGAGGAGCGAGGGGAGGGCTGTTGCAACGCTGTTGGGAGGAAGGTACGTTAACAACAAGCCCACTTGACCCTTAAAGTACAACTTCACCAGCAAGGACTCACACCCGACAAGCTCCGGAGCAGGGATCCTACGAGGAACTAAAGACCCTCGGATGATGATAGCCACTCCCCCACCCCTTTCTTGGGGTCGCAGCTGATGCAGCACCCAAAATCCTTCTGGGCACATTTCAGTGAGGAGGACTCCTCCCTCCGGGCCCAGCCAGGTTTCAGTAATACATGCCAGGTCTGCCCCCTCATCTAATATTAGGTCCTGGACAAGGGGAGCCTTGTGAACCACAGACCTGGCATTTAGCAACAACAGCCTGAGACCAGGGCCCTGACAACTCTTGCCATCTGGCCTTGGAGTGGAACTAATAGGGCCGGAAGGAGGGATCGCTGTGATGTAGTGGACCCTCCTTCCCCGGTAATGGCTAGCCCTAAAGTTCCCGCCGTACCTGCCCCTCCCCGTCATGACCATAATGTTCCAGCCCACCCCCATGTCCGTAGCCCCCATTTCCCTCCACTCCCTTAGCTGCCGCTCTCTCCGGCAGGCCATTTAAATCAGACATTCTAGGACTGGGATTGGGCCTGGGCCCCCTAACACTTCTGCAATAGCACTCAGTGAAGGAGGCACCAGGTTGTAGCCCCAGTCCTCTCAAACATACACATACATTCACCCAAGCAGTCCCCACATAATAGTTAAAAACACAGAGTACAACAATAACAGGTTAATAAAAAGTGGGCTCATTCATTCAATCACACGCATATCACATGCACTCCCCATACAAGTTAAAAATTGCGCAACTGTGCAAAAACGTTTGTACAAGGTTTGTACTAATACGGAAGAGGAAGTCTAATGTTCCTAGTCTTCTCCTCTGCGAAGTCCAGCAGGGAGGGCAAGGTCCAAAAGTCTGAAACGGTCGAAGAGACAATGTCGGTTGGAAGGAGGTGCAAAAACAAGCTCCCTGCCCACGTCCTCTTCATCCCCTGCTTTCTCTTTCTGCAAAGATTGAGGCGCAGAACAGTATGCAGGATGATATACGGGAATCTCAGCAAGGCCAGAGATGAATTCAGGACTCCCAGCTCACTCCAAGATGGTGGGCAGGCGTAGGGGTGGTCAGAAGGCAAAATGGCCATAGGTGGCAATGGCTACAACAGCGAGAGCCAAGAAGCCGGTCATGGCAGGGATTGCAGCAGTCAGAGCATAACCTCCCAGCAGCCGAATCTAAACTGAAAGGACTGCGTCCATGATGGAAGGGGGGGTGGAAGGGGAGGCACCCCTCTCAACAGCTGAACCGTGGCGTCTTCAAAGCGGCATCAGCAAGCCAGCGGGCCAGCGGGCTAGCAACCCCAACCCCCACCCTAACCCTAACCCTAACCCTGACCCTGACCCTGACCCTGACCCTAACCCTGACCCTAACACTAAACTTAAACCTAACCCTAACTCTAACCCTAACCCTGACTCTAACCCTAACCCTAACACTAACCTTGGCCCTAACCCTAACCCTGACCCTAACCCTGACCCTAGCCCTAACCCAGCAACAGCACAACAGCGGTTGTAGCGGTCGGGCAGCAGTAACAGGGTCAGGGCTCCCCCAAGACGGGCCTCTGAACAGCTGAGACCGCAGCGTTCTCCCAGCCACGTCGGCGAACCAGCGGGCCAGCAAGCCAGCCAGCAGGACAATGATGGTTGTGTCAGCCAAACAACGAAACAGCAGCCGCGGAAGGTCAGGACAGCAATGCGGCAATCACAGCAGGATCAGGCTCCCCGGGCAGCCACAGCAGAGTCAGGGCTCCCCCAGAGCAGAACAGCTGGGCTGCGGCGTCTTCCAAACAGCTGAGACGCAGCGTTCACAAAGCGGCATCGGCAAGGCTCGAGGCTCTCCCGGAACAGCTGGGCCACAGCGTCTTCCAAGCGGCGTCAGCGTCTATGACGAACGGCAGCCTTGGAGAGGGATATCTCTCCTATTCACTGCCAGCACCAGCACCCTCATAAATTTCTCGTGCCTTAGCCTCTCCTTGGCTCAATTTCTGAGCTCAGTTTCACTTCTTCCTCAGCTGTTTTTTCTTGAGCAGAGCCGGAGCGGTGAGCTCGGCAGACATATTCCTTGCACATGCACACCTTCACCCCCATATAATCAATAATAAAAAAGGAACTCAACTTTATAGTTTTTCCAAAATAGCAATGTGGAAGAAATGGAACTTCTCAATGAGATAGAGAAAGAATTCAGAATTTGTGGCTCCATCCATGTCTCCCTTTGTTTGGCGGCTTCAACAGATAAAGGTGTAGAGGTAGATTCCTTCTGGTTCAGACCGGTTCAGACAGGTTTGGCTGAACCAGTAGTGGTTTTCCGGCCTGGGTCATTGGAACCGGCAGCGGCCCAGGCCTGCCATGCCCCCAAACCAGTTTTCCAGTCTCTTCTCCCATTGCCAGCATCTTCTACGCATGCACAGAATAGTTTTCAGTCAACTGCGCATGCACAGCAATGCATGGCAGGCCGGCATGAGAGAGAAGCAAGCAGCGTGCATGCAAATTTTTTGTGTAAATGCAAAACTCTCTCTCTCAGTGAATTGGTAATAACCTGGTTAGGAACCCACCACTGCAAAAGTGAGCCTTGCTTGTCAATTGTCAATTGTCAATTTAATGGGTTTATATGCCACCCAATCCCGGGGGGGGGGGGGGACTCAGGGCGGCTTACAAGTACGAATAAAATAAAATAACATACAGGGGAAGAACATAAAACAATAAAAACATTTTAAAAACACAACATACATCCGGATTAATTGGGGGTTGACCTGGTTTGAGTCAGCAACCTCAGCCTGCCGGAACAACCAGGTTTTGGTGGCTTTTTGGAAAGCTGCAAGGGTGGGGAGGGTCCAGATCTCTGTTGGTAACTCGTTCCACAGAGCTGGAGCAGCAACAGAAAAGGCTCTCCCCCAAGTGGTCGCCAGCTTGCATTGTCCGGCAGACGGCACCTGGAGGAGGCCTAACCTATGAGTTCTTATCGGACGTTGGGAGGTATGTAGCAGGAGACGGTCTCTCAGATATCCAGGTCCAATGCCATGTAGGGCTTTAAAGGTAATCACCAGCACTTTATAGCGCATCCGGAGACTAATAGGGAGCCAGTGCAGCTCACGGAGGATAGGTGTAACACGGGTGTACCGAGGTACCCCTGATATCGCTCGCGCGGCTCCATTCTGGACCAGCTGCAGTCTCCGAACACTCTTCAAGGGCAGCCCAATGTAGAGTGTGTTTGCAGTAGGTCAAGCCTTCAGGTGATGAGGGCATGGGTGACCATTTGAAGTGCCTCCCGGTCCAGATAGGGTCGCAACTGGTGCCACCAGGCGAACCTGGGCAAAGGCCCCCGTGGTCACAGCCGACAGATGATGTTCTAACATCAGCTGCGGATCCAGGAGGACACCCAAGTTGTGAGCCCTCTCTGAGGGGTGTAAACTTTCACCCCCCCCCCCAGGCTAATAGATGGAAAATCCGGGTTATCCTTGGGAGGAAACATCAAAAGCCACTCGGTCTTGTCTGGATTGAGTGCCAACTTGTTCACTCCCATCCAGACCCTAACAGCCTCCAGACACTGGCACATCACTTCCACTGCTTCGCTGAGTTGGCACGGGGCGGACAGATACAGTTGAGTATCATCTGCGTATTGGTGGTACTTGATCCCGTGCCGGCGAATGATATCACCCAGTGGCTTCATGTAGATGTTAAATAGGAGGGGGGACAGGATCGAACCCTGTGGCACCCCATATTTGAGGGGCCTCGGGGTCGACCTCTGCCCACCAACCAACACCGACTGCGACCTGTCAGAGAGGTAAGAGGAGAACCACCGTAAAACGGTGCTCCCACTCCCACCTCCCCCAGTCTTCGCAGAAGGATACCATGGTCGATGGTATTGAAGGCCGCTGAGAGGTCAAGAAGCACCAGGATAGAGGACAATCCTCTATCCCGGGCCCGCCAGAGATCATCGGTCAGCGCGACCAAAGCAGTTTTGTTGGAGTAACCAGGTCTGAAACCCGACTGGAAGGGATCGAGATAGTCAGCTTCATCCAAGGACCGTCGGAGTTGAAAGGCCACCACCTTCTCAACAACCTTCCCACCACTTGGAAGTGGTGGCCTGAATTGGATATCCTGGATTGTGGCTAGAGCAAAGATACACAGAGACCCACACTCTATCAGGAGGCTGTCCCTCAGTGGAAATAGGAAGGATCCTGTTTGTTTCCCACAGACACGATCTGAAGGACAATAATTTGAATATTTGAGGGGCTGCAGAGAGGAAGGGCCGAGCTATTTTCCAAGACACCCAAAGGCCAGACAAGGAACAATGGATGGAAACTGAACAAGGAGAGATTCAACCAGGAAATAAGGAAGAATTTTCTGACAGTGAGAACAACCAACCAGTAGAACAGAAGTTGCCTTTGGAAGTTGTGGGAGCTTCATCACTGGAAGGCTGACTCTGTAAACTGCTAAGAGACGGCTGTAAAGCACTGTGAAGTGGTTTATAAATCTAGTGCTATTGCCTATTGCCTGGACTCCAGGGCAGAAAAGTGGGTTTAGGAGAGCTCACCAAGGCCAATTCACCACAGAGAACTTGTGATGACCATCTCACCGTGGCCAAACTGCCGAAAGGCATCACACTGCGGGTCAAGAGTTACATTAAAATCAAAGAAATAGTGGCTTTGAATCATGAAAGACAGGATGCCAAAGGAGAGACAATTATTTTGAATAGTTAAATCGAAATGTTGAATTGTCCTGCAGCGAGTTGTCCCCAGTTATTCTGCAGCGGGTGGCAAGTTGACTGGCAAATTGGCCATGGTGAGTTGACCACAGTAAGTTGGCTGCAGTGAGTTGGCCCTTTCTTCAGAAAAGTGGTTTCTATCCTCTTCTGGCCTCCGACCGCTCACCGCTTCCCTTTGCCTGGACAGGTTACCCTAGTCCAGTGACCTTAACCTTTTGGTGCCGAGTGCCCAAAGCGCATGGACGCAAATGCATACACATATGCCCCAATCCCCAAAATGTGATGCGAGCATGGCCCGCGCATGCACTCCTGCTCACTGCAAGCACACAAGTTCCCTGCCCATGCGCCCCCGTGCATTCCTGCCACCCATGCCTTCCCTGATCTTTGCAGTTTTCCCCCCCAATGCGCCCTAGCTTTCTCCTCCATTCCTGCCATGGGGAGGCACCTGTGGAGGGTGAAAGCTGCAGAGATCGGGGAAGGCGCAGGCAGCAGAATTGCAGGAGAAAGGTAGGGCGCATTGGGGGGGAGGAAACTGCAGAGATCGGGGAAGGCCCTGCCCCCATGCATTTGCGGCAAAGACCCAAAGACCAGCTGGCTAGAGGGAGGAGGCGCATGCATACACAGCGAAGCTGGGCTGGGGTGACAGCTGGTATGCCAGCGGAGAGGGCTCTGCATGCCACCTGCATGCCAAAGGTTCACCATTACGGCCCTAGTCCATCAACGGGGCGTGGAACGGTAGACACTGCTGTTATCAGAAAACTCTGTCTCCATTAATAATGGTTCAATTAGCCTCCAACACAAAGGGTTATATCCCTGCAATTTTATGGGTTTTGAAAGATATTTGCCTGGGCATAATTCACTCTGGACCCAGTTAGCCGATGAAATAAAACTGGCACTAAGGTAATTTATTCCTTACTCTGCTCCCCTGGAAGGTGCCATTAAACAGCTTCTGCTCAGCTCCATTTGCACAATGCAGACGGCTGCTGGGCTCTTTGTGGCAGGGATGTGCCAGGCTGAACAGCAGAGATTCATTTCTGAATTGGGCAAGGGCTCTCGGGCACACCAGAACAGTCTGTCAGGGAAAGATGCTGTGCTGGCATCACTGGGCCTGTTTGTTGCCCCCCTTCACAACCAGAGAAGTCCTTCCCATGAGAAGTCAAGAGGGGCCTGTAGAGCAACATTTCTCAGCCTCAGCAGCCTTAAGATAGATGGACTCCAATTCCCAGAATCCCCTGGCTGGAGGTCTTAAAGTTGTTGTAATTTAGCAACACTTTCCTAACCAAAGCGAGTTTCCCGGGGTGTGTTTATTTATTTGTTAAATCTGTATGCCTGCTTATCTCAGTTGTAGAACTCTGGACAGCTAATGGTTAAAAACAAAAAGCTAAACCAGGGGTGTCAAGCTCGATTTCATTGAGGGCCACATCAGGATTGTGTTTGACCTGGGGGGCATGGCCAGCTCGATGTCACTCCTGTTGGGGATGCCGGTGGTGGCCCGAGAGCTCTGCCACTGAAAACAGGCTCCCGAGCTCCGTTTTCAGCTGTCATGGTCTCCTGCATCCCGAGCTCCGTTTTCACTAGCAGGGGTTTGCAGGAGGCTGTGGCAGCTGAAAACGGAGCACGGGAGCCTGTTTTTGCTGGCAGAAGCACCGTGGGCTGGTCCTTCACTGTTTCCAGAGCAGCCCCATGGGTCAGATCTAAGTACCCCGCAGGCCGGATCTGGCCCCAGGCCTTGAGTTTGACACCCTTGAGCTAAACCATCAATAAAATAAAATAGCAGTTAGGCAACAACACATCACAAAAATCCACCCTCAATACAGCTGTCATGGTCCCATTGGAACCTGAGTCTGAGGAGGAGGATGAAACAGAGCGAGCTAGCTGTGCATCCGCAGAAACATTCCAGCAACAGCAGAAGAGTCCGGGGAACTGGTTCAGGGGTGTGGGCAGCCTGGGTTGCTGCCAGTTCTGTGACCCAGGCCAAATCACCACTACCGTGTCGAACCGGGAGCAACCCACCTCTGAACTGGATGCTTTAATCCTTGCAGATGCTTAAGTCCCCAGTTTCCCCGCTTCAATTCCAGGAGCATCTGCTCAAAGCAGACCCTGTCCTATTTTGGGGATGACATCCCATCAAAGTGTCTTGCAGCCTTCAAGTTGATGAGATCAGTGCTCTTCTAGACAAAGTCAAAGGCTGAATTTCCGGAACATGCCGGATCACAGCTAAATCCTACTTTAGCTCAGCCTTTAGCTCATTTTGGGTGAATTCAGCTCTGTAGTATAGGAAGGGGAAGACCCTCCCACAAGCTGTAATCCTGATATATGAGGTCAAGTTCCATTGGAGTCCACTTTGTATTTCGCACACAGAGGCCAAGTGAGATACCTCAGGGTGGCTGACCAGAGGGAGATGAAAATCCTGCAGTTCCTCTGCAATTGACGCCTATGAAGATTCTCAGTTATGCAGGTCACAGTTGAATCCAAAGTGGTTTTTATTTTGAAAAAGGCAACGGGACTGATTTTTTTAGGACACAGATTGTTGGGGGCAAGATGCTGATTCTGTAAACCACTTGGAGAGGTCTGTAATGCACTCTGAAGCTGTATATAAGTCTAAGGGCTATTGCTCTTGCTCTCCCTCCCACCCTCCCTCCCTTCCTTCCTTTAATGATGGACAGTGGTTTGAATGCAGCACTGCAGGATAACTCATTGCTCACTCTAGCAGTTCAGTCTTGACTAGATCAAAGTTAACTCCGCCTTCCATCCTTCTGAGAGCAATAAAATGAGGACTCAGATTGTTGGGGGCAAGAGGCTGACTATACATACCACTTGGAGAGGACTGGAAAGCACTGTGGAGTAGTATATAAGTCTAAGTGCTATTGCTATTGCTATTGCCCTCCCTCCCTCTCTCCCTTCCTCCCTTCCTTGGTGCACAATGTTAGAATGCAGTTTTGCAGGCTAACTTCACCCACTGCCAACAGCTCGATCTTGACCAGCTCAAGGTTGACTGAGCCTTCCCTCCTTCCGAGGTCGGTAAAATGAAGACCCAGATTGTTGGGGGCAAGAGGCTGACTCTGTAACCGTAAAAGAGAGGCGAAACTCTGTAAAAGAGAGGCGTGAAGCAGTATTTAAGTCTAAGTGCTACTGCTATTACAATTCCACTGCTTAGTTACGTGCTAAACTGTTTTTCCTGCCAATCCTCAGTCACGTCCCAAATACTTTTATTGGCTCTGCCGAGTTCTAGTGATCAGCAAAAAGAAGAACTCTTATTCCTTCTTCCGTTTCTCCAAGCGTGCTTCATTTTATATCCCTTTATTGAGCTCTTTTGCTCTGAGTTAGAATCTCAAACGTTTCTGCCTTTACTAGTGACACTAAGACTGTTGCAGAAGGGTGTGAGGCCACTACCACCAAATGCTACCAGCCCCTCCCCCCTTGGCTTGTATTGAGGTCAGATGGTGACTCTTCTGATGGCAAGGGCTCCAACTTTCCTGTACCAGGATCACTCAAAGTGGCCAACCATTTAAAACAAGCAGTTAAACTCTGATAGGAACAATTAAAATCAGGTTGCCATATGTTCTGTCCTCTTTTTGTATCCTTAAATCTCCATCTGGACAGATTTTTAAAACATCTGTCCAGAATTTGACCACTTAAAGGGGAAAAAAAGCTTTAGTGGTCAAAACCGGAGGAAAGAAGAAGAGATGAAAGAACATCCTGTCTCTCCATCCCCTTGTTGGGGTTGGCTTTGTGCTGGAGTTGGTGCAAGAACCAGGAAGCAGAATTGTCAGGTAGAAAGTTAGCATCCTCCCCTCTCACAGATTGACAATTGGAAGGGACCTTGTAGGTACATCTAGTCCAACCCCCCACCCAAACAGACCCTACACCATTTCTGACAAATGGCAATCAAGTCTCTTCTTGAAAGCTTCCAGTGATGAAGCTTCCACAACTTCTGAAGGCAAGTTGTTCCATTCAATATAGAATAACAGAGTTAGAAGGGACCTTGTAGGTCATCTAGTCCAACCCCCCATCCAAGCACGAGACCTTACACCATTTCTGAAAGATGGCAGTCCAGTCTCTTTTTGAAGGCTCCAGTGATGAAGTTCCCACAACTTCTGAAGGCAACTTCTGTTTCATGGGTTGATTGTTCTCACTGTCAGAAAATTCCTCCTTATTTCCAGGTTGAATCTCTCCTTGCTCAGTTTCCATCCATTATTCCTTGTCCAGCCTTCAGGTGCCTTGGAAAACAGCTTGACCCCCTCCTCTCTGTGGCAGCCCCCCAAATATTGGAATACTGCTATCATTGTCTCCCCTGGTCCTTCTCTTCATTCTCCTAGAAGAATGAATATTCTAGGAAATATTAAAGGGCAGAATATTATATTTTCCCTGGATGAGAAAAGAGAAACATGTTTTTGAAGACAAAGAGTAGCTCCTTGCAGCTCCCTGCCCCGAGCAGATATTTGGTGCCCATTGAGCAGGACTGGGCCAGCCTATCTGCAAGACAATTAGATCTTCAGGTTCAGGGTGATGGGAATGACCCTCAGGACATAATAGTATTAGCCCTCTACCCATTAGCAGCAGGGCTCACTGCATTTCAAAATTCCTAAGGACATTGCATCACCCAGCAAGGTTCAACCAAAACTTATCTCAGACAACCTCAGCTATGACCCCTGCATAGCCCCCTGGGAATCTGACAACCAATAGAATACATTTCTTGCACAGGAACAGGAAGCTCAAGGGCAAGGCCCAAGAGAGGGTATAAATAGCTCTCACTCTCCACTCCATGTGGACAGCTGCCCAGGCCCTCAAACCCATGTGGTCCTGTCCCCCAATAAACCATCTTTCCAATCAGCCTCCATGTTTCTTCCCACTTGGAGCTGAACCAGATGGACATTTCTTCCAACAGTCTGCAAGATGCACAATGCTTTGGCCACCAAATAGTTAATACACAGATTCAGTTGAGTCATTCATTCTTGCAGAAGGGACATTTATTCTGAAATGACAATGCTGATCCAGAGCCAGGTTTTTTTTAATCTGACCATGTCTTGGTTGCAGCTCTTCCTCCTGTTCCTCAACAGTTATTTCTTTTGCCCATTGCACTTACTTGAGATTATCCATCCACATTTTCTTTCCTGCCTCCAACTTTGTTCAACCCCGCCAAGCACACTCGTTTTCTATTGCCCATCATCTACTTCCTCCATTTGCCAAGATCATCACCTCAAGGGATCAATCATGTTGTATCGGGTCCATACTGATTGTCCCAAAGGCCCTTTTTCAGGAGGCAACTGGACTTTCTTGTTTTTTCTTCGAAGACATTTCTCTCTTCAAAGAAAAAACAAGAAAACAAAGATCCCATCAGAGCTGAAGAAGCCTCTTGGATGAGAAGCAAATGTCTTCAGAGAAAACCAAGAAAAGCACCTGAAAAAGCACCTTTGGGACAATCATGACCTGGATGACTGAGAATCTCTACAGTCTTTTAGCTGTACAATTTGGGATGGACACCTTTTGAATAGTGTGGGAGTAGGAATGAATTTCTAGAGGAAAAATTGCAGACTACAAAAACCAGGAGCGCCACTCAGGTGACCCTGAGGGCACAGATAAACCTCCATGTGGCCTCAAGGACCCTCTAAAAGGATGCAAATGACCAGCTGTCTGCAAGAAAGATAAATTCTTCCATTCCCCACCATCCAGTCAGAGCTGAAGAAGCTTCTTGGATGAGAAGTGAAACCTCTTCAAAAGAAAAAAGCAACAAAGTCCAGTTGCCTCCTGAAAAAGCACCTTTGGGACAACCATGACCTGGATGATGGAGAATCTCTAGATTCCATACTGATTTACTGACCCTTCTGGCCATCCCCAGTAGCTATCTTAGTACCTTCTCCAAATCCCTAATTTGAAATCCAATCTGTAATCCACCATTCTATCTTTGTTTTTCACTTTTTAGCATCTCTACTTGGAAAACTATTCCAATCTTTGTTGTCATCAAATTATCTCTTTCCTTCTCTGTCTTGGTTAGGTTTGTTGTTTCTTCCCTTCCTGTGATAAATCTTCTCTTTACTTCACCAGTTCATGATTCATCTATTGTGGGGCCCGAGAAAATAAAATTATCTAAACCATCTTGTCTTTTTGGCTACCAATTGTTACGTTTACTAACCTGGTCCAAGTTAAGTATTAAACTGCAGCACGTTCATTTTCCATTTTTTATTTTCAGAAATAGCTATTTCAGCTTGTCCTTTCTCAGACTATATCTCTCCAATTGTTAATATGTTGACCCCCTATTTTATGTCCAGCTGCCACTTTTCCAATCCGGCAATTATAATATGTGTCATTACATAAATTACATTGATATGGGAACAGTATGTATTCTTATTTCAAACCATTTCCTATTACGGAAAATGCTGTTTATTCCAAATTCAGTTGTTATAGTAGCATCTTGTTCATTGAGAAGTTTCTCAGAAAACTAACCATTGTTCTAGTACAGCAATTAATCTTAATATGTTCCACTCTCTAGCATGATCTAAATAATTAAAAGCCTTGCTATAATCAATAAAGCAAAGTTAATGGCCTGATATTCTCTTGCTCTCCCTCTCTTATCTATCTCACATTACTTTACTCATCTTAATTCCCCTTTGCCTTTTCAGAAACCTGCTTATTAATTTAGCATTTATCTCTCCAAACACGATTCTATTTTACTTTTCAAGCTTTTAAATAAAACTTTGCTTATGTGAACAATTGGTGCCATCTTCCCATCCTTCGCTCACCCCCCTTTTCCTCTCTCTTGCTCACCAAGTCTTGCTCCCTGTTTGCTGACACAGAGCCGTAAGCTCTTGGACAGGTTGGTCTCCTGCAACGTCCAACAATTGAATTCCATTCCATCTGCACTTGGTGCTTCCCTGTTTAATAGCTGGTCTTTGCCAAATCTCCCTTTTTAGCAGGGTCTGCTCCTCAGCAAATTTTTCTCTCTGCAAATGTCATTTACACGCTGAACCAGGGGTGTCAAACTTAATTTTGTTGAGGGCCGCTTCAGGGTTGTGTTTGGCCTCGGAGGGGTGAGTGGGCGGATTTAGGTGGGCATGGTCAGCTCGATTTCACTCATCTTGGGGGCACCTATGGTGGCTAAGTGCTCACTCTCATTATAATCTCCTTCCTTCCTTCCCTCCCTCCTTCCTTCCTTCCTTCCTTCCCCCCTCCAATGGTTAGAATGCAGTATTGCAGGAGACTCTGCCCACTGCCAATAGTTCAATCTTGACCAGCTCAAGGTTGACTCAGCCTTCCATCCTTCCAAGGTGGGTAAAATGAGGACCCAGGCTGTTGGGGGCAACAGGCTTAGTCTGTAAACCGCTTATGGAGGACTATAAAAGCACTATGTATAAGTGCTATTGCTATTGCCCTCCCGTCCTCCCTCCCTCCCTCCCTCCCTCCCTCCCTTTCCTTCTTTTTCCTTCCCTCTTCCTTCTCCTTTCTTCTTCCTTGCCCTCTTTCCTTATTTTTCCTTCCTTGCTCTCTTTCCATCTTCCCATCTTTTTCTTTGTCCTTCCTCTTTTCCTTTCCCCTTTCCTATCCCTTCTTCCAGTGGTGGGTTCCTACTGGTTCAGACCAGTTCAGCTGAACCGGTAGTGGTTTGGTGGCCTGGGTTGCTGGAACCACCAGCGACCCAGGCCTGCCACACCCCCGAACTGGTTCCCCGGATGGCGCCATAGGCTGCCAACTTGTTTTTCAGCTTCTGCACATGCGCAGAACAACTTTAATTGCACGAGCCAATCTGCAATGGTGCCTGCTGGAACACACCCCTGCCTTCTTCCATGCTCAAATGCAAAAGGGGAAATATTTCTCTTTTTTGTTTTGTTTTTTGTTTGTTTTGCTAGCCCTCTACCAGCAAAAATTGAGCTCAGGGAACCCAAATGCTCCCCTCCAGGCTCCATTTTCAGCTGTGATGGCCTCCTGCAGCCCTCTGACAACAAAAAAGGAGCTGGGGGGGGGGCGTGTACGCCCCCTCCAGGCCCCGTTTTCACTGGCTGAGGCACCACAGGCTGGTACTTTGCTATTTCCAGGCTGGCCTCGTGGGCCAGAATTCAGTACCCCGTGGGCTGGATTTGGCCCTCGGGCTTTGAGTTTAACACCCGTGCTCTAAACTGTACATTTGGCTGTTCTATCTCCAGTTTTCTTAAACATCTCTCTGGTTTTTCTGTTCTTGTTTTCTGGACTGTGATATATTCATCCTTTTTAGCTTGACATAGGAAGTCTGCATTAAGTTGTCATATACATTTGCTCCTGCCTAAGGCTTTTATATCAGGCACACGGTGGCTCAGTAGCTATGACCCTGAGCTTGTCGATCAGAAAGGTCGGCAAGTTGGCGGTTCGAATCCACATAATGGAGTGAGCTCCCATTACTTGTCCCATCTCCTGCCAACCTAGCAGTTCAAAAGCATGTAAAAATGCAAGTAGAAAAATAGGAACCACCTTTGTTGGTTGTTCAAGTAGCCGCTGCATCTTTTCCTCTTTGAAATATTGATAACTTTTTCTGTTATGGCTCTCGCATTGTTTCTTATACCTCTTCCAGCTTCTCCAGTTCTTTTTTACATGTTATCTGTACTGATTCCACTCCTGCCTTTGATCTTCTATTCCGACTGGATATCTAGATGAAGTTTTGCTGGCATATCTATTCTGTTTTAAATTTCTAATTATAGATGGTATATTAACATCAGGATTCATGATCTGTTTTGCAATCTGTATCTGAAAGCATTCTGGCTGACGGCGTTGCTCTTTCCAATCTCCTGTTCTTATGATGTAGTTGATTTGATTTTGACATTGTCCATCTGGTGATGTCCAGATGTACAGTCTGCATTTATGTTACTTGAAGCAGAGATTAGCAGGGAACATTAAGAGCTCCTAAAGTTCACTTTTCTAAAGTAATCGCTTTACTATGGGTGGTTTCAGCTTTGACCGTTTTGCTCAGTTCATGCTTCCCGGAAAATGAAATGCTGTATCCTTGGAAAATGAGGAAGCCTTTCAGTCAAATCAACCATTGACTCGTCAGTCAGAAAAAGCCTTGGTGAAGAGGATGATATAGCAATAGCCCTTAGACTTATATACCACTTTACAGAGCTTGACAGCCCTTTCTAAGTGGTTTACAGAGTCAGCCTCTTAGCCCCCAACAATCTGGGTCCTCATTTTACTCACTTCGGAAGGGTGGAAGGCTCAGTCAGCATTGAGCCGATCAGAATTGAACTGTTGATAATTGACAGAGTTTGCCTGCAATACTCATTCTAACCACTGTGCACCATGGATGGATGGAAGGAAGGAAGGAAGGAAGGAAGGAAGGAAGGAAGGAAGGAAGGAAGGAAGGAAAAAGGGAACAGGGAACAGGAAAAAGGAAAAAGGAAGAACAATAGCAATAGACTTATGTACCACTTCACAGTGCTTTCAGCCCCCACTAAGCGGTTTACAGAGTCAGCCTGCTGCCTCCAACAATCTGGGTCCTCATTTGACCCACCTCGGAAGGATGGAAGGCTGAGTCAACCTTGAGCCTGGTGGGATTTGAACTGCCAAATTGCAGGCAGCCGGCAGTCAGCAGAAGTAGCCTGCAGTACTACACTCTAACCACTGCGCCATCATAGCTCATATCGCTCCTAAAAGTGGAATCTGCGGGGTCTTGAGGGCATATAGCCTTCAAATTTCAACCACAATGGAGCCACAAATGTCTGTTGTTAAGTGAGACATTGGTTTGTAAGCTTTGCCCCATTTTATGACCTTTCTTGCCACAGTTATTAGGCGAATCCCTGCAGTTGATAAGGTAGTTAACCTGGTTGCTAAGTGAACCTGCCTTCTCTGTGGATTTTGCTTGTCAGAAGCTCCCAAAAGGGGATCGCATATCTCTCCCCCCCCCCCTCTCTCTCTCACACACACACAGACACACACAGACACAGACACACGCACACACACACAGACACACACGCAGGGACATTGCGGCCACCATAAATGTGAACCAGTTGCCAAGAATCTGAATTCTGATCACATAATTTTGGGGATGATGCAAAGGTTGTAACTGTGAAAAACAGTCAGACGCCCCCATGGAGATTCTCAGTCATCCAAGATCCTGGTTGTCCCAAAGGTGCTTTTTTTTTTCCAAGAGGCAACTGGACTTTCCGGTTTTTCTTTGAAGACGTTTCGCTTCTCATCCAAGAAGCTTCTTCAGCTCTGACTGGAGGGTTATCTTTCCTTCTCTTCCCTCCTCCCCTCTCCTTCTCCCCTTTTCTCTCCTCCTCTTCCTCCCCTCTCATCTTTTCTTATCTCCCCTCTCTCCTCTCCTCTTCTTCTCTTTTCTCCTCCCCTCCCCTCTCCTTCTCTTCTCCCCTTTCCTCTCCTTCTCTTCTCTCCTCCCCTCTCCTTCTCCCCTTTTCTCTCCTCCTCCTCCCCTCTCCTTATCTTTTCTTCTCTCCCCTCCTCCCCTCTCCTTCTCTCCTCTCCTCTCTCCTCTCCTCTCCTCCCCTCTTCTTCTCTTTTCTCCTCCCCTCCCCTTCTCTTCTCCCCTCTCCTTCTCTTCTCCCCTCTCCTCTCCTTCTCTTCTCTCCTCCCCTCCCCTCTCCTTCCCTTTCCTTCTCTTATCCCCTCTCCTTCTCTTCTCCCCTTTCCTCTCCTTCTCTTCTCTCCTCCCCTCTCCTTCTCCCCTTTTCTCTCCTCCTCCTCCCCTCTCCTTATCTTTTCTTCTCTCCCCTCCTCCCCTCTCCTTCTCTTCTCTCCTCTCTCCTCTCCTCTCCTCTTCTTCTCTTTTCCCCTCCCCTCCCCTTCTCTTCTCCCCTCTCCTTCTCTTCTCCCCTCTCCTTCCCTTCTCTCCTCCCCTCTCCACCCCTCTCCTTCTCTACTCCCCTCTTCTTCTCTTCTCCCCTTTCCTCTCCTTCTCTTCTCCCCTCTCCCCTCCTTCTCTTCTCTCTTCCCCTCTCCTTCCCTTTCCTTCTCTTCTCCCCTCTCCTCCCCTTCTCTCCTCCCCTTCTCTTCTCCCCTCTCCCCTCCTTCTCTTCTCTCCTCCCCTCTCCTTCCTTTTCCTTCTCTTCTCTCCTCTCCTTCTCTTCTCTCCTTCTCTTCTCCCCTCTCCTTCTCTTCTCCCCTCTCCTCTCCTCTTCCCTCCCCTCCCTTTCTCTTCCCTCCTCTCCTCTTCCCTCCCCTCCCCAGGTATAGTGCAAACTGATCTCAGGTTCTGTTCAGAGCTATTGACTTTCAGGTTCCAACTTTAAAATTATGGACTCCTGGTGGTACTGGGCTTAACTTCTGCAGAAATTTTACCTCTGCCGATCTGGCAAATGTCTTTATATCAAGATGGCATTTTTATCAATGCAAAAGGGAAAAATGTTGGGCACTGGTCTGTCTATGATCCAGGTGGGTTTGATTAGTTGAGCCACACAAAGTCTAACAGTGTAGAAAGGTGACTTGGGTTTGGTTGTAAAACTCAAGATTTTAAAAGATTTTTTTTAAATTAAAGCCGAAACCAGAGAGTGCAAAGACTTAATTTCTTACAATATTAACCTTAATGGACTGCGTGATGAGGTCTATTCTCCAGATCTTATTACACCGTAATAACTTTGCTACAAGTTTCTTCTTTTGCCAATCACATCACACACTGACCCAGCTATCATTCTAGGAAATGTGACAATCAAAGACTGACATGATTGGGTTTGCAAGAAGGAAGGGCTTCATTGGTCCAGCTCCATCTAGCCTGCTTGTTTGACTGGCCTAAAGACATTCTGGAGGGAGAGTCAAACATTTGAGTTGTCAGGCCCCAACATGTCATCAAAGGCCTGCTCCTTTTTCAACCTTCAAGCACCGAGGATGTTACCTAGTTGGGTAATGAAACATTTGCAAAAAAGTACCATCTTAGAGAGCACCAAGGACCCCACAGTCCTCCTGCTCCTGCTCCTCCTCTCCACAAACTGCCCTCCTTTAGCACTAATGATGTTTCCTAGTTGGGTCATGAAATGTCTGTAAGAAAACAACCAAGTTCAGAGAACACCAAGGATCCTACAGTCCTCCTCCTGCTCTTCTTCCTCTTCCTCCTCCTTTTCACAAACTCTACTCCCTTCTAGCACTGATCCTGTTACCTAGTTTGGCAATGAAACATCTGCAAGAAAACAACCAAACTCAGAGAGCACCAAGGACCCCAGAGTTCTCCTCCTCCTCCTCCTCCTCCTCCTCCTCCTCCTCCTCCTCCTCCTCCTCCTCCTCCTCCTCCATACAGACCCTACTTCCTTCTAGCACTGATGGTTTTACCTAGTTGGGTTATGAAACATCTGCAAGAAAACAAGCCAGCTCAGAGAGCACCAAGGACCCCACTGTTCTCTTCCTGCTCCTCCATTCTCCATTCCACAAACCCCACTCCCTCCTAGCACTAATGATGTTACCTAATTGGGTCATGAAACATCTGGAAAAATATCACCAAGCTCAGAGAGCATCAAGAATCCCCCATCTTCCTCCTCCTCCTCTCTGCAAACCCCACTCCCTTCTAGCACTGATGGAGTTACCTAGTTGGGTCATGAAACTTTGGCAAGAAAACCACCAAGCTCAGAGAGCACCAAGGACCCCTCATTTCAATCCTGAGCTACAAATACTCTCCTTTATTGATTTGCATGACAAAGTGGCCCCCCAAACAAGTTGAGGGAATGAAGAGGAAGTGTCAGATTCTGACTGGGATAACAAAAGGATCCCAAAAGGAGACAAAGAGTGGGAATTTTACCAGATCCATTTTCCTCTTTACTTAAGAAATCCCTTGTGGAAGAACAGATTTTACAGGTCTTGGACTGGAACCCACTTGCTTTGGCAAAAGATGCAAGCAGGGGTGGGATTCAGCCAGTTCGGAACGGTTCGGGCGAACCGGATGCTAATTTTACATCTTGTTCGCCAAACTGGTAGTTGCAAGGAATGGCTGGCCCCGCCCACCCTGCCCCTCCCATCCAGGAGTCTCCATGCAGCCTGGTAAGTGCAGGGCCCACACGGAGGCTCTGGGAGGGCAAAAAATGGGCCTCCTGGAAGTTCCGGAAGTCCGGAAATGGGCCTGTTTTTGGCCTCTGGAGGGCCTCCAGAGCCCAGGGGAGGCAGCTTTCACCCTCCTGGAGGCTTGAGGAAAGCCTCCAAAGCCTGGGGAGGGCAAAAACTCCCCCCTGCCCAGTGGTGAGATTCAGCCAGTTCGTACCACTTCAGGAGAACCGATTGTTAACTTTCTCAGCAGTTTGGTTACACCAGTTGTTAAATTATTTAATCCCACCACTGACTCCACTGCCATGGTTCAGGAGGCTGAGTAGGCCATGCCCACCCAGCAACCATGCCCACCCAGTGAACTGGTTGCTAAAATTTTTGAATCCCATCCCTGGATGCAAGGCTATAAAACCAGGGGAAGTTCAGTCTGAGAATGAGGTAGCCTCACCCCCTTTTCACATTATTGCAGCTTTCGGGTCCCCCTCTTCAAAAAAAACCCCTCTGTACTAAATGATTGCCAAGGAGAGGGCTCTGTTCAGAAGACCTCGGCCAGGCCAAAAGAAAGACCCTTTTGCCACACATGCCTTTTTCGTGGGTGGAAATGAGTGCCTTGCTAACTGCAGGTGAGAGGCAGGTTGAGGTCTGAGCTGACTGGGGAAGGCTGGATGAGCTCACGAGAGCCCTCCTGTGGGATCAGACCTGAAGCCAACTCCGGAGACACTGCATGGAGAAAGCAAACTTGCAGGATTTTCTCAGGACTTCTGGCCAGCTGCCATGGGCAAAATTTGCTGAGCCACAAGAATTATTTGTCCTGACTCAGCAAGACTCTCCTTGTTTGTCCAAGGAGTCAGAAAACAGAAGAAGAAGAAAATGAATGCATGATATATTCAAAGTGTTTTTAACTACATAACTTGCACCAAGCACCGAAAAAAAGAACTGAAAGCGCAGGTGGCATTCTGGCTGTTGGGTTCCTTAGCTGGAGGAGCAGAAAGGGATACGTTTGTGGCTACCATGCAAAAGCAAATCTATGACAACTCACCATGGCCAAAACGCCTTGGTCAACAAGATACGCAGTTTCAAAGAAACTGTGGAATAGAATAATTAAAGAAAGGATGCAAAAGGAGGGGAAGAATGCAATGTGAATGACGAAGATTAAAATATTTTATGTATTTATTTTAAACTAGCTGATAACCTACCATTGCCCGGGTATTTATTTATAGGGGGGAAATGTCTGGACCAAACGTAATTTTTAATGTTGGATTTTCCCTCTTACTAGAGGGAGCCCCCTTGTGGAATACTGTGAAGCCGTTAGCACGGCAGCTCCACTGCACTGCACAGTAAAATCCATTTTGTGGCAGTACAGTAGAAGCCATTTTAAGGCACAACAGGCTGTATCTTGTACATACCCCGAGGGGTGTCTTACCCCCACAGTATTTTTCTCCAGACTAAGTCATCTGTGTACCAAGTTTGGTTGAAATTGCTCGAGTTGTTGCAGAGTTATGCTGCAACACACACACACACACACACACACACACACACAAATTGGCCTTGGTGAGTTGGCCACAACAAGTTGTCCCATTCTGAATCTTGGGAGGGTGTTGAAATCTCTTCCAGGTTCAGGACATCCTCTCTGCACATCGTTGCTCACCACAGCTACCTCCGATTGCTCTTTGGTGAAATACCTTGTGTCCCGAGTAAAATCTCTTGAGCAGGACTCAATGTTGAAACGTTGCCCTAAAAGCAAATGTCCTCAGTATGCTGATGGACCTCTAATGATATGAACAAGGAAAGGGTTAAAACCGTGATGGCACGCAGAACCCTCTCTGAGGGCAATGCCAACTGTTGGCCCAGCCCAGCTCCACTGTGCATACGTGCGCCTCCCGCTGGTGTGCCAACTGGTCTTCAGGTCTGTGCTGCGCATGCGCAGGGGGCGGGGATGCACATGTCCATGCATGGAAGGGCAGAGTGCATGTGCGGGGGTGCTCGTATTGCATTTTGGGGGTTCGGCATATGCACACGCAGCCCCACACCCCATTTTGGACATGGAAAGCCTCCTGCACCAACCTAGAAGCCAAAACTGGGAGGGGCACATGTACAGGGAGTGAGGCGCATGCACACATGCATTGGGGCTGAGGTGCATGCCCAGGAGGCGGGGCGCATGCATGTGCGGTGCTCACATTGCATTTTAGGGTTGGTGCATGCTTGCACTTTGGGCAATCAGCACCCAAAGGTTTAGCCATCACTGGGTTTAAACAACGAATCTCCCCCATCCAACAAGTTAGTGTTTCTCAGCCTTGGTGACTTGAAGATGGGTGGACTTCAACTTCCAGGATTTCCCAGATGGCACCATAATAATTTAAGTTAATAACTTTGCAGGCAAGTGATGTGTTGATTGCTTCTGTTTTCCTCCCTCTGCCTGTGGCTCAAGAATCACTGTTTGCAGTGCATCCTGATTCCATTAGCATCCAGAGAATGGTGGGCTTTCTACACCAGAAATGGTGTAGATGGTCTCCTGCTTGGGCAGGGGGTTGGACTAGATGACCTACAAGATCCCTTCCAACTCTGTTAATCTGTATCTTTGAGCAATTTTCCTGGCCTGACTGCAGAATCCCACCTTTACATCTGGACCAGCAGGGAGTCATTTCCACCTCTGCATAGACTTTGTGTTAATGATAAACGTTATGATATTTGATAGTATATCGAACTATCTAAAGGGCTGCTGCAAAGAAGAGGGGGTCAACTTATTCTCCAAAGCACCTGAAGGCAGGACAAGAAGCAAAGGGTGGAAACTAATCAGGGAGAGAAGCAACCTGGAATTAAGGAGAAATTTTCTGACAGTGAGAACAATTGATTAGTGGGACAACTTGCCTTCAGAAGTTGTAGGTGCATCAACATTGAAAGAGATTGGATAACCATTTGTCCAGAATAGTATAGGATCTCCTGCCTGAGCAGGAGGTTGGACTAGAAGACCTCCAAGGTCCCTTCCAACTCTGTTATTCTGTGTTTCTTTTTTGTTAAGAAGAAAATAGTCATGCTGAAGAGAGAAAATAAACCCCTGGGTCTTGGCATTCTGGAGCATCACCTGGTTAGTTCCACCGATGCTGACACCTGGGATGTTAGCATTTGTGGATGAGAAGTGACAGCCTTGTTAATCACGGAAATGAAGATGAATCGTGTTGGATCTGGCTGGAAGAAGGCTGTTTTCACCCGCTGGGACTCGCCTCCCGCGCTCTCATAAGTCCCGGCAGCAGGAACAACTTCTCTGAATTAGCTTAGTTATATCGGTCTCTCATCTGGGCCCCACCGATTCTGAGACTCCATAGAATGAAGTATAATAATAATGTATACAAAGATATTTGATTGACAATATGTGAATTTTGATAAAGCTCTATGGAAAGGATGCAGAAAGACTTTGTAACCAATCGACACACTGTATGCTATTGAGGAGGTTTTTATGTTATATGTCTTGTGTGTTTGTGTTTGTTTGAAAATAAAAAAAAATATTTTTAAAAAAAGAATCATGGAGTCAGAAATGCCCATGAAGTCATCTAATCTGACCCGGTGAACAGGGCAGGGAGGGAAAACTGCCAAAGCTTTTCCATTCCATTCCATTCCCTTCCCTTCCCTTCTCTTCCCTTCTCTTCCCTTCTCTTCCCTTCCATTCTATTCCATTCTATTCCATTCTCTTCTCTTCTCTTCCCTTCTCTTCCCTTTCATTCTCTTCCCTTCCATTCTCTTGCCTTCCCTTCCATTCTATTCTAAACTTTTCCCATCACATGAAGCAACAGCCACCAACCCAAAGAGGTTGGGCTACTTCCCAGAGGTTCTGACTGACCACACCCCCAGAAATGCGGGGCTCTTTACTACAACCAGCTTTGATGTCCCTTTGATGCAAGATGTTTTTTCTTTCATAAACCCAGGCTGTCTAGCATGGCAGATAAGCTGTTTGGGGTTGTTGTTGTTGTTTTTACTGATGCTGCTAAATGTTTCATTGATTTTACTTGCTTTGATTCTTGATTGCTTCTACTTTAGCAATATGTGTGCTTTTGTGTTTTCAGATTGTGTTTAATAGTCCTGGGAGCCATAAAACAGAAGGGTGGCACACAAGGGCACAGCTCCAACAAGCTAAACGAGCTGGAGACTATAAGCAAAACTCCCCCCTTTACTTTAATGTCTCCCAGGGGGCTTGGAATACCAGCATGCAACATCATTCCGGTTGTCTCCCTGTGAGTTTGTGGGCACTCCCTGGTTCCACACATTGCAGCTTCATTATAAGTTTTGGCTACTTGACAGTGCTTAAACAAACTATACTTTAGTCAAATGCCTTGTATTCAAATCCTTTTCTCTTCTTTGCTTAGAAGCCGGTGGGAGGGAGTACTGTTGGCCCCAACTGTCCTTTCTTTAACAGATTAACAGAGTTGGAAGGGACCTTGTGGGTCATCTAGTCCAGCCCCCTGCCCAAGCAGGAGACCCTACACCATTTCTGACAGATGGCAGTCCAGTCTCTTCTTGAAAGCTTCCAGTAATGAAGCTCCCAGAACTTCCGAAGACAACTTCTGTTCCATGGGTTGACTGTTCTCACTATTAGGAAATTTCTCCTTATTTCCAGGTTGAATCTCTCCTTGTTCAGTTTCCATCCATTATTCCTTGTCTGGCCTTCAGGTGCTTTGGAGAATAGCTTGACCCCCTCCTCTCTGTGGCAGCCCCTCAAATATTGGAAGTCTGCTCTCCTGTCCCCCTGGTCCTTCTCTTCCCTAGACTAGCCTTGTCCGGTTCCTGCAACCGTTCATCGTGCTTTTTAGACTCCAGTCCCCTAATCATCCTGGTTGATCTTCTCTGCACTTTTTCTAGAATCTCAACATCTTTTTTATAGTGTGGTGACCAAAACTGGATGCAGGATTCTTAATGCCAGGCAGTAAAACCTATGGCTTGGCAGAACCTGCTTTGGAATTTCTGAGTGACAGGATTTCTTTTTTTTCTCTCATTTAAGTTTTGGTTTCCAATTTTTCTTTCCAATTTTTGCAGTTTCTGAATTACTGTTAACTAGTTTGCTGGCAGCATTTAGTGGCTCCTGGCTAATGGGAAGAATCTGCCGAAGGTGGGTTGGTTTGGGATGGAAGCAGAGGTGGTATTCAGCAGGTTCTGACCAGTTCTGGAGAACTGATAGCGGAAATTTTGAGTAGTTTGGAGAACCAGTAAATACCACCTCTGTCTGGCGCCACCCCCATCTATTCCCTCGAGTCCCAGCTGATTGGGAGGAAATGGGGATTTTGCAGTATTCTTCCCCTGCCATGCCCACCAAGACACACCCACAAAACCTCCAGTAAAAAATATTGAATCCTACCACTGGATAGAATGCCACTAGAAAATCCCAGGAATGTGGACCAGAAAAGGGAGTTTAAAAATGTCCTGAAAGAAGGCAACAGGATGCCCAGAAGGGTTCATGCAAAGAAATAGCCTGGAGGCATCGTGGGAGACATGAGTGATCCTCTGGACATCTCCCTTGAGGCCTTACAGAAAGAAGAGAAGCTGGGGAAGGGGCTGCAGGCACTAAAAAGAGGAGATGCAAAGACCCCTGATGGGTCACCCATTAAGGAGCTATACACCCCATCCCAGGAAAGAGTAAAAACTTAGAGGAATATAACTGTATAGACTCAATGGAGACCAGGCTTAATAGCAGTAATTGTGAAAGGTATCTTGGAGTCATAGTAGACAACCAGCTAAATAGGAGCCAGCCATGTGCAGTGGCAGCCAAAAAAGCCAATGCAGTCTTAAGTTGCATTAACAGAGGGATACAATCAAGATCAAGGAAGGTAGTAATGCCAATCTATATGACCTTAGTAATGACACACCTAGAGTCCTGCATCCAGTTATGGTCACCACACTATAAAAAAGATGTTGAGACTCTAGAAAAAGTGCAGAGAAGAGCAACCAGGATGATTAGGGGACTGGAGGCTAAAAAGCAAGATGAACGGTTGCAGGAACTGGGCATGGCTGGTCTAGTGAAGAGAAGGACCAGTGGAGACAGGATAGAAGTTTTCCAATATTTGAGGGGCTGCCCCAGAGAGGAGGGGGCCAAGTTATTTCCCAAAGCACCTGAAGGCCAGACAAGGAACAATGTTGGGTGCTTTCAAACCGAGGCCCCCTGTACTAAATCAGGCCGAGGGGGAAGAACCCCCAGATGGCTCCAGAGAGGGAGCCTTTCCTCGGCTTTTGAACCACCATCTCATTTGTAGGCCTTCGGGAGGCTAGGACAATGTCAAAGACGGGAAAGAGCAAAAGTGGCCTGCAAAAGTTAGCTCTGGTTAGCTTTCTGGGAAGTTGGAAGATGCCCATTGGCCTTCCAAAGCTTTTGCAGACAGGAGCTTCTGCATGGGATATGCCCACGTCAGAGGTGGGTTCCTACAGGTTTGGACTGGTTCGGCCGAGTACGTGATAACTCAGCCATGCACGCACCCGAACTGGTTCTATCGGCAGGGCCGTAGGCGCCGCCATCCTGTTTTTTGCTTCTGTGCACGCGCAGAAGCAATTACTTTACTTCTGTGCATGCATGCATAGTGCGCATCAAGCGTGTGCGCCCCCAAAGCGCATGAACGCTCCTGAAGCACATCCCTGAGTGAATCGGAAGTAAAGAATCTGGAACCCACCCCGGCACACGTGGCATGAGAAATGCATTTCTGGCCTGCATCCAAGCATCCTGGCTTTGAAATGAGGCCCAATTAAAGTAACGAGAGGTTGGATTCACAGCAGGAGGGGATTCTGACTCTGCAAGTCAGGATGGACTCAAAGATCGATGATCTGGGTAAACAGTTGGCTTCATCATTCACAGCCACACCGTTTTCCTGGCATTCAGCCTGTTTTGTCCCCTATACATTCAAACAGTCACCAGACATCTGGTCAGGCCCTCCACTGTATCCCTTGCCTGGTCCAGGGGGCATATGCATCTCTATTAAGTGGGTATCATTGGCATATATGTGAGGCTTTACCCATACCAATCAATGGTTTCTTCCATAAGTCTCTGTAAGAGATCAGTAGGAAGTTAGCACCCACCATTCTCCTAGAAAAATTTAGGAAATATTAAAAGGGCAGAATATTTCCCCTAAAAGGGAGGCAGAAGCTCACCCCCACCTCACATACACACACCTTTGTCAATGGGCCATTAAAGCCTGGGTCAGTCTATTCTACATAACAAAGATCTTCCTCCTTCAGGCAGAGCCATAATAGTAATCCCAAAGCTCTTTCATTACATCATCACCCAGCAAGGCTCAACCAAGCCTAGGACACAAACACAACATACAGAGTTGCCCCTGAAGGGCCCCATGGGAGTCTGACAACCAATCAGAATACAAGCTCAAATTCAAAGCCCAAGAGAGAGTATAAATCTCTCTCCCCCCCATTTGCCTTTTTGCCCAGGACTCAAACCACGTAGTCCTGTTCACCATTAAAACCATGTCTCCAAACAGCCACCATTGTTTCCAGTGTCTTTCTTCCCACTTGGAACTGACCCCAGATGGACATTTCTTCCAACAGATCTTAAACAGTGTGGAAGGGAGGAACAAGGCTGTAGTATCCCATAAAGGCTGCCACAAAGAAGAGAGCATAAGCAATTTTCCAAGGCAGGACAAGAAGCCATGGGTGGAAACTAATCAAGGAGAGAAGCAACCTAGAACTAAGGAGAAATTTCCTGACAGTGAGACCAATCAGTGGAACAACTTCCTTCCAGACGTTGTTTCTGTTCCAAGACTAGAGGCTTTAAGAAGAGATTGGATAACAATTTTTCCAGAGTGGTACAGAGCCTCCTGCCTGAGAAGAAGGTTGGGCTAGAAGACCTCTAAGGTCCCTTCCAACTATGTTATTCTGTTATCATAGATGTGGTGGAATCTATAGATGAAGTAGGGGCTGGAATTAAGAGACTGGTTAGTTTGGAATCTCTGCAGGAGAGGAAGTTACTAATACCACTCTATAAAGCCTTAGTAAGACCACACCTAGATTACTGCATCCAATTTTGGTCCCCACACTATAAAAAAGATGTTGAGACTCTGGAAAGAGTGCAGAGAAGAGCAACCAGGGTGATGAGGGGACTGGAGGCTCAAACATATGAAGAACAGTTGCAGGAACTGGGCAAGGCTAGTCTAGTGAAGAGAAGGACCAGGGGAGACATGATAGCAGTCTTCCAATATTTGAGGGGCTGCTACAGAGAGGAGGTGATCAAGCTGTTTTCCAAAGCACCCAAAGGCCAGACAAAGAATGATGTACAAAAACTGATCAAGGAGAGATTCAACCTGCAAATAAGGAGAAATATCCTGACAGTGAGGAAAATCAACCCATGGAACATAAATTCCCTTTGGATGTTGTGGGAACTTCATCACGGGAGGCTTTCAAGAAGAGACTAGACTGCCATCTGTCAGAAATGGTGTAGGGTCTGCTTGGGCAGGGGCTTGGACTAGATGACCTACAAGGCCCCTTCCAACTCTGTTAATCTGTTTCCGCAACAGTAGAAGTGATGGAGATCTCCCACAATCCCTGGAGTGCTTATCTAGTTGTTTTCAAGAGAGTTCAGTTAGTCTGATGAGATTATTGTAAATACATGAGTTAAAGGAAACTCATGGTATCTGTCTGGTTTCTCGCACCTGATAATGGAGCTCTTTATGCCTTGACATCTCCGCTACAGCAACCACTGACTGGAACTGACTGCTCAAGAAACCGAAGAGATCGAACAAAACAGTGTGATCTACTCAACCCTCACCGCCAGTCTAGGAAGAAACTATGATTGATGGCATTGGAAGCTGTCAGAATATCAAGAACCAGAGCAAGAAGATTTATATCCCCCTTGTTCCTAGGACTGTCATAGATCATCACGAAGGGCAAATAATGCCGTTTCAGTCCTACAGCCAGGTCTAAATTCTGACTGCAAGGATTCAGATAATCTATTCCATCGGGGACTGCCACCCTGGTCCTTCTCAATAATCTTTCCTAAAATAGGATGTTTGAAGATGAATTGTTATCTAAAAACATCTGGATCAAGCAACAGCTCTTTGAAGATGGGGGACATCAATGCTTTTGTCAGACCTGCCTCTACTTAGACATTTAGGAAGGAAAGACCCTCGACTCCATTTGGTTGAAGTGTAATGTTCTTTTACTAAAGTTCAGTGGTTGCAGCGAAAGGAAAGCTAGATCTGAATATGCCCATGCAAGGGTTATACTTTTTCCTCTTTCTCTGGCCCTCCACTTTGACCAGTCCACCTGTGTCCAATAAGATGCTCTTTCAGTGTTTGGGGAATGGCTCGGATATTCGACATTTCTGGCTACAGTTTTGTATTCGGTTCCCAGACCAGATGACCTTGCAGGCCGGATTATTCTGGTTTGGCACCTCTGATTCTTTTCAAGGTGTTGATGTGGCCCACCAGCAGCCAGCAGAGTTGGCAGCAGATTCAGACAGTGAGGAGGTTGGGGAGGAACATGGGCCAGTCCTGGAGTCTGGGGAAGGCTCTGATGAGGACTCTGTGTCGGAGGCAGAGAGGGGGCCAGAGCCATCTGACAGTTATCAGTTGCCTTCAGAGTCCGACATCAGTGAGGCAGAAGAACAGCTGGAGCCTGTTCCCAGTGTGCGCATGCACAAAGCTGCCAGACAAAGGGAACAGCTAAAGAACAAGGGTTGACGAGTGTAAGGCGACAGGTGGATGATGAATGGCCCCTCCCAGAGGAAATAAAAGAGGAACAAAAGGGGAGTGGAGGAAACCATTCGTTCACTTCATTGGTTCGTGACTCTCCAAGACTCCTTGCCAAGTTCTGCAGATATCGGCCTGGCAGCTCTGCAAGCCAGATAAGGTCTGTGACTGTAAATCCTCCCTTGAAAGACTTTGCTGGATGTGAATGAGCAGAATTCACAGCAAATTAATAAAATGGGTTTTTGTCAGGACCAGAAGTTTGCTTCATGTTCTTGGGAAGCCTAGGTCAGAACAGGTGTCATCCCTTCTGCCATTTGTCTACTTGTTCTCAGGCCCACATGTTACTTCCCTAAATTCCTCCCCACCCTTCCTTGCAATTTATGGCAGGATGCCAGTGAAGCGAAGAAGCTGAAGATGACAGGTTGAGAGCCTCTTTTGTGGTAGGAGACAACACCCTCTTTCGCAGCAGTGCCATCTGCAACATTCAACTTCCCATTACCTCCTTGATAATCTTCAGTAGCCAAGTAGGATAAAGGTCCAGTGTATCAGCGACAAAGCTCACAGCACAGAGAACTTGCCTACTCCCTCACGATCCACAGAGTTTAAGTCACAGGTGTCAAACACAAGGGCGATGGGCCAGATCTGGTCCATAATGTGGTCAGATCTGGCCCATGGGGCCATCCTGGAAAATGTAAGGGGTTGGCCCGCATGGCTTCTGCCTGGTCTACCCAGTGTGAAGAGGAAACATACCAGCAGTTTGGGGAGTGGCATCAAGCTGGACACGCCTACCCAGTCAGCCACGCCCACCCAGTCAGCCATGCTCAGTGAGTGGTATCAAGCTGGCCATGCCCACCCAATTGGCCACACCCACCCAGTCAGCCATGCTCAGTGAGTGGTGTCAAGCTGGCCATGCCCACCCAGTTGGCCACACCCACCCAGGCAGCCACACTCAATGAGTGGCATCAAGCTGGCCATGCCCACCCAGTTGGCAATGCCCATCCAGTCAGCCACACAGTGAGTGGCATCAATCTGGCCACGTCCACCCAGTCAGCCACACCCACACAGTTGGCCATGCCCACCCAGCCACCCGAGGTCAACCACAGCCCCGATGCAGCCCTCAATGAAATTGAGTTTGACACCCCTGTTTTAAGTGATCTCAGGTAACCTTATAAGACAAAGCCTCTGTCTGATCTTGACTTGCCCTTCCAAATCGGAAGGGACATGAATGATTTTGTTCTCTGGATGCTGTCCATATTCATCACATTAACTCAACAGACAATCTTCTAGTTCAGGTCTCCCCTAATAGGGAGTGAGCGATCTGACCATGGAAATGTTCCCTGGACTCAGATCAGAGGTGATATTCAGCTGGTTTGGACCGGTTCACCCGAACCGGTGGTGGAAATCGTGGTAGTGGAAACTGCCCCAGTTCTATGCCATCCTATTTAGGCATGGTTTCAAGCCAATGAACATGTAAAGAAGACCAAGCACATGTGTAGATGCGCATGTGCTCACATTTGCGAACCGGTAGGGAAAGTAAGTGAATACCACCTCTGGCTCAGATCACATCTCAGCTACAGCACCAATGTAGGTTCAAGTTCACAACAATCTGGTGGAAACTAATGGTTTGTCACAGGGTATTCACAAGCTGTGCCCCTGTTTCCAATAAAGGCAACCAGAAATACCATTCTAACAAAAATGAAACTGCACAGCAAAGAGTAACATCTAGTTTGTTTCTACTCACAATCTGCACCTTTGTAGAAGAAGGTCTCTGCGGATCAGATTGGATCCTGCAATATTACCCGATGACACGTAGATTGGCCTTCACTCGTAAGAACGTCTCTGGTCACCTGCAAGGTCTTCTACTGCTACTACCCCACCTCCCTTATCTTGAGGTATGGCTGATGCAACACTTGAAACCAGTGGTGAAATTCAAGTTTTTTACTAAGTTAAGTTAAGTTAAGTTTATTTTATTTATATGCCACCCTTTTCCCCCGAAGGGGACTCAGGGTGGCTCACAACTCAACTAAGGGAGGGGGATACAGACAAAAAATTTAAAACAACACGCAACAATACATAATTTAAAACACACAACAGTCATACCATTCGAGAAGGGGGTAGAAGCTTTTTTAGCCCCAGGCCTGTCGGAATAGCCAGGTTTTAAGGGCTGTGCGGAAGGTCTGGAGGGTGGTGAGGGTTCGAATCTCCATGGGGAGTTCGTTCCAGAGGGTCGGAGCGGCCACAGAGAAGTCTCTCCTCCGAGTAGTTGCCAGTCGACACTGGCCGGTGGATGGAATTCGGAGGAGGCCTAATCTGTGGGATCTAATCGGTCTAGAGGAGGTAATTGGCAGCAGGCGGTCTCTCAAGTACCCAGGTCCAATACCATGAAGGGCTTTATAAGTGACGACTAGCGCCTTGAAGCGTATCCGGAGACCAATAGGCAGCCAGTGCAGCTCGTGGAGGATAGGTGTTACGTGGGTGAACCGAGGTGCACCCACGATCGCTCGCGCGGCTGCATTCTGGACAAGCTGGAGTCGCCGAATGCTCTTCAAGGGCTGCCCCATGTAGAGCACGTTGCAGTAGTCCAGTCTAGAGGTCACAAGGGCGCGAGTGACTGTAGTGAGGGCCTCCCGGTTCAGGTAGGGATGCAACTGGTGCACCAGGCGAACTTGGGCAAATGCCCCCCTGGTCACAGCCGACAAGTGGTGTTCAAAAGTCAGCTGTGGGTCCAGGAGGACTCCCAAATTGCGAACCCTGTCTGAGGGGCATACTGTTTGACCCCCCCAGCCTGAGAGATGGAACAATTGGCCAATTAGTAGGAGGGAAACACTACCGGTTCTGTGAGCATGGTTTGGTGGGTGTGGCAGAGGAAGGATACTGCAAAATCTCCATTCTCTCCCCACTCAGGGGCCAGCCAGAAGTGGCATTTGCCGGTTCTCCGAACTTCTCAAAATTTCTGCTACTGGTTCTCCAGAACCTGTCAGAACCTGCTGAATTTCACCCCTGCTTGAAACCTGTACAGGCTCAGATGGGCTCAGGCAATCCTGCTTTCTCATCCACATTAATGCCATGGATCAAGAGATATTTATACAAGTGGACTGATGTTCAAAAGTTATCTATAGCAATACAACTTAGACTTATATACTACTTCACAGTGCTTTACAGCACTGTCAGAGTAGTTTACAAATGTCAACCACTTACCCCCAATAATCTGACTGCTCATTTTACCCACCTTGGAAGGATGAAAGGCTGAGTTAACCTTGAGCTGGTCAGGATCAAACTCTTGGCAATGAGCAGTGAGTTGGCTTGCAATACTGCATTCTAACCACTGTGCCACCATGGCTCAATGGGAATTCAGGAACTGAGAAGACCTAGGTTCTCCTGCTTGAGCAGGGGGCTGGACTAGACCTCCAAGGTCTCTTCTAGCGTATTCTATTCTATTCCATTCCATTCCATTCCATTCCAATGTAATTCTGAATTCTATTCTATTCTGTTCCATTCCCTTCTCTTCCCATCCCATTCTATTTTTTCTATTCCATTCCATTCCTTATTTTGCTCTTCTAACATATTGTATTGTATTGTATTGTATTGTATCGTATCGTATCGTATCGTATCGTATCGTATCGTATCGTATCGTATCGCATCCCATCGTATCCCATCCCATCCTATCCTATCCTATCTTATTTTCTATTCTCTTCCTGGCCTGGCGAGAAGTGGGTCTCTGAACCACAGAGAAAGAAGACCCCCTCCCCAACGTCTGACACTTATTAACCAAATTCAGAGATCCAGACTGGGGCGGGGGGGGGTGACTCTCTGCAAAGCAGATTGGGGGGGAAACACCTCTCAGAGATCCACCCATTGGTGATGAAGCCCTGCTGGGCAGTTGCTTCAAAGGCAATCCAGCTTCAGAATGTGCACAGATGTTTTTGGTGAGGAGGTGAAATCTACGCAGGCCTAGAAATAGAAGGAAAGGGTAGATGGGATAATAATACTCCGTGATGTTCAAAGGACCAGCTTGGGGGAAAATAGGGTCTGACCTTGGAGAAGATGAGACACGGTGCCAGCCCAGCGGAGAGACAATTACAGGCAGCACCTTTTGACTCTGAGAGCAGCTAAGAAGCAGGTATCACAAAGAAGATAACCTCCTTGCTCAGGGAAGAAAAAAATACACGATTAGATTGGGAGGGGAAAAAAATAGGCCACATACAGAAAGGCAGAAGAAGTGATTGAATCTACAAAGGGAAGACATAAAAGCCAGAGGCAAGATAGGAAACTGGGCTGGAAAGGAGGCATCGGCCACAAGCAACCAGGCAGGGGAGTGCAGAAAAGGTGCTGGTTTGGTCCCTGCTGGTAGACATGACGGTTTTATCCCACGCATCCTCTCACTAATCGGCTGAGGGCCGGCCCATCACAGGATCCGGCTGCCTTCACACAACATAATTAATTGGGTGAAGAATGATCCCAGCTGCTCTGTTTGCAGCCACAATCTATAATCTGTCTCTTCAGCATCTCTCTGGCCTAAAGCCCATAATCAAGCTATGGTTTGATTTGATTAGCTTAGCATGTCATACAAGAAAATTGTCCTTAAATTAACTAGAGTAAATATCCAAGCATGAAAGCCCGGGTGATTCTAAAATCGAAGGAATCTTGTCACATTCCTCATTAACTGTACCTTAATCACAATTGGAGAGAGTCACACACTTGTCTGGCCTGTGGTGAGATTCAATTTTTTTTACTACCGGTTCTGTGGGCGTGGCTTGGTGGGCATGGCAGGGGAAGGATACTGCAAAATCTTCCTTCCCTCTCCATTCCAGGGGAAGGATACTGCAAAATCTCCATTCCCAGCCCACTGCAAGGGAAAGGATACTGCAAAATCCCCATTCCCTCCCCACTCCAGGGGAAGGTTACTGCAAAATCTCCATTCCCACCCCACTCCAGGGGAAGGATACTGCAAAATCTCCGTTCCCACCCCACTCCAGGGACAGGATACTGCAAAATCTCCATTCCCTCCCCACTCCTGGGCAAGGATACTGCAAAATCCCCATTTCCTCCCCACTCCAGGGGAAGGATACTGCAAAATCCCCATTCCCTCCCTGCTCCTGGGGGAAGGATACTGCAAAATCCCCATTCCCTCCCCACTCCTGGGGGAAGAATACTGCAAAATCCCCATTCCCTCCCCACTCCTGGGGGAAGGATACTGCAAAATCTCCATTCCCTCCTGACTCCAGGGGAAGCATACTGCAAAATCTCTGTTCCCACTCCACTCCAGGGACAGGATACTGCAAAATCTCCATTCCTACCTGACTCCAGGGGACAGAATATTGCAAAATCCCCCTTCCCTCCCCACTCCAGGGGAAGAATACTGGAAAATCTCCATTCCCTCCCCACTCCAGTGGAAGTATACTGCAAAATCTCCGTTCCCTCCCCACTCCAAGGACAGGATACTGCAAAATCTCCATTCTTACCCCACTCCAGGGAACAGAATATTGCAAAATCCCCCTTCCCTCCCCACTCCAGGGGAAGGATACTGGAAAATTTCCATTCCCACCCACTCTGGGGCTCGCTAAAGGTTGCATTTGCCAGTTCTCCAAACTACTCAAAATTTCTGCTACCTGTCAGAACCTGCTGGATTTCATTCCTGCATCTGGCCTTGAACAGAAAGGCAATTGAACTGAGGAAGTAAGAAAAGGGCCGCCAACTATAGGAAGTTACACTCACCCCTCTCCTAGAAAAATGAAATATTCTAGGAAATATTAAGGAAGAATATTATATTTCCCTGGATGAGAAATGGAGAAACATGTTTTTAGGTAGGAAGCAGACTCACTTTTAATAGCCCCCACCATCTTCAATAGCTGAAGCATATGTCCGCACTTAAGAGGTAAAGAGATAGCTAGGTCTATTCATAGGCAAATGCCCTCACCCAAGATCCAACAAAGGTAGGATTAGCCCTCTACCCATCTCACCACATGGCACCTGGGAAGATTACATCCCACAGCAAGGTTCAACTAAGACTGGGACTCAGGACAGTCTACAGAGTTGCCCCTGAATGGCCCCATGGGAGTCTGACAACCAATCAGAATACAAGCTCAAATTCAAAAGCCCAGAGAGGGCGTAGAACCCAGGGCACTCTCAGCATCTCTCCCCCTTTTTTCTTCACCCAACATCTTCAAACCATGTGGTCCTGTCCATTATTAAAACCTTCTTTCCAACCAACTTCCATGAATCCAGTGTCTTTCTCCCCACTTGGAACTGAACCCAGATGGACATTTCTTCTAACACAACTATCCCATCTCTGTTTTTGTTGATTTCACACCTCTATTTCCTATTTCACCAGCCAGTACAATGTTCTTAAATGTTAAGATGGAGAAAAGGAACTAAAAAGCTACCTTTACAGTACATGGTGCATTGTATATCTAATCCCTTTGATGCGTTCCTATCAGCTGAGGTCAACTCTCCAGGAAAAAGTCTCAACAGTGGCTTTTAAGCCAAACCACTGGAGAAGATTGACATATTTGTGAAACTAAAGCCAATCAAAATCGGCATATGTGCTTGTCTGGAGACATGATAGCAGTGTTCCAATATCTCAGGGGCTGCCCCAAAGAAGAGGGAGTCAAGCTATTCTCCAAAGCACCTGAGGGCAGGACAAGAAGCAATGGGTGGAAACTAATCAAGGAGAAAAGTAACTTAGAACTAAGGAGGAGTTTCCTGACAGTGAGAACAATTAATCAGTGGAACAATTTGCCTCCAGAAGTTGTGAATGCTCCAACACTGGAAGTTTTTAAGAAGATGTTGGATATCCATTTTTCTGGAGTCATAACTGTATTCAGCAAGAAATGCAGAAGACCCACAGAAAGATGGAAGTTGCTACAAGAACTCCAGTCACTTTGCTGGCTCTGTGATATAGATGTAGTATGTATAAAATTCTCAAAATGTTCAGCAAGATTCCTCGGGCTGGCTGGGGTTGATTTTTAGTTATAGACCTGCATATTTGAAAGGCACCAGGTTGGAGTAGGGAGGGGTGCTGGTTGATCGTTGGTGGCCTGGGGGAAAAAAAAGAATGAACACTTGATTAAAAAAATGTTCTGTGGATAATTCAAACACAACCATCCTTCCTCTTCTTCCTTCAAAACAAAAGGAACAGAAGAAGGAGCAAAATAGGACATAAGTCAACTTCCTCTTCCTTCTCCTCCTCCTGCTCCCATGAACCCCATTCCCTTCTAGCACTGATGATGTTATCTAACTGGTAATGCAACTTTTTTTTTTAAATCCCTACCAAGCTCAGAGAGCATCAAGGACCCTACAGTCCTCCTCCCCCACCCACCCACCCACCCACTCCCTGCCCTCTGCCTTGGGCGCTAGCTCTCCTTCCTCGGTTTGGTCCCCAAAACTTTGCATTGTTTAATGTTATTTTTGAAGCTCAAACATTTATTCCCCTTTGCAGTGATTGAGTAAACATTCACCATCCGTCAAGCCTTTGAAACAGCATGGCTGAGTTTACCTTTGCTTTGTTTTGTTTTAATGGATTTATTCATGAGGAGTTTTTGTTTTCTCAACTAAAGCCTCGCCCCTGGAGCTCGCTCACTAAAGGGAATTCAGATCAGGCAAAGAATACCTCCTCCAGCTTCTGCCAGCAGGGAGGGAAGGTGGAGGCAGTGGGAGGTAGCAGTCCTGGGCCCCTGGGGGGCTTTCGGATGGGAAACGGTGCCATGGATGAAGGCCATGTGGCACCAACAGTTTAACAGTAGTGTTCACAATATGTACAACATGGCAGGGAAAGGAAGTGATTCCCTCCAGCCCAGGAAAAGCCATTATTGCACGTGAAACCTTCATCCTTGGCTTGCTTATCAAGGGGAGATTGTCTGGTTGGCATTTAACTAGGCGTCCAGAGTTGGTTCTCGATGCCCCAGATATATAGATGCAGATTTTATAGGCTAGACCCATGACAGCAAACCTACGGCACCTATGCCACAGGTGGCGCGCAGTGTCCTCTCTGAGGGCATGTGAGCTGTCACCCTAGTTCAGCTCCCGTGTGCATGTGCACGTGCCTCCCATTGGCCAGCTGGTTGTTGAATCTCTGTCACGCATGCACAGGAAGAGCATGCACACGGGGCAGGGTGAGTGTGTGAGGGTAAGTGTGCATGCATAGGAGGACACATGTGGGGGGTCCATGCATGCATGGGGCTGCACACACTTGCGGGGGCAGAGGGCATGCACTGGGGGCACATGTACATTGCATTTTGGGGGTTTGGGTGTACAAGTGCTCATTTGCACATTTGCACATTTGCACATTTGCGCATTTGCGCATTTGCGCATTTGCGCATTTGCGCATGCACACTTGGGGTACTCGCTCTGGAAAGGTTAGCCATCACTGGGTTAGACCCTTGATCATTGAAGACAATTAACCAGTGGAACAGAAGTTGCCATCAGAAGTTGCGGGTGCTCCAACATGGGAGGTTTTTAAGAAGAGGCTGGAGAGTCACTTGTTTGAAATGGTATTTAGGGTCTCCTGCTTGAACAGGGGGTTGGACTAGAAGACCTCCAAGGTCCCTCCCAGCTCCACTCTGATTGATTGAATGACTCAACACCAGGATTCCTTTACAAGATATTATTACCCGTCCCACATCTAAACAATCAGATTCCCAATTATGATTTGTGCTGGAGGTATTGGATGAGCTGGCTTCCGTTCACTCTGGGATTTAGCACTTTCCCCCTCTCTGAGACAAGATTTAAATGACCACCACATGAGCTTTTAATCCTAAATGGGCAATCAAGACCACCAGTTCTCTGGCCCATCACATCAGCTCCTGCAACATTTCCTCAGCCCAAAAAGAGATTTCCGTTATCCAAGGCTCAGCGGAGGAAAAAAAAAAACCCAAATCCTATTGCAAGGATCAGATTTCTGACATGAAATGGCTCATCCCTCACCACCATCCTGCTGGCAGGATAGTCCTGAGACACGAGCTGAGAATCTGGATCCGATCAGTTTAAGATCTTGTGACACTAGTCCTGTGCCCCACGTTGGCTCTCTGCTCACCATTAAAATGGAGTTACCCCCCCCTCCACTGGATTCTTTGTTCAAGCTTATTCCCCCCACTCTCATTTTCTACTGGCGAAAACCACCCAAGAGTAATTAGGGAACTCTTTCTGGGACGTTTCTTCATAAACGACTTAGATGAAGGAATAGAAAGGGAACTTACCAAATTTGCAGATGATACTAAGCTGGCAGGAATAGCCAACACCCCTAGAAGATAGACTCAAGATTCAGATGGATCTTGACAGAGTTTGGACCTTGCTCCCCATCTAACAAAATGAAATTCAATGTAGAGAAAAATAAAGTCCTACACTTAGGTAAGAAAAGCCAAAAGGACACATATAGACTGGATGAAACCAGGCTTAATAGCAGTGACTCTGAGAGAAATCTTGGAGTCTTAGTGGACAATCAATTAAATACAAGCCAGCAGTGTGCGGCGGCAGTCAAAAAAGTCAATACAATCCTAAATTGCATTAACAGAGGGATACAATCAAGATCAAAGGAGATACTAATACCACTCTATAAAGCCCTAGTAAGACCACACCTGGAATCCTGCATCCAGTTTTGGTCACCACAATATACAAAAGGTGTTGAGACTCTAGAAAGAGTGCAGAGAAGAGCTACCAGGAGGATTAGGAGACTGGAGGCTAAAACATACGAAGAATGGTTGCAGGAACTGGGCCTGGCTAGTCTATGAAGAGAAGGTCCAGGGGAGACATAAATAGCAGTCTTCCAATATTTGAGGAGCTGCCACAGAGAGGAAGGCGGCAAGCTATTTTTCAAGGCATCTAAAGGCCAGACAAGGAATAATGGATGGAAACCGAACAAGGAGAGATTCAACCTAGAAATAAGGAGGAATTTCCTGGCAGTGAGAACAAGCAAGAAAGGTGTCTAGCCTCCCTCCTCCTCCTCCTTTCTGCCAGGTATCCCTTTATTTTGCCAATGTTATTTCAGCTCCTGTTTTTGTTGGCTCAACTGAAGCTAACAGAAACTGAAGCTGCCTGGGAAACCCAGTATAAACTGCAGAGATTTCTAGCAGATGTGTTGCTCATTGTCATTCTGAAAAGATTGCCTTAAAGAAAAGGACAGGTTTTAAGACATCAGGACTACAAATCAAGGGCTGGGGGTGGGGGGAATGGATAGAAAAAGGTGCACAGCCTGTCTCCTTCCTCCACTCTGTGTGCCATAGATAGGGGTCCATAAATTGTTATTTATTTGTTAGATTTGCAACTTGCTTTTTGACCATTTGCCCCTCGAAGTGGCCATTTCAATTTTTTCCCTCCTTATGCCCCCCACCACCCAATAGGGAGTTTATTGCTGTGCTTTTTCCTCTTGCAAAAATTACCTTATTCCCCTGCCCTCCCCTCTTCCTGCCCTCCCCCAAGAGGCACACAGATAATTATTGCACCCAGAGAAGGACGGGAGGATTTCTCTAGCCAAGATGCCACATTCTTCTCTTAACTGCACTCCCCCCACACACACACATACACAAAGGGGGAATGTGTTTTGCTATTAGCATCATGGACCACCTCCTGATTTCGCCCTCATCCTGTTGGGGGGATCTGCTCTGGCAGAGGGTCTGAGCTGCTCATCCTGACAAGTGAGAAATTGGTTGAGTTTTGCCCCATTTGCGGACTTTTCTTACCACTGCTGTTAAATGAATCGCTGCAGTAGTTAAATTAGTCACCCGGTTGTTAAGTGAATCTGGCTTCCCCAGTGACTTTGCTTGTCCTAAGGTCGTAAAAGGGGATCACGTGACCCCAGGACACTGCAACCGTCATATGTATGAGTCAGTTGCTAAGCGTCTGAATGTAAATCATGGGACCTTGGGGATGCAGCAATGGTCATATGTAGGAAAAATGGTTGTAAGTCACTTTTTTCAGGGCCGTTGTAATGGTCACTGTGAACTGCTGTAAATCGAGGACTACCTGTGCTGATTGACTTGACACAGTGTTCTAGGCATTTTTGTTGCTTTGTGACAGATGTGAGAAATAGCAATAGCCCTTAGACTTCTATACCACTTCACATTGCTTTTACAGCCCTCTCTTAGCGATTGACAGAGTCAACCCATTGTCCCCAACAATCTCTGTCCTCATTTTACCCACCTTGGAAGGATGGAAGGCTGAGGCAACCTTGAGCTGGTTAGAATTGAACTACTGGTCAGTCAACAGAATTAGCCTGCAATACTGCATTCTAACCACCCTGCAACCTGGAAGGAAGGAAGGGGAAAAGGAAGAGCTATAGGAATAGCACTTAGACTTATATACTGCTTCACAGTACTTTACATCCTCCTCTAAGCAGTTTACAGAGTCAGCCTCTTCCCCCAACAATCTGGGTTCTCGTTTGATCCACTTTGGAAGGATGGAAGGCTGACTCAACCTTGAGCTGGTTAGAATCGAACTACTGTCAGTCAACAGAATTAGCCTGCAATACTGCATTCTAACCACTGTATGCAACCTGGAAGGAAGGGAGGAAGGAAGCAACAGCACAGACTTCACCACTTCACAGTGTTTTACAGCCCTTTCTAAGCAGTTTAGGGAGTCAGCATTTTGCCCCCAACAATCTGGGTCCTCATTTTACCCACCTCGGAAGGGAGAGAGGAAGGATGGAAGGAAGGAAAGAAGGAGAATAGCAATAGCTATTAGACTTATATACCACTTCACAATACTTTTCAGCCCTCTCGAAGCAGTTTATGGAGTCAGCCTCTTGCCCCCAACAATCTGGGTCCTCATTTTACCCACCTCGGAAGGATGGAAAGCTGAGTCAACCTTCAGCTGGTCAGGATTGAACGCCTGACAGTTGGCACAATTAGCCTGCAATACTCATTCCAACCACTGCGCCATCATGGCTCTTTTAGAAACCAACTATTCTCATTGTAATAAATGATTTATGGCTTCATATCATGTGTGAACCAGGCCATTAAAGGTGCTTAAACACTTTTTGCATGAAGTATGAATCTGTTTTCTCTCTAATATTGGTTTTGTATCAAGAGGTTTTTCTCTGAAAAAAAATGGGGGGGGGGGTTTGTCCTTTCTCCATGGTTACTACTGTTTTTTCCCCCAAAGACTTAGGAAGGGAGGAAAAATAATGCACACTCCTTCTGGCACAGTTTTCATCAACCTCTACCAGCCTTTTTCCTTTGCAAGTATCTTCCACAGTAAATCCCAGAAATCCTAACTAGGTTGCTAGGAAGGGAAACTACTGTATGATGTCAACTCGCCGTGTTGACATTCCATAGGCAGAGCCGGATCTCAGATTACAGTAGCTGGTTTGAGATGGGTGTATCTATTGGGTAACGTGATTTATGACACAGACTGAGGGGAGGAAAGGAACAGGAGCAAAGTTCAGAAGCAGATAAACAAAGCAAAGAAATGGCTACGAATAAATCTTGCCTAATGAATAATGCCTAATGAAGGTGTTAGTAAACCACTGGTTTTTGTATTAAAACATTGGCTCGAGTTACGGCATCGTTAGGAAACTTTACATATGGGAGTTGAAGTTAGTGATGTGAATCTGACTGCCAGCTTTAACACTAAAATCTTTGCAGGGGTCTTCATTCCTACCAGAACATATTTTTTTCAGCATGCACAATTCTCCAAATTGTGTTTTTGTTCTTCCAACCCATTTCCCCTTTGTTAAATGCCAATTTACCTTTCACTAATGCTGATAACCCGGCATTGCCTGGTTGTTTATTTATTTATAGGGGGAAATTGTCCAGACCATGGCAACTCTACTGCGCTGCACAGTAGAAGCCATTTTACAGCAGTACAGTAGAACCATTTTAAGGTACAACAGGCTTTATCTTAACAAAACACACATTCCAAGGGGTGTTAGGAGTGTCTTACCCCCACAGTATTTGTGTCCAGAGAGTAAGTCATCTGTGTACCAAGTTTAGTTGGAATGGCTCGAGGCGTTCCAGAGTTATTCTGGAACACACACACACACACACACACACACACTCTTTATATATATAAAGAGAGAGAGATTAGTCATGTACGAAACTCCACGACTAATAGAAAAAAAAGCCCACAGACCTTCCTTTTACTCTCCTGGAAGAGGCAGGTTTGGCCTTGAGGGGCAAAACTATCTTTTACACCCTTGACCAACCCTTGACTCTCAGAAGGAGTGGCCTGAGTGGCCCTGGAAGGAAAGCACCAATAGGTGTTGAATGTTCTTGTTCTTCACTCATAGGTGCAATTTTCTGCAGCCCTTTTCCAAATATATATCAGATATTAATATTAATGGTGATCTACAGCAGCAAATGTTGGAGTGCTTAGGATTTCTGATAATAACTACCATTCAGTTAAAAAGGGGAGATTCGGTGAGCTTGGGTTTGTCTACACATTGAACAATTAGGTATCCCTCCTGAGGTGGGCACTGCCACGTTATCCAAGAGAATCAGATGCCAACCAAGACAAACAGTGTAAATCAGTGGCTTGATCCCTACTCTTTTATCCTGGAATTAGTTCCTATATTTTAGTTTTGCTTTATTTTATAAATAATCCATCTGTCTGTATTCCCATTCCCATTCAAACTAAGAGTTGGGTCTAGAATAGAGTGGAATGGAATGGAATGGAATGGAATGGAATGGAATGGAATGGAATAGAATAGAATAGAATAGAATAGAATAGAATAGAATAGAATAGAATAGGGAATAGCATAGCATAGCTTAGAGTAGAGCAATCCTGGGTTGTATAAACAAAGGCATAGAATCAAGATCATATGTCGCTTTATAAAACCCTAGTAAGACCATTCTTAGAATACTGCAACCAGTTTTGGTCATCATACTACAAAAAAGATGTCGAGACCTTGGAAAAATAGCAAAGAAGAGCAACTAAGATGATCAAAGGCCTGGAGACTAAAACATACGAAGACCGGCTGCAGGATTTGGGTTTGACCAGTCTAAAGAAAAGAAGAATTAGGGGAGACATGATACCGGTATTCCAGTATTTGAGGGGCTGCCCCAAAGAAGAGAGCGTCAACTTATTCTCCAAGACACCAAGAGGGCAGGACAAGAAACAATGGTTGGAAACTAATCAAAGAGAGAAGCAACCTGGAATTAAGGAGAAACTTCCTAACAGTGAGGACAATTAACCAGTGGAACAGAAGTTGCCTCCAAAAATTGTGGGCACTCCCACCACTGGAAGTTTTTAAGAGTCTAGAGAGTCAGTTATCTGAAATATTATAGGTTCTCCTGCTTGAGCAGGAAGCTGGACTTGAAGATCTCTAAGGTCCCTTCCAGCTCATTCATTCTATTGTCTATTGAGGAGGTGGATGGAGTGCAGTCAAAAACATCACAGCACAAAGAGCGTGGTTCACACCTTTGTCACAATAGCCCATACTATGATTTCTCCCCTGCTTTGTCAGGCTTGGATTCACTATCCTTGGCAAAGGGATTTGGGAGCCAAAAATACAGGAAGGATATTCTGCTCTGCATGACTTGTCCTTCTTCCAAACGAGGCACAGTTTGATGTCATATGCAAAGAGTCATAAACCAAAATGTTACTTGGCTCTGGTTTAGAAGAAACATCGTCCTGGAGCTATGGCACTTAAATTTGAGCAATATGAGAAAATGTGTGGCTCTCAGGCCCTAAAGCAGGACAATAATTGGAGTGACAATTCATGATAAAAGAAAATCAGGAAAGGGAACAGGATCTACTCAAAACAAGTAAGTGGAAGCATATTTAGAATGTGTTGTCCAGGGAAGACTCTTTTTTTAAAGGTTTTTATTAGGTAAATGTTGAAAACATTGGACATAGTGCGACATTTCTGGCATAGTGATTTCCATAGAGTTCTTAGATCTTAAAACAATAACAGTTTATATCCATTACATAGGTATGAGTAATCAGTCAAATTACCTACCCATTAGTACATTTTGTTATATACCGTATTTTTCAGAGTATAAGATGCACCTTTTTCCCTCCTAAAAGAGGGTGAAAATTTCGGTGCATCTTATACCCTGAATGTAGCCCCACCCACCCACTGTCCCCCACCCTTTGGCCTCTGCCTCCCAACAATTTACCTCCTTGCAGCAAACGGGGAAAATGGGGCTTGCGGAGGCTGCAGTAGGCTATAGCAATCCTGGCAGCCTGAGATCAGGAGGCCCATGCTGAAATTGAAAGTGAAACTTGTTGTTTGCTCCACTAGGAAAATTGCTGGGAGGCAGAGGCAGATTTTTTTTTCTTGTGCTAATCAGCTGTTTGCTGCAAGGAGGTAAGTCAATAACTATAAATGCCTATAGAATGTTCAAACTATTAGACTTATTTTTTAAAGACTGCTTTATTAGTGTTATAGACAGCTTAACACAATGAAGAAGCTTTTTAAAATAAATGCTTGATCTGAAGAGGCCCAGTGCTATTGTGTCTTCTTTTAAATAGCAGAGAATAATGTAAACTTCCAGAAAGCACTTCAATTTTAACAGCATCTGTACAAGTATAGTCTGAAATATAACACTACAAACAGTGTACATTGTCTGTAATGTTTGTTGTTTGTTGCAAGGAGGCAAATTTGTGGGAGGCAGAGGCAGATATTTTTCCCTTGTTTTCCTCCCCAAAAGCTAGGTACATCTTATACTCTGAAAAATACGGTAGTTACTATCAATACATATACATATCTAGTTCCTACCTATCATACAATATTCATACCATATTTCCAATTCTTAACTTATCTCTGTTTTTCTGTCCCAACCTTTTTCCCTCATTTCTAACCATCAGTACAATTTGTCCCAGATTTCATGGTATTCTGTCTCACTTCTGCGCATGTTAGTATCTTATTTATTATTTCTTGTTCAGAGGGGGAAAACTTTTTTTATGATCATCAAGGATTGGGGACTTGAATCTTAACAGCTACAGAATTACAAGGTTCTAATGCTTTCTGTGTTTTTTTTGTGCTGAGTAAAACTGACGTCCGGAAGCAGTTCCATAGGTGGAAGGCGTAGACATTTTGGTGAGGTACCAATGTTTAGCACTGTTAGGAGCCCCAGACCGCTTCTGAGTGAAGGAGTGGAATGTCTGCCAGTTTGAACTGAGGTAACGGAATGTGAGGCAACTGGCAGTTGGAACAGAGTTCTTTTCAGATGGGGATGGGGAGTAGAATGTCTAACTCCTTAGCATTAGAGTCTGTTAATATAAGGCAACTGGAAGTTGGAACAGAGTTCTTTTCAGGTGGGGAGGTCAAGTAGAACTCCTTAACATCAGAGCGTGTTAATTACTGTATAAGAATTACTAATGATCTGATGGTCATTTTGAAAAATCCTTTCTTAAGCAAGCATTTAGAAGCTAAGAGCAACATATGTGTCAAATTTCAAGTTTGTAGGCTTTACAGTTCTGAAGATTTCATGATGGGTGAGTGGTACTTGGCTTTTATATATATAGAAGATAAGGAGAGACAAAAATGCATAAAAATGTACCAGTGGTCTCTGAAGCCACCCCTTAACACTATTTGTAGTTGAAAACACACTTTTGAGTTTTTAAACAACATTCCTATTTACACCACTTTAAAAAGGCAATCACAACAATCCATTTCTTGCAATTAAAGTACCTTAGAAACTGTGGGTGCCATTTTCAATGCCTGTGGTGTCCTGTGTCATCTTTGAACAGTGTTGAGGATTTTCCTGGGTTTTATTTGTGCTTTGTTGCATTGTATAGTCTCACTGATGTTGCTAAGGGAACCCTAAAAAGTCATAAAAAGGGATACAGAAATGAGTTTTATGGACCAGTTCTTGCTCCGTCTAATTCTATCAATATGTAAACAAGCTGGACCTGAATGCTAAGGAATTCAGTATTCCCTAAAATTATAATTCTTACCACTTGAGGTTTCAATGCTATTGAAAGTAAAGAAAGGATTTGCATCTGCAAAGAATTGAGATTTTGTTCATTGGAGGCGATGTTTTTTCTCATTGTACAACATGGCAAAAATGCCTCTATTGGAAGAAGTGTCACAGGGGTGAAGCCATTTCTGAACATATTCTAACAAACTTTGATGTATGTGTGTGTGTGCACGCGTCTGTGTGCACCCATGTGTGTGCACTTTTTTTATTCCCACCCACCCTCCCTCCCACCCCCACCCCCCCAGCCTTCCCTCCCCCAACTTCCCAGAACCCATACACGGTATAAATCTTTAACAAAAACAGTCTAAAATATATTGGAAAAAAGAATAGAAAATTGATAACATCTTTGCATTTGCGGCATTGTTGCCACACTGGAGGGCCGCTCATGTCTCTTCGCCTAATCAAAAGGAAAACACCAGGCAGAATTCCTCGGGATGAGCGGGCCCCAAATATACTTTGGAGACCTCTTTTATTAGAAAAAGTTAGTTACAGCGTCATCAAAAGGAGCGTATCAAAAGGTATATATAATCACATATGGTACAAATAAACTAATAAAAAAGTCACAGCATTCTACAAACAAACCAATAGAAAATCACAGCATGGCATAGGGAGGGGAGAGGGGGAATAGAAAGTTACAGCACAGCATAGGGAGGGGAGAAGGGGGAGAAGGGGCAGGTGTGGGCGTAGCTTGCTCACATAGTTCATATTACATGAGTTTGCATAGTGAGTCCTAACCGTTAGGTCGGAAAGATGTTTCTGGTGCGATGTTTTTCCATCCCTGTGTGTGTGTGTGTGTTTCAGACAGCCAAAACTGCCCTACACATACACCCGGTGATGGATTCCAACAACATTGAACTTAGCTCCTCCTTGCTAGGCTAGCTTTAAACAATTTATATCATTCCTGATCTTAATCATAAGCTATCTGGAATTTCTTAGTCCCATATTTATTTTGTATATAATCAATCCATTTTTTCCAGTCTCGTTTATATCTCTCGTTTGAGTGGTGCTTAAGATATGCAGATATTTTAGCCATCTCGGCTAAATTTGTGACTTTCAATATCCATTCTTGAATTATAGGCAAGTCTTCCTTCTTCCAGTATTGCGCCACCAACAATCTAGCTGCAGTTATTAAGTGCAAAATCAAATTAATCTCTACAGTTGTACAATCAGTAATTATACCTAACAAAAATAACTGAGGAGTAAACTTTATCCTTTTTTTAAGAACATTTTGCATAATCCACCATATTTTTATCCAAAATGCTTTAACCTTTTTGCAAGTCCACCATATATGAAAATATGTAGCATCGAGAGAATCACATCTCCAGCATTTGGGTTGTAAGTTCGGATACATAGAAGCCAACTTTTTAGGATCTAAATGCCATCTATAAAACATCTTATAAAAGTTTTCTCTCAAGTTTTGGGCTTGTGTAAATTTTACATTTCTTACATGTGTAAGAATTTTACATGTGTGTGCACTTGTTTGTGTTACAAAACAACTAGCCAAATTCTAAATAGTATATTATTTAGGCTAAGAAATTCAATTGTTGGCCAAGAAGTATTTAAATTAGAGAACTCTTGCTGTGAAAAATGAAGGTGAACCCATCTTTGCTGAATTTGCAAAGAGAACATATTCATATTAGGTCTTTGGTAGCTTATAATAGGTTTTTATTACTTTTATTTTTTTCTTTACTATAACACTTGCTTCTTTTGCTTTTAATTTTCCCTGGTTTTCTGAATGATGGTTGTTGTTGTTGTTTTTACAATGTTTTGAAAGACTTGGTGGGAAGATAAATATTTTTTTTAATAAATATTAATCATAGGGGGGAAAGTTCAATTTTTGCCTTTGCAACAAGATGCTTTTGAGGTAAACTGCTCTTATTCCAGCCTAATATCAGATCCATCCACAAAGAGACAGAAAAACAGTGAATAGACTGCTTAACATATCCAGGACAAACTGAAATTCTGTAAGATTATAGTGTACTTTACATACTTTAAAGGAGCATATAAATGCTAAGGAATGCTACATTCAGAATGTTCATATCCAGTCTTCTCATGCTCAAAGTGAATTAACAATTGTGTACTAAAATTAGGAGCCCCACCAGCAATGATTAAAAGACTTCCTTGATATGTTGCATGGATTAAGAAGGCTATTAAGGGGGGAAAAACCTTGCAACTTCATAGTATTAAATGCAAGCCCTATTTATAGTAAAAGCAGAGTTCAATTCTTTTTCCCATGCAGGGTGGCAGGCTGAAAGAGCAATCCTTTTGGTGGGTAGAGCTGTTGATATTTGCCAGTTTCAATCTTCAAAGGTTCTTATTCATCGTCCTAAAAGTGCTTTTTTTTTGACAACTGGACTTCCTTGGCAACTGGACTTCCTTGTTTTTCTTTAAAGATGTTTCGCTTCTCATCCAAGAAGCTTTTCCAGCTCAGAGCTGAAGAAGCTTCTTGGATGAGAAGCGAAATGTTCAAACTATCAAAAATAGTTTGTTGCGAAAGTGACTTATGGATGCCCAGGGTTTCCAGACGGCGCTTGGCGTTATGCCTGATACTCTCGCCCGCAGTTCGGTGGAGACCCTAGTCACTACTTGGAACTCGGTAGCGTCTGAGGCTCTCCACCGAATTGCGCCTTTACGGCCAATCCGCGGCAGTGGATCCAGGAGGGCTCCTTGGTTTACCGAGGACCTCCGGGAGATGAAGCGCCAAAAGAGACGCCTAGAGCACCGCTGGAGGACCAGTAAATCCGAGTCAGACCGAGCACTCTTAAAAGCCTGCATCAGAGCATATCTATCGGCATTACGGACAGCAAAGAACAACCACATTGCCACTCTGATTGCGTCCGCTGAGTCCCGCCCTGCCGCCTTGTTTAGGGTGACCCGCTCCCTCTTAAACACGAGGGTTGCGGGGAACCCTTTACAAGGTAGAGCAGAGGAATATGTCCAGTTCCTCGCGGACAAAGTTGCTCGGCTTCGGATGGACCTGGACTCCAATTGCGCAGAGCCAGCCGAGGTACCGGGGGAAGGTCTTGAACGACACCTCTGGACTGATTTTCAACCTGTTGCTCCTGATGAAGTGGACAAGGCCATGGGAGCAGTGAGTGCCTCCACATGTGTACTGGACCCGTGCCCCTCCTGGCTGGTCGCGAACAGCAGGGAGGTGACGCGGGGCTGGATCCAGGCGATGGTGAATGCCTCTCTTCGGGAGGGTTTCTTTCCACCAGCATTGAAGGTAGCGGTGGTGAGACCCCTCCTGAAGAAGCCATCACTGGACCCAGCCAGTTTGAACAACTACCGTCCAGTCTCCAACCTCCCCTTCATTGGGAAGATTGTTGAGAAAGTGGTGGCCTCGCAACTCCGGCGGTCCTTGGATGAAGCCGATTATCTAGACTCCTTTCAGTCTGGTTTCAGGCCTGGCTACAGCATGGAAACCGCTTTCGTCGCACTGACCGATGATCTCTGGAGAGCCAGGGATGGAGGTCATTCCTCCATCCTAGTGCTCCTTGACCTCTCAGCGGCCTTCGATACCATCGACCATGGTATCCTTCTGCGACGATTGCGAGAGGTGGGGGTGGGAGGCACCGTTTTTCGGTGGTTCTCCTCCTACCTCTCGGACAGGTCACAGTCGGTGTTAGTTGGGGAGGAGAGGTCGATCCCTAGGCCCCTGAAATACGGGGTTCCTCAGGGTTCGGTCCTGTCCCCCCTGCTATTTAATATCTACATGAAGCCACTAGGTGAGATCATTCAACGGCACGGGATAAAACACCATCAATATGCGGACGATACACAGTTGTATCTGTCCGCCCCGTGCCAACTCAGTGAAGCGGTTGACATGATGTGCCAGTGCCTGGAGGCTGTTAAGGTCTGGATGGGGGTTAACAAGCTTGTACTCAATCCAGACAAGACTGAGTGGCTGTTGTGTTTTCCTCCCCAAAACCTGGTCAATATTCCATCACTCAGGCTGGGGGGTGAAAACCTACGCCCCTCAGACAGGGCTCGCAACTTGGGGGTCCTCCTGGATCCACAGCTGACTTTAGAACACCATTTGTTGGCTGTGACCAGGGGGGCATTTGCCCAGGTTCGCCTGGTGCACCAGTTGCGTCCCTACCTGGACCGGGAGGCACTCGCAACAGTCACTCACGCCCTCGTGACCTCAAGATTGGACTACTGCAATGCGCTCTACATGGGGCAGCCCTTGAAGAGTATTCGGAGACTTCAACTCGTCCAGAACGCAGCCGCGTGAGCGATCGTGGGTGCACCTCGGTACACCCACGTTACACCTATCCTCTGCAAGCTGCACTGGTTACCGATCAGTCTCCGGATACGCTTCAAGGTGCTAGTCGTAACTTATAAAGCCCTTCATGGTATTGGATCTGGGTACTTGAGAGACCGCCTGCTGCCAATTACCTCCCACAGACCCATTAGATCTCACAGGGTTGGCCTCCTCCGGGTGCCATCTACAAGCCAATGCCACCTGGCTATTACCAGGGGGAGGGCCTTCTCTGTGGCAGCTCCGGCCCTCTGGAATGAACTCCCCGCAGGGATTCGGACACTCACCTCTCTCCAGGCCTTCCGAAAAGCCGTCAAAACCTGGCTTTGCCGGCAGGCCTGGGGGTGATGAGTTCCCTCCCCTCTCGACATGTATGGTTGTGCGATTGTTGTCGACTTTTATTATTTGTATTTTGTCTTTTATGTTCCCCCTTTTTTCCCCTTTGAATTGTTCACCGCCCTGAATCCTCCCGGAGAAGGGCGGCATACAAATAATAAAATACCAATACCAATACCAACACTGCCCGCAAAGGCAAAAGTGGAAGCAGTGTGATCCATCCCATATTTGGGAAGCCAGGTTGCCCTGATAAAAAACATGTAATCTTCCCCCTGGTATAGTCAATAAAGTAAGGAGACCCCATGGCTTAGAGGTAAATACATCGACCTAATATGCAAGCAGCCCAGGTTCGAATCCCAGAAGGGTATGGCTAGTTGACAAGAGCTAAATAGCTTGAAATAGATCTATACCAGTCTTCCTTTGTTTCTTTGTCAGTAAAAAATAAAAATGTAACACAAAAAGTTTGGTGCGAAAGCGACTGCCTGCGAAGGCTGAAAGACGAAAGCGGAAGCATTATGCTCCATCCCATAGTTGAGTAGACCAGGTTGCCCTGATGCACTGGTGAAATTCAATTTTTTTTTACTGCCAATTCTGTGGGCATGGCTTGGTGGGTGTGGCAGGGGAAGGATACAGCAAAATCTCCATTCCCAACCATCCTCCAGGGGAAGGATGCTGCAAAATCCCCATTCCCTCCCCACTCCTGGGCCAGCCAGAGATGGTATTTGCCGGTTCTCCAAACTACTCAAAATTTCCGCTACCGGTTCTCCAGAACCTGTCAGAACCTGCTGAATTTCACCCCTACCCTGATGGACCAGTCTCAGTGGAGAAAACAATCCAAACAGAAGATGGTTCTAGAGCTACCAGATCTTGCCTGCACCTATTTGGACAACCATTAGATGGCAGCCAAGCATAACAGAAAACTCTCACTTTGTTGCCATCTAGTGGTCATATAGGGTTCTACAGCCCAGCTCTGATGGTCCTAAGAGGTCTTCTGCTCAGCTGTGACCAAACCTTGGAGACTGCCTGGACAAATTTCTGTAGTTTCTTGGCAAGGTATTTTTTTTTACAGGTGGTTTGCCATAAGCTAAGTGACCTACCTTTTGCTTGAACATGTCCAGCAAAAAAGAAAGGTCACCTCTCTGGGCTAGAAGACCTCCAAGATCCCTTCTGTTATTCTGTATTTTATAAAGGATGCTGGCCAGTTGAAGAACACATGACAAACCCAATATGTTTGACATGTATATAGAGCCGTGATGGAGAATCTATGGCATGCGTGCCAGAGGTGGCATGCAGAGCACTCTCTGTGGGCATGCGCACCATTGCCAGATGGTCTTCGCTGGCACTGGAGCTCCAGAAAACGGCCCCAAAATGCCCCAGGAATGGACCAAAAAGCAGACCATTTTCTGGGCCATTTTCCAGGCTGATTCCAGGCTGTTTTGAGGCTATTTTTTGGGCTAAAAGTGCCCCAGAAGACAGCTCCAAAACATAAAACCCTTCGGGCAAATCCAAAGATAAGAGGTCATTTTCTGCCAAGAGTCCTGTAATCTTCATATCTTCAACCAATCCTTTTCTGTTGCGGTCTGAGATAGATTTTACAGATGCTTAAACAAACTATAGTTCAGCAAAATGCCTCACATTCAAATCCTCTTCTCTTCTTTGTTTAGAAGCCGGAGGGAGTGAGTACTGTTAGCCCCAACTGTTCTTTGACTTCTTTAACAGATTAACAGAGTTGGAAAGGACCTTGTAGGTCATCTAGTCCAACTCCCTGCCTAAGCAGGAAACCCTACAACATTTCTGACTGATGGCAGTCCAGTTTCTTCTTGAAAGCCTCCAGGGATGAAGCTCCCACAACTTCCAAAGGCAACTTCTGTTCCATGGGTTGATTGTTCTCACAGTGAGAAAATTTCTCCTTATTTCCAGGTTGAATCTCTCCTTGTTCAGTTTCCATCCATTTTTCTTTGTCTGGCCTTCAGGTGCTTTGGAGAATAGCTTGACCCCCTCCTCTCTGTGGCAGCCCCTCCAATATTGGAAGACTGCTATCCTGTCTCCCCTGGTCCTTCTCTTCACCAGACTAGCCATGCCCAGTTCCTACAACCGTTCATCGTATGTTTTAGCCTCTAGTCTTGGTTGCTCTTCTCTGCACTTTTTCTAGAGTCTCAACATCTTTTTTATCCTCAACCAGTCCATTTTTGTTGTTGTCTGAGATAGAAGATCCATATGTTCTTTCTCCTACCTTCTGACAAACGAAGATGTCAGCAAGGAAGGACAAGAGCGTGTTGGGCATGTAACTTTTGGCAGATGGTGGTCTAATTGGCACATCTGATTATCCCCATCTTTCTCTGAAAGGCTGGTCAACTGATGCAGGAATATCTCATCTACTTCTTCTGCTTATCCAGGAACTCCCCTGAGAATGTCATTTTGGTTGCTCTCTCCTTCTGTTCTTTCCTGATCAGTCCCAAGAGGGATGTCTCTGCAGACATATAATTTTTTTATGCACCATGCAGCCCCCTCCCCATTCTGTTCAGCTTTAAATACATTGTAGCTTCCAGAGCAATGCCATTCTACAGCATTTCATTAGTAGTATAGTCTTTATTGTCATTGTACAAATTAAATACAATGAAATTGGTCATTGACGTCTATGACACTTTTAGAGTAGAATAGAATATAATAGAGTTAGAAGGGATCTTGGAGGTCTTCTAGTCCAATCCCCTACTCAGGCAGGAAGTCCTATACTATTTCAGACAAATGGTTGTCCAATTCTTCTTAAAAACCTCCAGTGTTGGAGCATTTACAATTTCTGGAGGCAAGTTCTTCCACTGATTAATTGTTCTCACTGTCAGAACATTTCTCCTTATTTTCAGGTTGAATCGCTCCTTGTTGAGTTTCCATCCATTGTTCCTTGTCTGGCCTTCGGATGTCCTGGAAAACAGCTTGACCCCCTCCTCTCTGTGGCAGCCCCTCCAATATTAGAAGACTGCTCTCCTGCCTCCCCTGGTCCTTCTCTTCCATAGACTAGCCATGCCCAGTTCCTGCAACCGTTCATCGTATGTTTTAGCCTCCAGTCCCCTCATCATCCTGGTTGCTCTTCTCCTCCAGCCACCTCAGCTTGCTCCGCAAGTCCAACACTCCAGCAAAACACAACGGGAATTTGACATCCTTGGTTGTATAAACAGAGGCATAGAATCAACATCACATGATGTAGGGAGGAGGAACCGACCAAGTGGTTCTGCCCCAGGCGACTTATGGACCCTTTGAGGTTCCAGACGGAGCTTGGGGTTATTCCTGATACTCTTGCCCACAGTCCGGCGGAGACTCTGGTTGCTGCCTGGCACTCGGCAGCATCGGAGACCCTTGACCGGATTGCGCCACTACGGCCCCTCCGAGGCAGCGGATCCCGGAGGCCTCCTTGGTTTACCGAGGAGCTCCGGGAGAGGAAGCGCCGGAGGAGACGCCTAGAGCACCTGTGGAGGTCCGATAAATCCGAATCGAACCGAGCACTCTTAACAACTTGCACCAAGGAATACATCAGGGCACTT